>NC_084846.1:28959542-29269542 GCF_033115175.1 Lepus europaeus
TTATCTCCCTCCCAAACACAGATGTTGAAGTCTTAACTCCATATTGTGACCTTATGTGGAAGTAGGGTCACTGCAGATACAATTGTTTAGGATGGGGTCATCCTAGAGTAGAGTAGGTCCTGAATCCAATAGAGCTGGTGTCCCTAAAAAGAGGGAAATTTGGGGGCAGGTATTTGGCATAGCAATTAAACTTTTGAAACACCCACATCCCATATTGGAGTGCCTGGGTTCATTAGAATCCTGGCCCTCCTTCAGACTCCATCTTCCTGGTAATGTACACCCTGGGAGGCAGCAGGTGATGGTTCTAGTAGGTGGGTTCTTGCCACCCAGGTAGGAGACCCAGATGGGGTTTCAGGCTTCTGGCTGTAGCCAGGCCCAGTCTCAGTTGTTGCATGCATTTGGGGAGTGAACTGGCAGTTGGAGGTTCTTTCAGCGCATCAAATATGTACAAATAAATATGTTTTAAAAGAGGGAAATTTGGACACAGATGAACACATACCAAGAACAATATGTGAAGATGAAGATAGTCCTCAGGATAGTAATGCATTTGTGTGGTGAAAATGCTTTAAAAAAATTCATGGAAAATATAACTGTGCTTGGATTTCTCACTTTTTTTTTTTTTTGCAGCAAAATAAACTTAACCTTTTAACTCCATTTTTCAATGAACATTTTGAGGTCTCTCACACAAGCTAAGGAACACTGAAGACTGCCAGCAAACCAGCAGCACTCAGGACAGGCTGGGAACAGCTTCTCTCCCAGCCCCCAGAAGGAACGCACCCTGCCGTCGCTCTGGTCTGAGTCTAGCCTCCCATACCATAAGCAAAGGGGAATCTGGGAAACACAACAAAACACAACAAAAGACTTCACTTTTAATTGTGCCTATGAGGAAAATCTGAGAAGTCCAAAAAAAAAAAAAAAAAAAAAAGGGGGGGGGTGGGAGTTCTTCACAAAATTTTTTAAACAAAGTAAAAAAAAATTAAAAACCTCTTGAACTTTAATTTTACTAGCTGTCAAGTAGGTTTTTGCTTTAACTAAAACACAGTTTTAAAGTCTCAGTGTAATATTTTCAGTTAAGATTGATATGGGTAGGAGGGGGCTACATTTGGCCTGGTAGTTAGGCTGTATCTACATCCCAGCTCTGTTCTGGATTCCAGCTTATTGCTGGTGTGCATCCTGGGATGTAGTAGGTGATGGTTCCAGTTGTTGGGTCCCTGCCATCCATGTGGGAGACTTGCATTGAGCTTCCAGCTCCCAGCTTTGGTCTGGCCCAGCCCCAACCACCGTGGGCATTTGGGGAGTGGGCTGGTGGATGGGAGCTCTATCTTTCAAAAAAAAAAATTAATAAATCATGGGACGCCAGTGGTACCAAAAGCACCTAGTGCTCAGATCTTGGTTTCTGTTATCAGTCTCCAATAAAAGGGCCAGGGTTTCCTGGAGCATGGCCAATTCTAGAGGTGGGGCAGGAGACATACAGCATGAGCCAAAAAGCAAGGAAATGCTGAAAGAAAAAACCCTATGATGACCCCACTCCCCACGCCGCCACGAAGAGGAAAAGTAAGGGATGACCTGAAAGAGCTCCTTTAAAGTGGTTCTGGATTACTGCCAAGCACACAGCACCAAGTCAACATCCACAAGTCCACACTGATAGAGACTGAGTCCGTGAACTCCGGTGTAAAGAGCCTGTGCAGAAGAGCAGCCAATAACTCAGGGAGGTGCTGTTCCCGGGAGAAAGGGGCGGAGCTCCAGATGCCTTACGTGTGGGCTGCAACCATGACTTTCTTCTAAAGATTCACCATGGACAGGAGGGGGAAAGGAGCTGATAAACACCTTCCTTCAGGTGCTCAAGGTGAACATCAGCAGAGAACAGCCTGTCAACAGCGGGTGCCTGTGACATGTGAGAAAAATGCCACTATACCTCTGTGGCCTTTCTCCCTGAACACATTACCCCATGCAGCCATAAGGAAAACATCCATCAAAACCCAGCTGGGGGCGGGGGGGGGGGGCATCCTATGAAATACCTGACCAAGGAGAGACTGACAAATGGCCAGAGCCAAGAGAAACCTAAGGAGACAATGACAGCTCATGTAATCTGGTGTCCCGGATGGAATCCAGAACAGAGAAAGGATGTTAGGAGAGAACCGAGGACATCTGAATAGAGGATGGACATTAGTTAATAGTAATGCTTCCATGTTAATTAATTGTGAAAAATATGCAACTTACATATATGATGCTAATAAAGGAGAACCCTGGTGTGGGGTAAATGAGAACTCTGTACTGTCTTCCCAGTAATTTTATGCTATACCAGAAAAGTTTATTTTAAAACAATTAACAGAGGATATGACTGGGGAGAAATCAAAATCAAATTGGTGGGGCCTGCGCTGTGGTGTAGCAGATAAAACTACCACCTGCAGCACTGGCATCCCATATGGGCGCTGGTTCAAGTCCTGGCTGCTGCATTTCCCATCTAGCTCCCTGCTAATGTGCCTGGGAAAACAGTGGAAAATGGCCCAAGTGCTTGGGCCCCTACACCCATGTGGAAGACCCAGAAGAATCTCCTGGCACTTGGCTTTGGATCAGCCCAGCTCTGGCTATTGTAGCCATTGGGGAGTGAACCAGAGGATGGAAGACATCTCTCTCTCTCTCTCTAACTCTGCCTTTCAAATAAATAAATAAAAAAAATCAAATTGGCAGCAATCCCCCCCCCCCCAATTGTTCATAGCGTCCACAAAGTCCCATTCATCTTCACACTTGTCTAAGACATATGGAATGCCAATGGAATATTTCTTGATTTTTACAGGAAAGTAAAGTATAAAGTTGTATACTTACCTTACTATTGAACTAGGTGGTTTGGGCATCCTAGAATAAAAACAGGAAACAAATCCTAATTTATATTTAGTTTTTAAAGCTGGTTATCCTCTTAGAAACTTGCTTAAGAGTAAAGATGTATTCCATTTCAAACTACCATGTCATAACGATAATATTTTGGGGCAGGTGTTTAGCCTAGTGGTTAAGACACTCGAGTCCCACAAAGGAGGACCTGGGTTTGAGTGCTGGCTCGGGCTTCTGCTAATACAGACAGTGGTGATGGTTCAAGTAATGGGTTTCTTGCCACCCATATGGGAGACCTGGGCTGAGTTCTTGCCTCTAGGCTTTCACTCCAGCCCAGTCCTGGCCATGTGGACATTTAGGGTGTGAACCAGCAGATGGGATCACTTTCCCTCTCTGTCTCTCAAGTAAATAAAAATGAGAAATAATGTTCTTGTTGAACTTTCTGGAACCCTGAATATTGACAAGACAGAGAGATGTGGCCTGTTCATGTCATTGGTGATTTTTCCATTCTGTTTATTCTAACTACAGTCCTGCTCACCACCATTCTGCAGCTCATTTGCAGTGCAGGTATGGGGGTGGGGGATTGCTATTTCTAATAAGAGGTCTCTGGTTTTCATGACCTTCGCCATGATAAGGCATTAGCCACAGTGCCCTGGTGAAGCCTGACCATACATGCGCTGCAATCAAATGACCTAAAATGACCTGAGTGTGGCTCAGATGAGAGGATACGTAAGTACCATGTGTGTGCTCTGTCCTGCTCAGGACTGTTGATCTCTTCTGTGTTTCCCAGTCAACAGAGAGGGTGGAATAAAAGTGATCAAGTTCCTGGAGGCAATCACTTTCCTGAATCAGTTCATTCCAAAGTCATGTGTTTATTGTTTACTCTGAACCCTAAATGCGAAGAAATAATAGTGCAGTACTCGGCCAAAGTCTATTTGAGAGACAGACAGACATCCACTTATATTTGATTCCAATAATTAGTTTAAGCCTGTGCAAGTAACATTCAAAAGATTTCAGGCATTAAAAGTAAACAGAATGCCATCAAACTGAAATTAAATATCCTGTTTAATATTTTCAGAAGTTCTTCCATGCTGGGGATATTCAGCAGGTAGGTAGGTGAGCCATATAATTGTATTACCCACTACGTATTATCAATATACAATTCATATGAGCTATAAAAGTTTATAGCCTTCTTTATGTGTACTCTGTGTTTGTGGACTTGGCACTAAGAGAGCATGCCCCATCTTCCGGCTAATTGTTGAACTGGGGAGATGCAGGGTGATGACTACATGGATCCAAGGATCCTAGAGTTTCAGCTTGGTTACTAAATCTATAAAACATCATGTCAGAATGAAAATTGTTCTTGATTTTGATATGTTTGAGTTGATTCAAAATGAAAAAAAAAGTATAAACATTTAAAGTTTTTATTTAAAAACAAAAGGGCACCTTTAATGAAATTCAAAATTTGAAAGGATAAGATGAAAGTAACAAATGCTCAGACACGCCAGTCCTTGAGCCAAACTAGTCCATTGATTTTACTGCTAAGCTGCACAAATATTTTGCAAACTTCACTAATGCCAAAGGGATAAAGCCCAGCCAGCCACAAGTTTTGTCTTTTTGGCTCCCTCTAGTGGCTGAAATTTATATTAATGTTTTACCCAAAACAATTTCTTATTAAAGAAGGGATTTTTTTTTGTTACTTCAGTGCTGTCAGTGTTTTATTTTATATGAAAATAAAAATGTATGCTTTTATATTATACATTATAAACTATTTCAATAAGTACAACACAATTTAATATTCTGGAAAAGAATACCTTTAAGCAAAGAGTAAATTTAATCAGTATTCTTTATCCAAAAAAGAGACATAGGGGATGAATTTATTAAGTTATTTATAGATGATCACAGAAATCTTCTCTCTTCAAAATTCTGATAGAAAATTTGTTGAGGGCTACTGTGATATTTTCTATGAATGTTTTAAGAAATGTGACAGTTCTTTTTAGATTAAGTGGGTTAAAGACACGGACATGGACCAAGATCACCTGTAGCAATCCCTTTGAACATTGTGATTCATTATCCCCTATTTGTCTTGACTTTAAATATTTCCAACCATTGTTTTTTTGGTTTACTTGCTTTTATCTTTGGTTTTGTCTTGGTTTCCAAGATTCATGATTACTATTCTTTTTAAAAAAGGATGAACCTGCTTCTCTACAAGTCCACACTGTGGGACTTTTAAATTTCTCACATTCTCATTTCCACATAAAAATGTTACTTGATCTCACATAAGAAAAAAAAAAATAACGCAGACTTGCAGAGAGTCATTTCCAGAGATGTCGCTTCTTCTGTTCCGTCTCAGATGACAGAAGTGCTCCATAGGAAGCTTCCTGGAAAGAAAGAAAAGATTAATTTAAACGTCTCTTAAATTAGCAAAGTATAGGAAAGATAATAAAGACAAATATATTAATGCAACCACTTACACGTAGAAATTCTGTGTATGCAAAGGTAACATTTTCAATCAGCAGAAAGGGATATATTATTTCAATAAATTGTACAGGAAAATTCACTGTTCATTCACTCTATTTCACACTATTCATAAAGATAGTGAAAAATCTAAAGAACTGGGAGAAAAAACCTACATGAACATTAAAATAAAATATACTGGAATATGCTTTTCCTTTGGTGGTAGGGAAGGTATCCAATAGGATTTCTCTTTTAAAACTTGAAAGCAAAATGGAAATTTGATGAAATAAAATTTTGAAAATTGTAAGCTACCATTAAGAGCTTGAAACAATTCGAAGACAAATATTTGCAACAATAACACAATAAAGATTGATATCCACAACATAAAGAGCCAGTGAGAATCTATAGGTATATAAACAATAAAATTGGGCACGGAATAACAGCAGAAAGGAAATGCAAACGGCCACACATAAAACAGACTTTAAGGATGGCCCAAGTCCTTGGGCCCTGCACCCGCAAGGGAGACCAGAAGAGGCACCTGGCTCCTGGCTTTGGATCAGCAAGATGCGCCGGCCGCAGCGGCCATTGGAGGGTGAACCAATGGCAAAAAGGAAGACCTTTCTCTCTGTCTCTCTCACTATCCACTCTACCTGTCAAAAAAAAAACCAAAACAAAACAAAACAAAAAAAACAATAAACCAGACTTTAAGACAAATGCTCAATCTATCCAGTAAACAAACCCATTCTTAGACTCATGACGCCCTTTATACCTATTAAATTGAGAAAAATTAGAGTTTGACAGTATAATACAGATGGTTGAGAGTGTCAAGTGATAATTAAAGACAGTGGCATGAGAATATAATAATTTGGGTTGTAGCTACTACTAAAATTAAAAATAGTCATATTATGGCTAAGAACTTCCTCTTGGGATTTGCCTAGGGCACTTGCACATGAGCTCCAGGAGCCCTGGACAACCTGGACAAGGGTGATCAGAGTATAAATGTCAGACAGAGGAAGATAGCACATGAGGGGCCACTTAATCCATGATGTACCCACACTGTGCACCACTGTTAGCAATGGAAAAGCAGGACATAGATCTGTACTTACTGATATGGGGGCAACTCTTGATTCTAGAGAGGAAAAGACCCCAGGGTGCCTGCTGTTATATATTCCACACATAAATAGAATAACACCACATATTTTCAATGGATACATATGAGTGTGCTTCAAAGAGTTTGTAGAAAAAGAGGCAGTTTGTAGAAAAAATTTGGCACGGTGTAACCACTTTAAACAGTTGCCAATTTAAACAGTTAAGTTGCTTGAGAGCAGGGCCTTAAAACATGTTCAATGAATGAATGAAGTTGAGGTCTTCACTCTGTATAATGTGTGTTGATGCCTGAATCTTTCCTACTGGCTTTCTCACTTGTTGGCTTTTTACTGCCTGCTGTAGCCATCAGCCACACACGTCCCTGCTCATGTCTCTTTAGCTGTGGCTTCTCATTCCTAATGCATTTCTTTGATTTGCTTACAACAACAAACTAATTAACAAATTTTGTTAAATAAAATTATAGGCAACCATACATAGCTCCTCTACTAGGGTCCACATTGAATGACAAAACTGTTAAAAGACAAAATTACAAAATTCCCCCACAACATCCTATTTTTGTAGGATTTGGCTGATTCCAGCATCAGGCAGCAGTGTGGACCACAGAGGGTTCAGAGTGCTCCACCTACCCACACAGGCAGGTTTACTTAGAGCCAGGGAGAAGTAAGTGACAAGCAAAGATAGAAGTGAAGTAGAGACAGCTACAAATGAGGGTATAGCTCCCTTCTGTCTTAGAATAGGATCTGAACAGCTGGCTCCTTGTGACTGGCTGAGGTGCAGCTACTTGTAATAAGAGTAGGTTACAGGCTGGTTACACATCAAGTTAGATTTTGGTTAGCAGTGTATGGAGAAACCTTAGGCTGAACTTAAAATATGTGAGGAGAGAGCTGTAGGCCAAACTTAATTCAATATAATACTAATTTGTTAGAGAACCAAGTGGCAGAGGTAGGTTCCATGCCAAGGTTTGATGGATTCTGCTGACTGAATTTCCTAATTTCAGTATGGTGTTTAACTTTTTTTTTTTTTTTTGCTTTTCTTCAGTTTCAACCTGTATTTTGAATACAGTTGCAAGATTTACAAATCATGATTGAAATATTTTAAAACTTAAAAACAATGCTCAGCAGACTGAAATGACTTTAAGGCTGATGAACACATTACAAACCATCCGTGCTACAACCAGAACATCTCAATAGGCTGTGGCTCCCAAATTCACACAGACGTTCAATCCCCAAAGTCTTAAGTAATGGCATGAAGAGGGAGAAATCTTAATCCAAACGTGGTGTTTAGGAGATGGGTCCTGGGTCCCTGGAGGCATCCCTTGGAAGGCAGTTCTCCCCGGGGGGCTGGGGGTTGGTTGTAAAAGCAAGGTTGGGACCCGTCTCTCTCCCTGCTTCCTCTGCACGTACTCTACCACTGCTGTTTAGCAATGCCCAAACCGCTGGGGCCTGCCCACTCCTGGACTATGAACCTTCAAAAATTGGGCTAAAATAAATCTCTTTGCTTCATAAGTAGCTTGTCTTAGGTATTTTGTTGTGGTGAAAAAAGGTTGGCTGATACAAAGGCCAACTGTTTCCTTAAGCAAAAGCATCTTTTTTTTTTTAACTTTTATTTAATAAATATAAATTTCCAAAGTACAGTTTATGGATTACAATGGCTAAGCAAAAACATCTTTAACAGCTCTCTCACAAGACCCCCCAACTGCCTCCTCCAGATATTCCCATTTAGTTTTGGATAAGTGAGGGAATCAATGAAAATTTCTGATAAAAGTTCATAAACACAGGCTTTTTACTGACTTTGCAGTTAGAAATTATATAATTAGTTTTTCTGTGTCTTTTAATAAGCATCAAACAAAGTAAGTTTGGAGGCAGATTTAAATGAATAAAAGGCTCACAAGAGAAATAAAGTGAGTAATAAAGACACTATGGTTACCTTGGCCAGGTCTGTCCACCAAAACCATAGTGTTGATGTCCTTTGCCCATGACACGGGGAGGTTCACATTTTGGTCTGTGATCCTCGGGGAGCGAGATGGGTATTATCCCCCCATACTCCCTTTCTGCACCCCATGGCAGCCGGCATTGTTGTAGTGAATCCCTTAATTCCTGATACCTGGGAAAAAGAAGAGACTTGTGAAACAGCTTCAGCAACAACTAAAATTCCTATCACTTCCTAAGTACTTGTAGATCACATTTTAGGGACACAGAATTCTCTGTGTTGAGTGGACTATGATAGTTTTTTAGGCTTCATGGGACCGCTGAAGGAATGAAGTTCAGTTCCTATGAATTTTCTCCCTTTTGTTTTTAAACAGTTTACTTCTTAAAAACAGGTTCATTGAGAGATAACTCTCGTGTCTTTTAATTCATCCATTTAAAGTTTAGTGGCTTTTAGTTTATTCAGATATGTGCATCTATCATCATAGTCAATATGAGAACATTTTCATCATCTGAAAAGGAACCCTGTACTCTGATACCATCATTCCCTACCCTAGTCCTAAGCAATCACTGATCTACTTTCTGTCTCTATAGATGTGCTTATTCAGGACATTTTGTATAAAAGGAATCAAATGTGATCCTTTGGGATGGACTTCTTTCAGCATGATTTCATCCATTTTGTAGCATGTACCAGTACTTCATTACCTTTTTTTTTTTTTTGACAGGCAGAGTGGACAGTGAGAGAGAGAGACAGAGACAGAGAGAAAGGTCTTCCTTTGCCGTTGGTTCACCCTCCAATGGCCGCCGCAGCCGGTGCGCTGCGGCCGGCGCACCGCGTTGATCCGATGGCAGGAGCCAGGTGCTTCTCCTGGTCTCCCATGGGGTGCAGGACCCAAGTACTTAGGCCATCCTCCACTGCACTCCCTGGCCACAGCAGAGAGCTGGCCTGGAAGAGGGGCAACCGGACAGAATCCGGTGCCCTGACTGGGACTAGAACCTGGTGTGCCAGCGCCGCTAGGCAGAGGATTAGCCTATTGAGCCGCGGCGCCAGCTCATTACCTTTAAAAAATTAATTATTTGAGAGGCAGGGAGACAGATTGAGAGATGCAGAGCCTGTCAGCAGTTCACTCCTCAAATGCTCGTAACAAAGCTGGGATCTGGAGCCAGGAACTCATCCAGGTCTCCCATATGGATAGCAAGAACCCAGCCATCACCACTGCCTCCCAGGGTCTGCACTGGTAGGAAGCTAGAAATTGAACCCAGGCACTCTGATATGGGACCATCAAACACCCACTCCAATCCTTTAGAGTTTTTAATGGGTTATTTATTTTACTCTTGGGTTCAAGGGTCGTCTATAGATCCTGGTTACAAGTCTCTTTTCAGATCTATGTAAACATTTTCTCCTGTTCTGGGCATTTTCTTCATCCTTATTAAGTAAGTGTCTTTTATAGCATGAAAGTTTTTAATCTTGATGAAGTTCCTTTTATCTATTTTCCCCTTTGTTGCTTGTGCTTTTGGTGTCATGTCTAAAAACATGTTGTTAAGTCCAGCATTATGAAGATGTACCCTTATATTTTCTTCTAAGAGTTCTATACTTTTAGCTCTTAACATTTTTTTTAAAAGGGCTTATTTATTTATTTATTTATTTGAAAATCAGAATTAGAGACAGGGAGAGTTAGAGATCTTCCATCTACTTGTTCACTTCCCAAAGGGCCATGGTAGCCAGAGTTAGGCCAGGCCAAAGCCAGAAGCCAGGAGCCAGGAGCTTTATCCAGGTCTCCCACAAGGGTGGCAGGGGCCCAAACACTTGGGCCATCTTCTGTTGCTTTCCCAAGGCCATTAGCAGGGAGCTGGATTGGAAGTGCAGCAGTCAGGACACGGATTGGCACCCATGTGTATGCCAGCATTGCAAGTGATGTCTTTACCCACTACATTACAACGCGGGACCAAGTCTTCACATTTAGACCTTTGATTTATGATGAAATAACTTTTTAATATGTTACTGCTTTATTCTTTTGCATGTGGCTGTCCAGTTTTTCTATCATCAACTGTTGAAAAGACTTCTTCATTAAATATTCTTGGCTACAGAGTATCTTTAGATTTTCAAAGATGTAAAGTATGATAAAGGGTTCTTGTTGCTAAGTTCTATATGGAACATAACAACAGTTCTTAAATGTGGTCCCCAGCGCTGTGGCGTAGCAGGTAAAGCTGCTGCCTGCAATGCCAGCATCTCATATGGGCACCTGTTTGAGTCCTGGATGCTCCACTTCTGATCCAGGCTCTCTGCTATGGCCTGGGAAAGCAGTGGAAGATGGCTCATTTGGGGAGTGAACCAATAGATGGAAGACCTCTTGCTCTCTCTCTCTCTCTCTCTCTGCCTCTGCCTCTCTGTAACTCTTTCAAATAAATAAATAAATAAATCTTTTTTAAAAAGTGTGGTCTCCATACTAGAAGCATAAGCATTTCCTGAGAGCTCTTTAGAAATGCACATTCTCAGACTCAATCCCAGAACCTACTGATCAGAGTCTCCGGGGATAGAGCCCAGTCAACCGTTTTTAACAAGGTGACTGTAGGTGACTCATGCATGCTAAGGTTTTAAATGCTCTGTCCTATTCAACAGTTGCCTTCTACGGTAATGAGATCATATCCCATCCCTTACAATAGTACCATTGAGTGGTCTAGAGACAGGCTTAGTCTGATCTTGTAACTGGTAGCTGAGATGATTATCTCTGCTCCTTCTTCACAAAGGCAGGAGAGGCAGGGGCTCTGTCTTGTTCACTGTTGTAAACATGCTGTACCCCAGAAAGAGCTCAGTGAGTATCCATTGAGTAAATATACGCACAAGCGAATGAACAAGGCCAAAGAGCTGGATCTCTTTCCTGGACTGCTGCTCATGATGCAGGAATAAAATCCTCAGCCTAAGGAGAGAGAGAGAACACACACACGGGCACGTGCACACACACACTCTTAACATAGATAGCGAAAGAACAGCCTCCTAGGTAGGTTTTAACGACTTCCATTTTCTAGTAATGGCAGGCTAGGTTATTTGGACCAAACTTCTCACCGAAAACAACTAAAAATGCTGGGAGAAAACAATTCTTAAGAATAACAAGTTGTTGATAAGATATAGAGGGATATGAAGGCTACATAAGAGGGAGAATAGGAAGCCAGTGAGGGAAACAAGCACAGAAGCCACTTTTGCCCTTGGGGTGCTGCCAGTTCGGCAAATTTATATTTTCGTTAGAAGGGTGAGGCTACAGAAACCAGCCAGATAAGAATCCAAAGGAGAACATCTAGGACCTGAAGAGCTTACCCTCTCACACTGCAGGTGAGTCAGAGGGAAACCAGTGCTCTGTGATCTCCCATGTTTGACCTTGGCTTAAGGGGTCCTGGAGTGCTAATATACCCAAGGAGCCTTGCTGACAAAACAGGAATCCCTGTAGGAGGAAGGGTTCTTGGGGGAATCACAAGATGAGTTCTAAAGGATGAGCAGGCATCAGTCTAAGTGTAACAGAGGGAATACTGGGGGACAGAGGATGACATGTAGGAACTTTAAAGTGCCACAGCTGGTCCCATCCTGAGAACATAGATAAAATCGGGGCAATTAAATAAGGCATGGGGCAAAGATAGGAGTGGATCTTAACTGATCTTAAGGGCTGTGGAAGCAGAGTTGAATGTTGTACCATCTCAGTAGAGCTGGTGCAGAGTCAGGGAGTGGGGCACAGTAGAGATGAGCCTTGGTGAGGGGTGAAGCATGAGAGGCAAACAAGGACAGCGTTCTGTGGGGCCTTATCAGCGCTTGGGACCACACAGGGCGAGCAAGGGGAGCCAGCTGGGAACATGGAGGAGGCGGCGGGAATTGTGGAATCACTGGTTTCTTTGTACTAGTACCAAGCCTGGCTTAACCTAATCCGCTTGCAATAACTGCTGAATAGAATGAAGAAGGAACACTAAGGACTGTCTTTTAAATGGAATGGATTATCTTGTGAAGTCACTAGATGGAGGGCTGGCAAACTGTGGACCGTGGGTCAGATCCAACCTACCACCTGTTTTTTTATTTTATTATTTTTTTTGACAGGCAGAGTTAGACACACAGAGAGGGACAGAGAGAGAGGTCTTCCTTCCGTTGGTTCACCCCCCAAATGGCCGCTACGGTCAGTGCACTGTGCCCATCCGAAGCCAAGAGCCAGCTGCCTCCTCCTGGTCTCCCATGGGGTGCAGGGCCCAAGCACTTGGGCCATCCTCCACTGCACTCCCGGGCCACAGCAGAGAGCTGGACTGGAAGAAGAGAAACCGGGATAGAATCCAGGGTGCCAGCGCCACAGGTGGAGGATTAGCCAAGTGAGCCACGGCGCCAGCCCACCACCTGTTTTTGTAAATAACATTTTATGGGAACGCAGCCACAGCTGTTCATGTCTGAGCCATCTCTCTAGTCTGTGGCAGCTTGCGCACCATCGCGGTGGATCTGCGTAGTGGTGACAGACTGGACAGCCTCCGGTGTCTACTATCCAGCTCTTTCAGAGAACATTTGCTGGCCCTGCACTACTGATTTGGGGCACTGCAGAAGGGGTGCTGGCCTCAGCTGTCGGGCCTCCAAGCCCCCACCAGCTCCCTCACTATGATCAACAAACATGGTTTGGGGGACATGACAAGTGAAAAATATTTAAACACATTTGATTAATGACAACCTGAGCTTTAATATTTAAATTTGTAAAAGTTACATTTAAATCATAAATGAGTCAATTTTTCCACATCTGACCCCATATATTACATTGTCCCAGAAGATGAGCCAGGAGAAAATGTTCATCAATCATTTGGGCTGGCACCCATCTAAGGCTGAGAAGTGGTGAGAAATCATTTAAGATAAAAGGCAGCACATCAATACATCTTGTTTCTCTCTTATTTTAGGATCGTGTCCTCTCACCCCACCCCTCTGCTTCAATGCTGCAGGCATGATAAAGGAACCAATTAAAATAAATGCAGAAGTTTTATGATACAATAGTTTTAAAGCTTAAATAAAGGATATCTCCTTAACAAGAAGGTTAGTAATCAAATTATCAGTGCTGCAATTTGTGGCCACGGACAGTTAAGGGTTTACTTGTTTTTGAGAAACATACATCCCCTGTGGGTAAACCAAGATCTCATTTTGTAATCACTACACAGAATTTTGAGTATCTAATCCCACATTCATGGGGCTGAATTTGGCCAGTAAAGTTCGGAAAAATATGACCCTCATTTCTTAGTTGGCAGAGGACTAATACTAAAAGAAAACTGTTCAAGAATAAAAGGGCAAGGAAGTGAATCCAGAAACAGCAAGGACCTCAGTGACATCCAGTTCTCCAGGCACTTCCTTACTTGACATGTGTTTGCCTGACAGGCTGGAAACTGCTGGAGGTAAGAAGTCAGCCAGTGCAGACAGGCAATAGGAATCTGCAGATTTTGAACAGCTGTCCCAGCACTGTCAGAGTTTCAGTGGGAGAAATACAAAGCTATACTGCCTGCTGGCTACTTAATATTTTAAGGGAAATCAAGTGAGAATCTTATTATATTGGTTCCAATGTACAAGGGAATAAGATAATGGAAGTATGAAGATGAACTTGTTCTCAGTAGGTAATCCAGACCATAATCCTGGCTTTCTGTTCTCAAAATAGGCTGCAAAACTTCTAAGTGATACAGATTCCCTTGCCCCACCTCAGACATAATGAGCTAGAATCTTTAGGAGTTTGGGAATCGCTGTTTCCCAGGGTATCTCAGATGATTTTGACGTGTCCAGTCTGCAGACTGAGCCTGGGTAAACATGGAGCTAGACTGCAGTGCCTACTGTGAAATTTTTTCCAGAAAAGGGTAGGCTAATGTGAGGAAATCATTTTGCGTCACTGTTAAAAATCACTTAGTTCCAGAGACATCACGACAGTGAGAAAGTGCACCAGTGTTTAGAAAGCACACTGCTGTCAGCTAAAGAATGCCAGGAGTTATGTTCTTCCTTATCATTGCAAAATCCCTAGAATCTAGAAGCTTCTCATTTTGTTTTGTTTTTGAGATACCTTGTGGTTCCAGCGGGGAGCCAGGACCCTGAGCCCGGGCTGATAGAAACCAGCCTCAGCCACGACAGGGCAGAGGGACCCACACTACTCTGAAGACACTTTCCCGAGCAGCTCAGAGAGATCCGACTGTGAGAAGAGAGAACCTTCTCTAGGGTGACAGGCTGGTTTTCGGGAGGGAGTTAAGAGGAGCGGCTCCAAGCATACAGGATCATCCTGGCTTTCTCAGTCTGGGGACTGTGAAACAATTCACACGAAACCAAAGGGAAGCAAGTAAGTTCAGTTATTAGAGCCAGGAACATGGGTGTACCTAGATACTGGCTTAGACAGTACCCTCTTGTAAGGGACCATAGGTTATGTTTGCCACCGACTACCCCGAAGGTCCACGCCTGTGACAAGTCTTTCTGAAGGCACAGTGCACCCAACCAGATGTGGCAGCCCTAGATCCTTCCTCAGCTCCCTTTTGGCCAAACACAAAGCCTCACCTCGCCACCTTTGAGCCAGGAACAACTGCTCTTCCCCATATCACACGAGATCTGCTGAGGGTTTCGTAGGACCCAAGAGAAGTTCTGCCTAATCTGCGGCCCTTGGAGCCAAACAGGAATTTAGGGCCGACAGTCACGCTTGTGAGTGACTCTGGAGTAGAAGCAGGGAAGACTGACGCGGAAGTCTAAGCAACCTGAGCCCCTCTCCCCAAATATGAAAAGCATTCCTGTTAACGAAGAGCAGGCATTTGGCCAGTGGTGAAGCCAGCCCCTGGGATGTCTGCATCTCATACTGAGGTGCTCAGGTTCAGGTCCTGGCTTTGTTCCCAATCCCAGCTTCCTGCTCATGCACACCCTAGGAGGCAGCCAGTGATGGCTCAAGTGGCTGGGTGCCTGCCACCCATGTGCGAGACCTGGACTGAGTTTCTGGCTCTCCGCTTTGGCCTGGCCCAACCCAGCCCAGCCCAGCCCAGCCCTGACTGCTACAGGCATCTGAGGAATAAACTAACAGACGGGAGCTCTCTCTTTTTGTACCCCTCAGGTAAAAATAAATAAATGGAGAGGGCATATATTGAGATGTTAACATAGTGGCTATTATTTCTGGATAACTGAAGTACAGACAATTTCTACTTTATACTTTAATTTCCAAATTTTTCTGTTGGAAAAATGGAATTTGCTTCATTTATGGATTTCTATAATTTCTGAATTATTTATAAGGAACATGTGTTTTATAATTAGGTAGAAAACTCTTTCTAAAATTTGCTTTATTTATTTATTTGAAAGGCAGAGATAGAGAATGGGAGATAAATGGTGCTCTTCCATCTATTGGTTCATTCCCCAAATACCTGCAAGAAGTCAGGGCTGGGCTTTGCCAAAGCCAGGAGCTGAGCACTCAATCCAGGTCTCCCACATGGGTGGAAGGGACCCAAGCACTGGAACCATCGCCGCTGCCTCCCACGGTGTGCAACAGCAGAAAACCGGTCAGGAAGCAGAGCCAGGATTTGAATATAGGCAGCAAAGCAACATCTTAACTGCTGCACCAAATGGCCTCCCCTCTTTTCCTTTTTTAATATAAAAAGCTGGAAAAGAACCTACAAATGGATGTCTACATTTGATAAAAGCCTAAATGTACAAAGAAAGAGCAGGGGCTGGGAGAACCAGTGGTTAGTCTGGCTAAGAGAACTCGCAGGCCAAACGAATCTTCAAACGTTTCAAGAGCTGCTAGCATGGTGGATTATTATTTTGACTGGTGTCTGAGGAAAGAACCAGTTAGCAGAGAGAAATTACAAGGAAAAAAATGTTGTTATTAGGAAGACAACTATCTAATATTCAGGAGCATTAAAAAGCGGGAGTGGAGTGCCTGTGTGGCAGTGATGTCCCATTGTAAATGTTTCAACTGGGGTGAGGTGACTCCCTGTCTGATTTCCTAAAGAAAGAATTATTAAATGAGAACTGAGCAAGTGAAATGAAAAAACACAAAAGAAAACAACCACACAGGGTATGTTTCCACTGTCCAAGTGGGTTTTGTCCCCCCCCCCCCCAAATGATTCCAGTAGATGCAATACAGAAAAAGCTGGCAGTAAGAGCCTGGCAAATTCCTGTTTGTTCCTGTGCCTTCATATTTAAAATGGGTCAAATAATAGTACTTGCGGGAGGATTAAGAGTTACTATAGCACGTGGGACAGTGCTGACACATTCTTTTTTTTTTAAGATTTATTTTTTATTTATTTGAAGAGTTATAGTGGGAGGAGAATGGGGGGGGGAGAGTAGAGAAAGAAAAGGAATCTTCCATCTGCTGATTCACTCCCCAAATGGCTGCTGCTGCGCCATGCCAAAGCCAGGAGGCCGGAGTTTCTTCCGAGTCTCTCACACAGGTGCAGGGGTCCAAGCACTTGGGCCATTCTCCACTGCATTCCCAGGCATGTTGGCAGGGAGCTGGATTGGAAGTGGAGCAGCCAGGACTCCAAGCAGTGTCCTTATGGGCTGCCTGCATCCCAGGCAGAGGCTTAACCTTCTAGGCCACAATGCAGGCCCCAAGTGCTGACACATCCTAATCACTCATCATTTTAGGTGGAATTTCAACCTTAATGGGCATTTAGTGGTTAAAGTGAAAATTTAGACAGCAACTATGAGCAAGACTCTGCGAGTCTTTTGGGACAGACAGTACTAGGGGATGATAGAGAATGACTGTAAACTATAAAACAGGAAGTATATGATTAAGAGATTAATTTGCAAGGCCAGCGCCATGGCTCACTATGCTAATCCTCTGCCTGTGGCGCTGGCACCGCGGGTTCTAGTCCCAGTTGGGGCGCCGGTTCTGTCCCGGTTGCCCCTCTTCCAGACCAGCTCTCTGCTATGGCCCGGGAGTGCAGTGGAGGATGGCCCAAGTGCTTGGGTCCCTGCACCCGTGTGGGAGACCAGGAGGAAGCGCTTGGTTTCTGGCTTTGGATCGGCGCAGGGCGCCAGCAATAGCAGCCACTTGGGGGGTGAACAAATGGAAAAAAGGAAGACGTTTCTCTCTGTCTCTCTCTCTCTCACTGTCTAACTCTGCCTGTCCAAAATAATAATAATAATAATAATAATTTGCAAATGAAGGGACTGGGGAATGCAGTGACTCTGACTTCCTGGTGCACAGAACCTGAGTTTGTCACGGAGTTGCTGACAGAGGCGCACGGCCATCATCAGGCAGGGGAGCCCCAGAACGGTGCAGGTTTCTAAGCACACGCAGAAGCACACTCCTGTATTCGACCCCTCTCCCCAGGCGACCTTTACCTGTCGTCTGAGGCCGTCGCCCGAGTGACCCTTCGCAGGGGCGTGTGCACCTCATTTGAGTAAAAGGTGTCGGACAGGAAGTCGGCTCCCTCCAGCTCCCGGCAGCAGAAGGGCCCGCCGTGGACCACCGCCATGCTTGCTGGCTAACAAGGCACGCTCTGCAAAGGAAAGAGGGATGCGTTCCGATGGGGAGTGGGCATGCTCACGCCCACTGGCCCTGCACACACGCCCGGAGACTGCTGTCCTCCCCAGAAGCCCCTCGGACGCCAGCTCCGTGCCGCGGACACCGCTCCGCCGAATGGGAGGCCTGTGTGTCCACCTCGCCAACCATGCCAGTTCAAGAAAGCGGAGCCGGCCGTTCCCCCGGGTCTGCGGACTCAGGGTGATGGGTTCCCCAGCGCCATCAGGAGCTGTCCTTCCACAGCCCCTGCGGGTCTGGACAGAGTCCGGTCCGCGGACCCCTGACCTTGTGGGTGACCCTGTCCCGGCCCCCTGGACAGGCGGGAGGCCCGAGGAGCGGCGACGACCAGGCCTCCCGTGCCAGCGACGCACCTGGGTCATCCGCCTGGGAGCGCGGCTGCACCGCGCCTCCCCGTCCCCTCCCCAGAGCCGGCGGGTCTCCGCGGGGCGTGGAATTTCACGGTCGTCCGCACCTGCGGCCCCCGGGAGCTTGCGGGCAGGTGCGGGAAAGGGAGGGAGAAGGACCGCGCGCAGACCGGGGGTGTGGTCAAGGGTGCCTGTGACGGTGACGGTGACCGTGGCACTAGGTAATACATCCCTGGGGGGGGGGCGGGGGCTGACGGGGAGCGGCAGGGAGAGGCGACAGGCTCTGGGGGTCTCGAAGACTGGCGGCCCAGGAGTCTGGGACTGGGAAGAACGGAAGCCGGCCGGAAGCCCTGAGGAGCGGAAGCCCCGCCGGCCCCTGCCAGTCCCTGTCCCCGCCCACCGCCAGTCCCTGTCCCCGCCCCCTGCCAGTCCCTGTCCCCGCCCACCGCCTGTCCCTGTCCCCGCCCCCTGCCAGTCCCTGTCCCCGCCCACCGCCGAGGCTCTCGGCCAGGGCGCCGTCTGGCGGCTGCGGTGGCACCGTGTAGTGCTGGCAGGGCTGGCTGGTGTCTGGGTGTCCCCGGGAGAGGGCGTTGCCTCTCACGCGCTGGGCGGAGGAAGAGCGCAGGTGCAGGGGCAGATGGCTGGGGTGACAGACCCGGCTGAGCCCCCAGCATTGTGTCTTTCACCAGCGCCGGGGATGTTGCGTCAGGTGAGAAACCTGAGCCTGGATCAAGGCGCAGCTAGTTTAGACTAGACCTCCATCATTCATTCATTCATTCATTTATTTATTTATTGACAGGCAGAGTGGACAGTGAGAGAGAGAGAGAGAGAAAAAGGTTTTCCTTTTTCCGTTGGTTCACCCCCCAGTGGCCGCTGCGGCTGGCGCACAGCGCTGATCCCAAGCCAGGAGCCAGGTGCTTTTCCTGGTCTCCCATGCAGGTGGAGGGCCCAGAGACTTGGGCCATCCTCCACTGCACTCCCGGGCCACAGCAAAGGCTGGACAGGAAGAGGAGCGACCGGGACTAGAACCCGGGGTGCCGGCACCGCAGGCGGAGGATTAGCCTAGTGAGCTGCAGCGCCGGCCTAGACCTCCATCTTGTAACTCGGGCCTGAGCGGGCCCTGAACCCTAAGACAAAGCTCCTAAAAAAGAAAATAAAACTCCCTTTATGATAAACTCTCCTAGCAACAGCCAATTAACAGCAGGGAAATACGCAAAGTTCCAGGTGTCTTTGCAGACAGTTACGGTGATTGATGACACCCTGAAACCCTGCAGTTTGGCACGTACCCCCTAGCAGCTCGGACCTTAACTTTAGCCAATCATAAAACGACAAGTATAAATTTAAAATATAAGCCTATCAGATGCTGTACAGCCGAACTTGTTTGTTCAACTGTATAAAAACCCTGATGACCTTACTGTAGGGGCCGCCGATCCAGCCCAGCTGTGCCTGGTGTGGATGTCGGTCCAAACTCGAGTTTAAAATAAAACTCTTGCGCTAGCATCAGCCTTGGCTCCTGGTGGTCTTAATTGGTGGAAATCTGACACTTCGGGTACAACACGGGTGGCTGGATTCTGCAGGGGCCGCCCGGGGGTAGCACCCAGCAGCGCTCTGCTCTGTCTTACCGGTCGTGATACGCATGGGACAGGTGGGCACCAGGCCTGCAGGTGCAGTCCTTCACCTGCTCCGTCCCTGAGGGTCTAGCCCTGCGGCCTCTGTCCTCCATGCGTGCCCCCCCGCACTCCACCCCACAGCAAAGAAAAGGCATAGAAGCCGCGTTTTGCGCCCCGTCCTTTACATTGTTATAGAGACCTTAAGGTGGTATTTGAAAATGGGTAGGTTTTTGATGGGCTCAGTACTTCTTGGAAGATAGGGATATTTTTTAAATGAATAAAATTTAGATTTGACTTTATTTAATTCAATTTTGACTTTTGCCGTGTTTGGAAACTTTTGTTAGTGATTTAAAATATTCATTTTTTCCCCTTAAATCACAAAACTTTAAGCCTCGTTAGTTCCACTGTACTTACTAGGCTGGCAACTAATACATGAAAGTATTCTGCTGACTTTGAAATTAAACTGCAAATGAGTTAAGCAACATTTTAATAGTAACTTTTTTGCCTTGAGGAACTCTTAGTCTCTTTTCTTACGCTATAACAAAATACCACAGACTTGGTAATTTATAAAAATGAGAGGTTTATGTGGCTTGCATTTCTGGAGGCTGGAAAATGCAAGGCTCTCTGGGAGAGCCTTCCTCCTGTGTCATAGCCTGGTAGAGGGTACCACACTGCGAGACAGGGCCAGCGTGCTAGCTAGGGTCTCTCCATCTCCTCCAGCCACTAATGCAACCAGGGCCCCCACACTCATGACCATGTCTAATCCTAATCACTCCCAAAGCTTCTCCAGACACCTCTGGTGTGGACTTGGAGATGAAATTTCTGACACATCGTTACCCAGCAGAGCTCTAGACTCCTCATCCTGTGCACCTGCTACTTTATACCCTCCGACCCCTAGCTCCATGTCTTCTCTGGTAACCACTCTTTTCTTCTTTGTCTTGTATACAGTGGTGTGCTGACATTTGGTCAGCCGTATGCCATAAGATTACACCACCGAGTGACTTTGTGTAAGTGTGTTCCATGATGGTCACACGTGATGAATTTGCCTTGTGATGCCTTTCTCAGAATATATTTCAGACACTAAGTGATGCATGACTGTATTGTGACTTTTATTCTTAGATTCCACATCTAAGTGAGGTCATGCAACATTTTCCTTTCATTGAGCTTATTTCAGTTAGCATAAAGTCCTTGGTGCTCATTCACGTTTTAGCAAATGGCAGTGTCTCACTTGAAAATTTTTTTAAATATTACTTCCTTCTTTCCTCTCTTCCTCCCCTCCTCGATTCCTTCCTTCCTTCCTAGGGCAGAGTGTCACAGAGAGAGATCTTCCATCTCTTGGTTCACTGCCCCATGGGCCTAGGCCATGCTGAAGCCAGGAGCCTGAGACTCCATCTGGGTCTCCCACATGGGTTGCAGGGGCCAAAGCACTCAGAACATCTTCCACTGCTCTCCCAGGTGCATCAGCAGGGAATTGGATCAGAAGCAGCACAGCTGGAAGTCAAACTGGCACTCTGATATAGGATGCTGGTGTCACAGCAGTAGCCCATCTTCCTGTGCCATGATGCCAGCCCCAAGATTTCATTCTTTTAATGCCGAATAATCTCGCATTATACAAATGTCCCAGTTCCTTATCCATTCCCCCATTGACAGACACTTACGCAGAATCCCTATCTGGGCTATTGTGCACCACAGGGCAGTGAGCATGGGGGTGCAGCCGTCTCTGAGGTGGTGATAGCATTTCCTTTGGGGACGTCCCCAAAAGAGTGGTTTCTGAGTCACAGGGTAATTCTAGTTTTAATTTCTTTAGAAACCTCTGTATTGTTTTCCACAATGGCTCTCCAGAACTGCGTTCCTAACAGCAGTATATGAGTGTTCCCTCTTCTCCATACCCTTGCCGTTTGTTGTAACTTTTTTTTTTAAAAAAGTATTTATTTGAAAAGTAGAGTTGCAGAAAGAGAGGGAGAGGCAGAGAGAGAGAGAAAAAGAGAGCAAGTGAGAGAGAGAATGAGAGAGAGAGCTCTATCTTCCATCTGCTGGTTCACTCCCCAAATGGCCTCAATGGCTGGGGCTAGGCCAGGCCAAAGCCAGGAGACAGGAACTTCATCTGAATCTTGCATATGGGTGCAGGGGCCCAGGCACTTGGGCCATCTTCCACTGCTTTCCCAGGACATAGCAGAGAGCTGGATGGGAAGTGGAGCAGCTGGGACACAAACTGGCGGTACCCATATGGGATGCCAACACTAACACTGCAGGTAGTGTCTTTATCTGCTGTGCCACAGTGACAGCCGCCTTAAGTTTGTTTTTTTTTTTTAAAGATTTATTTATTTATTTATTTGAAAGGAGGTTTTTTTTTTTTTAAAGATTTATTTATTTATTTGAAAAGAGTTACACAGAGAAAAGGAGAGCCAGAGAGAGAGAGAGAGAGACAGAGAGAGAGACAGAGAGAAAGAGACAGAGAGAGAGGGAGAGAGGTCTTTCATCTCTTGGTTCACTCCCCAGATGGCTGCAATGGCTGGAGCTGCGCCGATCCAAAGCCAGGAGCCAGGAGCTTCTTCCAGATCTCCCACATGAGTGCAGGGGACCAAGGCCCCGGGCCATCTTCTACTGCTTTCCCAGGCCATAGCAGAGAGCTGGATTGGAAATGCAGCAGCTGGAACTTGAACAGGCGTCCATATGGGATGCTGGTACCGCAGGTGGCGGCTTTACCTGCTATGCCACAGCACCGGCCCCTCCCTTTAAGTTTTTGATGATAAGTATCCTAACAAATATGAGGTGGTATCTTACGTGGTTGTGATTTGAGTTTCCTTGATAATTAATGATATTGAGCACCTTTCCATAGCCTGTTAGCCATTTTATGTCTGCTTTGAAGAAATATCAAGTCTTTTGCCCATTTAAAAATTGGGTTATTTATTTTTCCACTGTTGAGTTGTATAATTTCTTTATATATCTTTGCTATTAAGACTTTTTAAAAAAAGATTTATTTTTTATTTGAAAGCCAGAGTTACACAGAGAGAGGGAGAGACAGAGAGATCCTCCATCTACTGGTTTACTTCCCAAATGTCTGCAACAGCCGGGACTGGGCCAGACCAGAGCCGGGAGCCAGGAGCTTCATTTGGGTGGACATCACATGAGGTGGCTTAACCTGCTATTCCACAATGCCATCTCCAATATTAACACTTGCAAATATTTTCCCCAGTCTATAGGCTGCCACTTCGTTTCATTGTTTCCTTTGTTGTGCAGAAACTTTTTAGTCTGATTTGGTCTCAATCATTTGTGTATTTTTGCTTTTGTAACCTCAGCTCTTGGTGTGAAATCCAAAAAAAAAAAGAAAAAACATCACTGCTAAGGCCAATGCCCTGGAGCTTTTATATTTTTGTCTAGGGGTTTTATCGTTTCTGGCCTTATAGTTAGGTCTTTTATCCATTGGGAGTTTATTTTTTATATAACGTAAGATAAGCGTCCTTTTTGCATTTGCAAGTCCAGTTCTCCCAGCACAGCTTATCGAAGCAACTATCCCTTTCCCATTATGTCCTCCTGGCGTCTTTGTCAAAAATTACCTTGACTGCCTATGTTTGGATTTATTCATGAGCTGACTTTCATTCCATTGGTTTATGTGTCTATTTTTATGCCAGTGAGATGAGCAGTTAGCCTAATGGTGAGATGCAAGTTAAGCTGCTTGCATCCTATATTGGAGTACCTGGATTTAAGTCCTGGATCCCACTTCTAATTCCAGCTTTGTGCTGATAGAGGCTTTGGTAGTCAACAGATGACTGCTCACTCAAGTAGTTGAGTCCCTGCTACCCACATTGGAGACCTGTATCGAATTCCTGGCTCCTGGTGTTGGCCTGGCCCAGCCCCAGCCATTATAGGCATTTGAGGAGTGAATCAGTGGATGAGAGTACTCTCTCTCTCTCCTTCTTTAATAAATGGAAGTTAGTCTTGTATCAGTTTTGTACTACTTTGACTACTATAGCTTTGCAACATAATCTTTATTTTTTTTTTAATATTTATTTATTTATTTGATAGGCAGAGTGTAAAGAAAGAGAAGGAGACACAGAGAGCAAGGTCTTCCATCTGCTGGTTCACTCCCCCAAGTGGTTGCAATGGCCAGGGCTGGGCCAGGCTGAATCCAGGAGTCAGAAGCTTCCTCTGGGAAGTGGAGCAGCTGGGAATCGAACCAGCGCCCTATGGGATGCCAGCACTGCAGACAGTGGCTTAACCTGTTGTGCCACAGCACTGGTCCTGTAACATAATCTTGAATCAGGAAATGTGATGCCTCCAACTTTTTTTCTTTCTAAGAATTGTTTTGTCTATTAGGGTCTTCTATGGTTTCATATGAATTTTAGGTTTGATTTTTCTACTTCTATGTAGAAAATGTCATTCGGAATTCAGTTGAGATTTCATTGAATGTTTACGTTGCTTTGAGTAATGTTAACATTTTAACAATAGTATTTCTACCAGTCCATGAGCATAGGCAAACTTTCTATTTACTTCAATCTTCTTCAGTTTCTTTTATCAATGTTTATAGATTTCCATGTACAGATCTTTCACCTCCTTGGTTAAATTTATTCCTAGAAGGAACCAAGTTGTTGTTATTGTTTGGTGGTGGTGGAGACTACTGTAAATCAGATTGTTTTCTTGATTCCTTTTTTATTTAGGTTGTTAGTGATATATAAAAATGTTTTAAGTTTTTGAATATTGGTTTTGTACTCTCCAACTTTATTGCATTTGTTTGTTAGTTTGAATTTATTGTGTTCATTTGGAATTTTTCTCATAGGATCACGTCATCTGCAACTACAGATAACTTTCCTTCTTCCTTCCCAAGTTAGATGCCTTTTCTTTTCTTGTCTGTGCTTGCCAGGATTTTCCAGTACTACACTGAATAGTGAATGTGGGCATCCTGGCCTTGTACCAGATCATAGTGGAAAAGCTTTTGGTTTTGCTTCACTGATGGTGTTATATAATATGTCACATTTTTTTTTTTTACAAATTGCCTTTATTATATTGAGGCATGTTCCTTCTATACCTCAACTGTTGAGAATTTTTACCAAGAAAGACATTTGATGTTGTTGAATGTTTTCTTCTCTGCCCGTTGAGATGGTCATGTGACTTTCATCTTTCATTCTGTGCATGTGATGTATCACACTGATTTGGGTGTGCGAGACCAGCCTGGCCTGCCAGGGACAGATCCCACTTAGCCATGTTGTTTGATGTTTTGTTCTGGATTTGGCTTGCTAATATTTTATTGAGGATTTTTGCACCAATGCTTATCAGAGAGATTGGCCTGCAGTTGTCTTTCATTGTGATGTGTTTTCAGGCTTATAAATTAAGGTGATGCTGGCCCCATCAAATGTGCTTGGAAGTATTCCCTTTAGCTTTTTTAGGGAGAGGTTAAGAAATATTGGTGATAATTCTTCAAATGCTTCATAGAAATCAGCTGTGAAACAATCTGGTCCTGAACTCCTCTTTGCTGGGAGTTTTTTGATTACTGCTTCAGCCTCTGTCTCTCAAACTCCATCTCAGTAGGGTGCATGTTTCTAGGAATTTATCCATTTTCCCCAGGTTATCCAACTTGTCATGTAATTGTTCATACTGGTCCCTTACTGTCTTTTTATTTCTGAGGCATCCATTATAATCCGTTTTCACTTCCACTTCTTATTTTATTTGAGTCTTCTCTACTTTTTTTGTGATATTCCTGATGTATAGAACTAGTCTTGTACTCCTTTCTCTGGCTGATGTTAGCCAGGTCTGCTCCTGGGCAGCTACCCTTGTTAGACGCTTTTTTCAAATTTGTCAGTTTGCAACTTGCACCAGTAGGTAATAACACAGGACGTTTTTCCTTTTGTGACTCCTCTCGCTTGAGGAAGTGCATTGTTTTCATTAATCCACCAGCAGCAACACCCTTGCCTGTCTTGCCTCCAGCTTTCTGTGCCACTGCACTGTTTATGAGTGTCAGAGTGAACAGTGCCCACAGCCCTGAGAAGTGAGGGGAGAAGATTTGCTTAGGTTTGCTCAGGTTAAGAAACGAGACTGCAGAAATGATTTAGCACCTCGGGTAGAGTCACTCAGCACCCTGCAAGGTAGAAGCTGTCTCAGGTCTGATTGGCAAGCGAGAGCCTCATGCATCAGAGAAGTCATCTGCCGGTGTGATATATTAGCCCCTGGCTCCCTGCCTGCTTCAGTCCCCCATCAGCCGGTCGCCACCACCCTCTCGCTGTCCTGTGATGTAGGACATGGCCGAGATTGACAGAGGAAGAAGGTTGAAGGGGCAGTAGTTAAAATGTCACCACCCAGACTGAAATCTAAATGGCTTAATTCACCATGATGTGTTTTAATTAATGAGAGTGGAAAAGTGAAGAGGTTGTGGTTTCTAATCAAAGAAAGTAATGCTTTAGTTACTGAAATGAAAATGGCTTCATTGGGAGGGAAATAAAAGTTAATTAGGTCACAAAGATAAATTAACAGGAAACTAAAAACATCTTCACCACTATTAGATCCACTGTTGGTTTGTGTTGCAAAGGCAAGAACATACACAAAGATTCAAATGCAGATTCTTTTTTTTTTTTAAAGATTTATTTATTTATTTGAAAGTCAGAGTTACACAGAGAGAGGAGAGGCAGAGAGAGAGAGAGAGGTCTTCCATCCGCTGTTTCACTTCCCAATTGGCCACAATGGCTGGAGCTGGGCCGATCCGAAGCCAGGAGCCAGGAGCTTCTTCTGGGTCTCCCACGCGGGTGCAGGGGCCCAAGGACTTGGGCCATCTTCTACTGCTTTCCCAGGCCATAGCAGAGAGCTGGATCGGAAGTGGAGCAGCTGGGACTAGAACCGGCGCCCATATGGGATGTCGGCACTTCAGGCCAGAGTGTTAACCCACTGCACCACAGCGCCGGCCCCCAAATGCAGATTCATTAACATGTAGTAGCTTTGTGACTTTGGTGTCACAAATTTATGATTCTATCATAAATATCACTTTTGCATTTCATAGTAGATATCCTAATGTAAATAATTGGGCACTGTTTTATTTACTCTGCCTTTCCTTGAGGGCTTACTGATGCTGATAAGTGACCTTTAACTCAGAGCTGGACTCAAGTTTCTATAAACTGTCACATTGAGGTTGCATGTTAGTTTAACATTTAAAAACATTTTTCAGGTTATTAACTGAGTCTTAGGTGTACAGTATGTTGCGTGGAATAAAACACAACCCTGAGGCCTTTTTGTTGTGGGAGTAGTTGGTGGAGGTTGCTGTTTGGTCCAAGGATTTAAAAATTCACTCTGAACAAACGTGGAGCATTTTCTGCCCTCTAGTGGTGAAAAGTAATTTTGCAACGTGGATTACAATTCTGAGCTTTAAATTACTAGGGGGAAAGCTACATGATATTTTAAAACTGGTTTGCAAATTATGTTGGTGCATGGCTGTAGTTAATTACCATTGGTGCATATTTTAAGAAAGAGAAAAAATGGTTTTATGTTTTATTAACCACAATGTCCCGGTGCCTGGAAATTTAGCAAGATATAAATAAATTTTAAGATAATTTTTCTTCAGGATTAAACTAATATTTCCTTACTTCTTCAAAGAGAATATTAATTTGACACTAATATAGTTATAATTTAATTCTACTCCTAATTCTTATAGTAGTTTTCCTGTTTGGTTCTTTTCATACTTTAGTTCCTGTTTTTAGGAAGAGAATAATGGGTTATTACTTACAATTTGCTAAACTATATGTTACATTAATATTATGAGGAAAATGCCATGATATATCTTATAAGTCACTAATTTCTTTTAAAGATTTATTTTATTTGAAAGGCAGAAAAAGAGAGAGAGAGAGAGAGAAGAGAGAGAGAGAGAGAGAGAGAGAGAGAGAGAAATGGAGAAAGGGATCTTTCATTGGCTGGTTCACTCCTCATATGACCACAAAGGCAGGGCCTGAGCCAGACCAGAACCAGGAGCCTGAAACTCCATCTGGGTCTCCCATGTGGGTGACAGGGGCCCAAGTAGCTGGGCCATCTTCTGCTGCCTTCCCAGGTGCATTAGCAAGGAGCTGGATTGGAAGCGGAACAGCTGGGTCTTGAACTGGTGTGCCAGTATGGGGTGCTGGCATCACAGGAGGTGGCTTAATCCACTGCAGCACAGACCAACCTCACACTATTTTTTTAGTTATCCTTGGACATCTATTTGACTAATTACTCTTATTGTGCATCCTAAGATGTTACATTTTGCTGACTGTAATATAAAGAGACCAGGGAAACCCATGAGAAGCACAGTAAAGATAGGCAATAGGAAGAATGTTGTGGAGCAATGACATTGGAAGGAAGGTGGTGTAGAACAGAGTAGGAGTGAGTGTTGACCATCCTCCATGTTCCAGGACACCTCCACGGTCATTTCCATTACTGCTGTGAAATCAGTGTCTCCCCATATCTGACTGCTCCCAGACACCTTGGCTGTCCCAGGTATTTCCAAAAAGCACCAAGTTTGCCCCAGGTGAATGCGGCATGCTGTGAGCTGGTGAGATGGCCTAGTGCAAGGGGAAAAAGGATTAGCAACAATTAGCGTGTTTCAAAGAGGCTCAAAGGGAAAGAAGATGACATTCCTAAACAATACGAGTCTGTGAGAATCAGAGTATCTCGGCCAGCACCGTGGCTTAACAGGCTAATCCTCTGCCTTGCGGCACCGGCACACCGGGTTCTAGCCCCGGTTGGGGCGCTGGATTCTATCCCAGTTGCCCCTCTTCCAGGTCAGCTCTCTGCTATGGCCCGGGAAGGCAGTGGAGGATGGCCCAAGTCCTTGGGCCCTGCACCCCATGGGAGACCAGGAGAAGCACCTGGCTCCTGGCTTCAGATCAGCCCGATGTGCTGGCCGCAGCGGCCATTGGAGGGTGAACCAACGGTAGAGGAAGACCTTTCTCTCTGTCTCTCTCTCTCTCACTGTCCACTCTGCCTGTCAAAGAAAAAAAAAGAAAGAAAGAAAAAAAAAAGAATAAGAGTATCTCTAAACCCCATCAGAGTTATTGTTCTCATAGGATTTTTTTTTTTTTTTTTTTTTTTGGTGGCAACAAACCATGGTGAAGTTTTGAGTGTGGTTATGTAACTATTAATAGTGTGAGAAGTGCTAGGGTATATAAGAAGGCAAGTGAAATGTGCTTAATACTACTGAGCTATACACGTAAAGATGAGCCGTGGCTCACTTGGTTAATCCTCCGCCTGCGGCACTGGCATCCCATATGGGCGCCGGGTTCTAATCCTAGTTGTTCCTCTTCCAGTCCAGCTCTCTGCTGTGGATGGGAGGGCAGTGGAGGATGGCCCAAGTGCTTGGGCCCTGCACTCTCATGGGAGACCAGGAGGAGGCACCTGGCTCCTGGCTTCGGATCGGTGCAGCTCCGGCTGTAGTGGCCATTTGGGGAGTGAACCAACGGAAGGAAGACCTTTCTCTCTGTCTGTCTCTCTCTCTCATTGTCTATAACTCTACCTGTTAAATAAATAAAAAAAAAAAGATGGTTAGGATGGTAAAATTGATGCTGGGTATATTTTGCTGTAATAAAATCATTAAAAAAGGAAAGTAAAATCTCCACAATTTTTAAAATATCTTTTTAAAAAACAGTATTCAGAAAGACAAGAAAGGGGGCCAGCGCTGCTGCTCACTAGGCTAATCTTCCACCTACGGTGCTGGCACCCCAGGTTCTAGTCCCAGTTGGGGTACCGGATTCTGTCCTGGTTGCTCCTCTTTCAGGCCAGCTCTCTGTTGTGGCCTGGGAAGGCAGTGGAGGATGGCCCAGGTGCTTGGGCCCTGCACCCGCATGGGAGACCAGGAGAAGCACCTGGCACCTGGCTTCTGGCTTCGGATCGGCGCAGCATGCCAGCTGCAACACACCAGCCGTAGCAGCCATTTGGGGGGTGAACCAACAGAAAAAGAAAGACCTTTCTCTCTGTTTCTCCCTCTCTCTCACTGTCTAACTCTGCCTGTCAAAAAAAAAAAAAAAAAAAAAGACAAGAAAGGAAGCGAGAGAGAGAGAGAGAGAGAGACTGATTTCACTGGTTCACTCCCCAAATGACAACAGCCAAGGCTTTGCCAAGTTGAAGCCAAGAGGCAGAAATTCATCCAGGTGCCCACATGGGTGGCAAGGAACCAAATGGTTGAGTCGTTGAGAGTACGTGGGAAGCTGGAAACAGGAGCAGAACCAGGACTTGAACCCAGGCACTCTGATATGGCATGTGGGCATCTGAACCACTGTACCAAATGCCTGCCTCTTCCCCTATTTTTAATACTTTTAACAACAGTGAATAAAACATGTAACATCTAATAAGCATTTCAGGAACTCAGAGCCACTTCCTAAATACTAAGTTCAGGAATGAATACTCATCCGATAATGTTTTACTAATTCAAGCCTGACTCCAAGAAGCAAGGTGATTATATTCCACCAAGCACCCATCTGAGAGGAGTAAGGAAAGGAAAGTCCACTGCTATCCCTGCCAGTGGCCCACGGTGTCTTACTTCTGATTTATTTTAATTCTTTTACTGCTTTGTTCCACATCCTGAGATCTGTAACAGACTGCAGATTCCCCTGGAGTGCAGGATCCAGTATCCAGGCAGAAGTTTACTACCACCACCACCCCATTCCCCTCATACAACTGCATATCCCAGGGACTCCCAGGGCCAGCACAGTTCTGTCCCTGAAGCAGACATGGACAGGTGCATTTCATCATCAGCAGTGGCATTTGTCTGCCATACGGGGAGAAAGTCCCAAGTTAATCCTGAAGAATTAAGTTTTGGTCCTGCTTGTGTCCTGTGATGCATCTACGCCTTACAGGCACTGCTGATAATGTCGGCATCTCCCGACCTCTAAATGGAAATTAAGGAACAACTAGAATCAGGCTATCCAAGAATCTTTCATTTTCTTTTCCTCTCTCACTTCCCATTTCCTTTACTTCCTCCTTTTCCTCCTTCCTTCCCAGCCTTTTTTCTGTCGCTCCTTCCTAATAAAATTTGTAAACAGTGTTTTAAAATATGGAGGATTTAGGGGCTGGCATTGTGGCACCATAGGTTAAACCACCAGCTGTCCATTTCCAATTCAGCTCCCTGCTTATGTGTCTGGGAGAGCAGCAGAATATGACCCAAGTGCTTGGGCCCCTGCCACCCATGTGGGAGACCTGGATGGAGTTCTTGGCTCCTGGCTTTGGTCTGGCCCAGCCCTGGCAGAAGATAGCTCTCTCTGTCTTTGCCTCTTTTTGTTAGTCTGCCTTTCAAATAAATAAATAAATCTTAAGAAGAAAAAACATGGAAGATTTATTCCTGGGCTGTAGTGCACTCTTTTTGTTATATTTTTCATGTTTCCTGTTTAATATGTCCAGAGGGCTCGTGGCTGTGCCGTAGTGGGTAGGGCAGTAGATGGAGGTGGAGGAGAAAAACCTTTGAAAGTCAGCCCTGCTGAACCCACTTCCTAGCTCTCGTTCCTTCAGACCTGAACTCAGTTCTCAAGTATGAAAATGGGGGCTGGCGCCATGGCTTATTTGGTTAATCCTCCGCCTGTGGCGCTGGCATCTCATATGGGCGCCGGGTTCTAGTCCCAGTTGCTCCTCTTCCAGTCCAGCTCTCTGCTGTGGCCTGGGAGGGCAGTGGAGGATGGTCCACGTGTTTGGGCCCCTGCACCCGCATGGGAGACCAGGAGGAGGCACCTGGCTCCTGGCTTCGGATCGGGGCAGCGCCGGCCATGGCGGCCATTTGGGGAGTGAACCAACGGAAGGAAGACCTTTCTCTCTGTCTCTCTCTCATTGTCTATAACTCTACCTGTAAAAAAAAAAAAAAAGTATGAAAATGAGTATAGCAGAGTAGTTGAAAGTGTTGAATGGTGAACAGGAGATATTGTTATCATAACAATAGGTCCTATTATAATGCAGCTGGGGATGGAGCTCAGAGAGGCTACGGACAGTCAGTGCTTCCTAACTAGGGATGGTCCTAGCCCCCAGTGCATTTGCCAATGTCTGAAGACATGTTGGGTTGTCACAGTTGGGGAGTGGTCCTCCTAGCACTTGGTGGGTGGAGGCTGTGAATGCTGCGGAAAATCCTACTATGCTCCAGGTACCCGCTCCTCCCCCGCAAAGAATGATCCAGCCCCAGATGGCTATAGTGCCACTGTAACTCTGGTCTAGCAAAGGAAAACAATTCAAATATGTTACCTAATTTATATAATAGGCAAGTGATTTTGTAGTGGCTGGGCAGCCTGTCTGGTGGTTCGCCTAGTCTCCACAGTTAGTTTTTCATAGTAGTAGTGGTTGGAGCAGTGTGCCTAAGGAGAGGCTCATTTGCAGGTTGGGGCAGCTAATTACACAAAAGAGAAAATAGTAGCTGGATGGTGCTCTTTCAAGGGGCTCTTTTGCAAAAGCCCCTTTCCTTTTTGCCTGGAAAGGGATGTGATGATCTGGAAGGGGCCTTGGGCTCAAGTGGGTGGTGCAGAGGGAAGGCCGAACACTGGGTCTCTGGTGCGTGGGGAATTCGCACACCCATTCAGAACTGTCCTTCCAGGTATTTTTAAGGGAGGTTAAAAAAAGTCTCAATGAAAACTATTATTTGGAATTTCTGTTATATATGCAGTTACACCCAAATTTGACGTGTGTCTCAGGGAATTTTGGTTGGTAAAGAGGCGTTTGGACTGAAGGAATTAGCATAAGCAGAGGCATAGAAGTATGAAATCTGTGTTTTCTGAAGTTGGATGTGATTTGGTATTTGCATTAAATAGTATGATGACTTTCAAAGGAAGAGGTGATATAATACTCCCAAGAAGATCTTTGGGGAAAAAAGCAAGAACAAATATGCAAAGTGAAGGCCATTAAACTCCTCTTTGTTGCCTATTTCATTTTGTTGCTAATGGTTAACAGGAACACTGACCTTTTATTTTCTTTCTTCTTCTTTTTTTAAAGATTTATTTATTTATTTGAAAGGCAGAGTTTCAGAGAGGCAGAGGCAGAGAGAGAGAGAGAGAGAGAGAGAGAGAGATCTTCCATCCACTGTTCACTCCCCCAAAAAGGAGCCAGGAGCTTCTTCCAGGTCTCTCATGCAGGTGCAAGGGCCTGAGGACTTGGGCCATCTTCTATTGGTTTCCCAGGCCATAGCAGAGAGCTGGATCAGAAGTGGAGCAGTCAGGGCTAGAACTGGCATCCTTATGTGAAGCCGGCATGGCAGGGGGCGGCCTTACCTGCTACGCCACAGCGCTGCCCCCGACCTTTCATTTTCCACCCTAAGAAATTTGTCCCAGAGTCAGTACATTTTTCGGTCCTTTTTATATTTCCCAAGGGTGACTGTCACAGTGCGATGTATGAAATGTGGACCTAGGGGTCGATGTGGACGTTGTCCTCCATGCAGATGTTGCTGTAGAAGGTGGGCTGGGTCTCTTCCCCCAACCCCCGCACTCTGCTCCTCTTCTAGGGCTGGCTGAGATATGGGTCAGAACCAAGCCAGATGGGATTTCCTGGGGGGCAGGGAAGTGCTGGAAGAGAGGGGAAGGGGTGGAGTGTGGAGTATTTGGGGGAATCTGCTTTGGGGAAGCACAATGGGCAGAAGAGCACAGTTGATTACCTTACTTCTGCTTTGGGCTACCCTGAAAATCCAGTGTTTGGAGGAAATTCAGGCTTGATAATTTGAGTAATTCGGATCGTTTTAACATTATGATCTCATCACTTAAATGGCTGAACAGATAGACATATTCATCTGTAAATTGAATTAGATACTAACCAGGAACAATTCTAGGAACAATCTTCAATTGTATTGATCCTCTAACTACATGGGGTCACAAAACCCTTTGAGAGTCTACCCTAGAACTCCTCCCAGAAAAATGCACTGAGGGTTCCTGGTTCAGAGGAACATCACTTTAGCAGCTGTAGTTGTTGCTCATGGGATGAGATGCATCTGTTTAGCAAAGGTCCTCAAAGGGAAGTTTTAACCAAAACCCCCCAAATCTGATCTGAGTAAAATTCCAAAGCCACATCACCAATTGTAGACATTTTGAAGGATGTGGTTGGAAAAGTTCTGCTGGTTCTTGGTTCCCTCACCCACTTGGAGGAGATAAAAGGGCAGGATTTGAGTTTGTGCAGAGACTTCTTTGGGGAGAGGTGTTATCTGGATTGACTGCTTCTACCCCTGTCCAGGTTTTGGGGTCACTGTGTCACTGACCCTTCATGAGGAACCATGTTCTGTGTGGTTGGGAGAAGCAAAGGCCAAAGCTAAAGAGGCCAGGGGCAGTAGGATAGGGGAGCCACATTGGGATGGTGCCCAGCTGTGGAGGGCAAGGTGTAGTCTGCAGGGGAGGGACATTTGCTGGATCTGTTTCAAGTCCTACTCAAGGGACCCCTGGAAGAGAGCTGGGCATACAGATGGAGTAGATGCCTATGGCTCATGGCTGAGGCTCACAGCCAGCCTGGAAGTGGACGATGTCATAGGAAACCGCAGTTACAGGGAGAGGGTGCGGCAATATGGGGTAGTTCCGTCCTCTGGGTCCTAAGAGTGAGTCCATCCAGGATGTGGAGAAATGTCCTGTTTCCTGGGCTGTCACTCCAAATTCTCTTCCACTCTAGTGGAGTCTAAAAAAAGCAGCCAGGGAGAGAGGAGGCAGATGAAGCAGGAACAGAGGGCAGAAGTCGATTACCTTCCTGTCTTCTAACTCAGGCCCTGGCATAGGAAAAGTGGGAGAAGAATGAACCGAGCCGGCGCCGTGGCTCACTAGGCTAATCCTCCGCCTTGCGGCGCCAGCACACCGGGTTCTAGTCCCGGTCGGGGCACCGATCCTATCCCGGTTGCCCCTCTTCCAGGCCAGCTCTCTGCTGTGGCCTGGGAGTGCAGTGGAGGATGGCCCAAGTTCTTGGGCCCTGCACCCCATGGGAGACCAGGAGAAGCACCTGGCTCCTGCCATCGGACCAGCGCGGTGCGCCGGCCGCAGCGCGCCTACTGCGGCGGCCATTGGAGGGTGAACCAACGGCAAAGGAAGACCTTTCTCTCTATCTCTCTCTCTCACTGTCCACTCTGCCTGTCAAAAATTTAAAAAAAAAAAAAAAAGAATGAACCGATAGCTGAATGCAGGTTGAAATGTTGATGAGAATGCAATTAATCTGGTGTATCTTTGACTGACATTACCTGTGAACAGCAACGAAGATCATGGCATTTGGTCATGTTTCCACCAGGGAAGCCTGTCCCTACCTTGTCCCCAACCCTTAAATTTAAGTTTTAAAAGTGTATTTGAGAGGGAGGGAGAGAGGGAGAGGGAGAGAGAGGAAGAGAGAGAGAGAGAGACAAAGAGTGAGAGAGCGTGCTCCCATTTGCTTGTTCATGCTCCCAAATATTCACAATGGCTAGGACTGGGCCAGTGAGGAAACCAGGAGCCAGAAATTCAATCCCCCATCCCTCCCCTGTTCACCCCAATACCCTGGAGAAGATAGGAGGGGAGACTAATTTTCCACCTGCCATTTTCCCTCCCACCACCCTGCCCCTAGGGTGAGAAGGTGGGGAAAAAGAAGAAGAGTGGATCTTGTTCCTTTCCAAGTTCAGGTCCTTCCAGTCCCTACCCTACCAGAGATGGGGGAGGGGACACTGAACCTTGGTTATGAGGTTGACGTTTTCAGCTGGACTTGATGGAGTTTTTTAATATCAAGAGGTGGCCAGAGAAGTTGTGGAGTCTGTCCGAGGTATCATTAGGGGATCTCTGCCCAGCAGGGGAAGGTGCGATGGGAGAAAAATAAAACTATTTCCTGTGCTTACCCTAAGACAGGAACCATTTATGTCTGATAAAGGACTTCATACTCTAAAAGCTCAAGTTAGATCACCGGGCATTTGTGTTCTGGAGTATTTTTTTTTTTTTTTTGACAGGCAGAGTGGACAGTGAGAGAGAGAGACAGAGAGAAAGGTCTTCCTTTGCCATTGGTTCACCCTCCAATGGCCGCCACGGCCAGCGCACCGTGCTGATCTGAAGACAGGAGCCAGGTGCTTCTCCTGGTCTCCCATGTGGGTGCAGGACCCAAGGACTTGGACCATCCTCCACTGCCCTCCCGGGCCATAGCAGAGAGCTGGACTAGAAGAGGGGCAACCAGGACAGAATCTGGCGCCCCGACCAGGACTAGAACCTGGTGTGCCAGCGCCGCAGGTGGAGAATTAGCCTATTGAGCTGCGGCGCCGGCTCTGGAGTCTTGAGTTTATACATTGTTAGTGGAAAAGTGACCAGATTTCTTTTGCAAATCCAAAACTTGAAATGTGAAGAGAAAAGAAATGCACCAAGGGCAAACTTCTGGACACAGGCAGAAGAGACACTAGAAAAAGCTTAACTAATGGCTGCATTTTTCTTTTATCTCCCTAAAATCTAAGAGTTTCCCTTATCTTGTAATGTTATTCAGAAAGATACCAGGTTTTAAATTATACTCTGTCATAAATTCACTAACAGTGAAAAACTAAGTACAAAATGTTTCTAAGTGATTGATTATCTGTGTCCATTTATTTGTCAACCCGTGTTATTCTGTTCATTTAATTTTCATCATATTGGATGAAATAGTAATACCCTATTAGTTCTTTTTTCGTAAGTATAACTGTGCCCATGATTTTTACATAAGGTGGTGATGTGGTTTCAGTCTCCCTCTATTACCAGAGACGTTTTAAGTATTTGCAGTGTTCTTTTTATTCAGACAAAAGCGATTTCAATTATACATTACAAATGTTCTCTAAGTCGTTTTTAATAACTCTCAAGATACTAGCTGCAAAGACAAGGGAAAATTGCTCTCAGTGATACATAGCACATCAGATGGGAGCTGCCGTCTTCCTTGTTGCTGTCACTGTAGAGCTGTTTGTAAGTCACAGGTCACCTTTTTTTTTTTTTTATTATTATCTTTAGGGACAGGTTCCAGATTTTTCTGATTTTTCTTGCTGCAGCTCAGCATTGTCTGTTTTCCTGAATTCCAGTCCCCTAAAATGTAAGAAGCAAAACGTTCTCATGCATCCGAACAGTAGTCAGCAAAAGCATGTAACACACAACCCACACTCCAAAATGCTAGTTACACGTCAGGGGAGCGGTGTTGCACGTGCTGTGAGTGAGTTGGGGGTGGGATGCTAATTTTTGGATGGGCACTCAGGCTTGAGAACTTACTGCTGAATCTCTGATCTCCCTCTCCTAACATCCAGTGAGCGGAGAGTCCTCCTCTGTATGGTATCAGAGGACCTCAGCAGGCACGTCAGGGATTTTCGCTCTCGATGAATGACACTCAGCGTCCTTGCCCCAGCAGTAGCGCCTGCACTCTGTGCCTACTGTACCTTCTGGCCTCCTCTCCTCTCCTCTCCACATACTGTGTGCCCTTGCAAACTGAACCTGGTTGTTCCTGGCTCATCTTGCTTTTGTGCCTTTACTGAAAGTCCTCCCTTTGCCTGAAAATGACCTCTCTCCTCCCAACAGCCTCTGACCATCCAAAGTAGAGCTGCCTTTCAACGTGCAGTGCGTGGCGCATCCCCAGATTGTCACCCAGGAGGGCCGTCTGGTCATTTCACTCATTCTGGCCATTAGTGAAGGCAGACACATTTCTGGACATGGAGGATTTGGCAGTGGACAAAAATGATGAGATTTTATGGAAATGAAGTTCTAGTGGAGGAAATGGGCCTATGAGTACAATCTGTCAGGTGGGGATAAAGTACCATGGGAAGAATTAAACAGGAATATTCTCAGAGGGCCTCTCTCATGAGCTGATAGAGCTACTACCATTCCTTCTGCATTGTATCCTACCTTATATCACTACACACACACACACACACTCTATTAGAAAGTTATATTAATTTTAAAATCTCTTTAGTCATCTGCACTCTGATTTGTACATGGTAGATAATATTTGCTCATGAATACCAAGGATTATTCTAAATGGATTGACTTACAAACAGAAAAACAACTGTGATGAAAAGCTGGGGAGAACAAGTGTCTGTGTTTGAGACCCGAGTTATTGGGATGGTGTTCTTTTTCCCTGAGGACAGTGCTCTCATCCGGGACTCTTGAGAGAGGTCCAGTGTCAGACCATATGTCTGAGGCTTAAATTCCCCATCCTGTCAGTCATGGGCCTAGTGTGTGGCTGTAGGGTTATAGGACTGATGCCCAGATGTGGCTTAGGGAAAGCCATCCCACTTTATAGCCATGTTCATTAGACCTGCATCCCTGTGGTTCTAAATTTACAGGTATTTATTTCCCTGTGTCTTTGTCTTTCTCCTTCTAAGAAACTTACTTGCAAAAGATGCAGTCCATTGTCAAGTTTCTGGACCAGCTCTCTATAATGGCCCTTGCGCCCTGCCTGTGTTCAGATATTTACCTGGGGTGTTTGGGGTCAGAATTCTGAGTTCCTTGGTGCTGGCAGGCCATGGAGTAAAGCAACTCGATGGCAGACGGTGACAGCAGGTCACTCAGTGTCTTGGTGACACTTTTGGCTGCTGTCGTTCTCCCAAACCTCTGGGGCAGGTTAGGAATGCGTCTCAAGATGCTCGCCTGCATATTTCTCCCGAATCTCAGAGGCAGGTTGGCCACTGGCCCCGGGCTGCTTTCTTCTTCCGTGGTCCTCCCAAATCTCAAAGGCAAGGTGGCTGCCGCATGTGGCATTTTGTTGACTGTTGGGCTACTCATCTTATTGACATCTTTTGGTCCCCAATCTTTTAATTCTTCAAAATGGAGACTTCTTTCCTTTTCCTCTTCTGGGTGTCCTCTAAGCTATAATTAGGATTGACCATTAAAATAATTTATTCTTGAGATAAGCTACAGATTTAAACCCCAAATGAACTTGAATCCAGAATTTAATCTTGCAGAGTTGTTAGAGCTATAAACAAAGTTTGTGTTCTTAAGTGCAGAATTTTTTAATAAATAATTTGTATTAAGCTTCTTAAAACAATCTAGTTTCTCTGTCCCTAGACTATTGTAAGACAACTATGAAATATTAATAAAATATATATAGTGAACAGAGCAATATGTTCAAGCAGCAGGAATATAATGAAGTATTGAAATGAAGCAAAAAGTTTGTTTTACTACAATTATTTTCCTTCAGTTATTTGATTCATGCTGTAAAATATTTTACATATTTTTATATTTTGATTTTAAAGGAAGTACCCACTCCCTTTCCAGGTCTCTTGTTGCACCCCCATTTATAGACCAAAATGCACATGGAGCGTGGTACCTGGAAACAGGTGCCAGCCAGGTGTAGGGCGCACTTGGAGGAGTTCCCATTGAATTTCATTTTTACCTTTTCATACTCTAAAAGCATTTCTCAAGAAACCAATTGTATTTTTATTAAAGCATAAATTACATTTTTAGTAAAGAACCAATTGGTTTGTGAGTTACTATACCACAAATCTATCAACTTTATAGGGCTCATGGAAAATATGAGCAGTGAATATTTAATTAGATTTAGTTTTATCATGAAAGTTTATAGGAAGATTTTTAAATGATTGCTCTTCTATTGTAACTTGAATAAAATGAGTAATACATACTAATTTCAGCCAGTTTGGAAAATACATACAAACATAAAGAAGAAAATAAAACTAACTTAAAATTCTTCCCTTTAGAGCTAATCATTTTAGTTAAATGTTGAATTTACCACAAACTTACCAGCTTGGAATTGCTAACTAGAAGTTGTGAGGATATTTTTTGTTTGTAGTTTGTAGACGACGGAAATGACCAGCTGACTATATCTAGATCTTAGTTCTATAACTAAGAATGTGCAGTTCCGAGTAAACTGAAGATTGTTAATGCATGTTATGCTTGCTAAGCATCATAGTCTAAGGGTCATAGCCTCCACTTAAACTATCGTTGGAGAGGCCAAGCTATCTGCTTTTGTGCTAACTAATGCAAATTGCATCAATACACTGTTGTAGGAAGGCTGAAGTTCACAAATAAAGCACAAAGAAACATACTTATCACTTTTTACAAAATCATTAAACTGAGGACAAATATAATTCATGCTGGTCATGTCAGATAGACTTAAAAAACTTACCTTACAATATCTGCTGTAATTTTCTCTGCTGTGAAGATTGGACATCATTAATTCATCTGTACAAAAGATATTTGAGGTCCATAAACTTGAAGTGGCTAAAGTCAATAAAATGAATCGTTTTGGTGAAATAATTTCCATTTTGTCCAATTTGAAAATTAAGTTTATATGTGTAGCCCAGTGTCTACAAGAAGGAAAGTTGTGTTTTTATACTGTCAAAAAACAAAGCGATGTTTCCTTTAACAGTGAAATCAATTGTGCAGGTTTTAAGTATGACTATTAATTAGAGTGTGTAACTAAAGTATGCGTGTAAGGAATGCAAGGTATTCCTTCTGGAAAGGCAGAAGTGTTTTTGCTTGCAAATTAATTCACGATGAAAATAATTTTTCCTCATTATGAAAGCGTTTCTAATTAGGGAAGTTTGGGGTGACAGTAATTAAGATTCCAAACAGAGGGCCTCATTTCTTTGAGCTTCAACAAATGTTATTTTGTTTTTGGTGTTTGCGTCAGTTTTTAAGGGAAGTGAGAAAAAGTATTTGATTCATGCTATTTTTTTTTTAATTCACACAAAAGAGTTAGGCATAGTATTTTCAAAATGTCAAAGAAAATTAGGAACAAGAATAGTGTTATACATCATGTAATATCCCAATAAAATGACACACATTAATTTTTTTTTATTTTGGTAAAATGCAGCGTGGTTATTAGAAAACTTCAGGAGGGGCCAGCACTGTGGCGTAGCAGGAAAAGCTGCTATTTGCAGTGCCGGCATCCCATATGGGAATTCATATGGCTGCTCCACTTCTGATCCGGCTCTCTGCTATGGTCTGGGAAAGCCATAGAAGATGGCGCAAGTGCTTGGGTCCCTGCATCCATGTGGGAGACCTGGAAGAAGCTGTGGCTTCTGGCTTCAGATCAGCCCAGCTCTGACCGTTGTGGCCATTTAGGGAGTAGACCAGTAGATAGAAGAATCTCTCTCTCTCTCTGCCTCTGCTTCTCTGTAACTCTGCCTTATAATAAATAAATAAATTTTTTTTAAAGAAAGTTTCAGGAGTAAATGTCAGTTGCAATATGAAGGATAGGCAGAAAAATGAATATTCCACAGCACGTAGACCAACTGGCCCTCTGTGGAGAGGCTGGAACCAGTCAAGGTCTTTTGCATTTGAGTCATTTGGCAAAACTGCATTAAATCACCAGGCATCCTATCTCTTCCTCCGTGTCCTTAAGTACACTAGCAGAGGCTTGGTAGCTCACATACTTGCTCATTGTGTTGCTCCCAGGGCCGACATCATTTAGATAATCTTGCGTTGCCACAAGCATACCGACATCATGGCATTAAATAAGAAGTTACAGAAATAAATACATATTTACTGAAATGCCAAAGTGAGTCTCTTTTGAAGTAGATAAATGGTATGAGGGTACCTGAAAAAATCTGTGGGAAATGCAATTAGGTAGTAAATGCATTTTGCTGCAAAGATTTGGACATTCATCTCTAGTTTGATTTTTTAAAAGATTTTATTTATTTATTTGAGAGGTGGAGTTACAGACAGAGAGAGGGAGTGACAGAGAAAGGTCTTCCATCTACTGGTTCACTCCCCAAATGGCTGCAAACAGTTGGAACTGGGCTGATCTGAAGCCAGGAGCCAGGAGCTTCTTCTGAGAATTCCAGGGTGCAAGGGTCCAAGCACTTGGGCCATCTTCTGCTGCTTTCCTAGGCTGTAGCAGAGAGCTGGATCAGCAGAGGAGCAGCCAGGACTAAAACTGGTGCCCATATTGGATATTGGCACTGCAGGCAGAGGTTTAGCCCGCTATGCCACAGCACTGTCCTCCCCCCCCCCCCCAGGTTTATTTTTTTATAATTGGCATTTTCCATGAACCTTTTGTTCTCCCCTTATTCTTTTTTTTTTTTTAATTTTTTTTTTTTTTTTTTGGACAGGCAGAGTGGATAGTGAGAGAGAGAGACAGAGAGAAAGGTCTTCCTTTGTCGTTGGTTCACCCTCCAATGGCCGCCGTGGCTGGCGCGCTGCAGCCGGCGCACCGCGCTGATCCGAAGGCAGGAGCCAGGTACTTATCCTGGTCTCCCATGGGGTACAGGGCCCAAGCACTTGGGCCATCCTCCACTGCACTCCCGGGCCACAGCAGAGAGCTGGCCTGGAAGAGGGGCAACCGGGACAGAATCCGGCGCCCCGACCAGGACTAGGACCCAGTGTGCCGGCGCCGCAAGGCGGAGGATTAGCCTGTTGAGCCACGCGCCAGCTCCCCTTGTATTCTTAAATACCTGTCTTTTCACTAGATGTCCAGGTTCCAGAAACACCATGGCTGGTTCCCTTCAATCTCAAGAGTAAGAGATCTTTACTTGGATTTCCAGAACTCCAGCTCCCAATAAACAAACACTTGGAGTGACTTTTTAGAAAGCAAATCAGAAAATTGTACTTTTGTGTCATGAATTGTGCCACCTCCAGCCTTCCTCACCAATTTACTATGTGTATAATACCAGGTACTTCAAAAAGTTCATGGAAAATGGAATAAAGAAAGTTTCTTCTGGTGCAAAACATTTTTTAAATCCATGTACAATTTTCTCATAGTATGCATTTTCCATGAACTTATATGGAGGCCTCTCATATGCATGGATTTCAATAAAACATTTTGCATAAAAATAAACGTTTTTCAAGTTCATTTCTCACAAGCTTTTTGAAGAACACTTATTTTTGTTGTTGGTTTTAAAAGTTTCCCAACTTCTACATGAAGGAGATTTTTTTAAAAAAAATTTATTTATTTATTTATTTGAAAGACAGAGAGATGGGGGAATGGAAAACACACACACACACACAGAGATAGAGAGAGAGAGAGAGAGAGAGAGAGAGAGAGATCTCCCATTTGCATCTCTCATTTCCCAAATGCTCACAATAGCCTAGCCTGGGCCAGGCTGAGCTAGGAGCTAGGAACTCTATCTGGGTCTCCCACATAGGTGGCAGGGACCCAAGTACTTGAGCCGTCACTGGCTGCTCCCCCAGGGTGAACGTTAGCAGGAAGCTGGATCAGAAGCAGTGTAGCATGGACTTGAACTAGGCGCTCGATACAGATGTGGACATCCCAAGTGGTGTCTTAACCACTGTGCCAAATGCCAGCCCTTTGAAGTACCCTGATGTGGCAAGGCAGAAGTGAAATCCCCAGAAGGAGACAGAAAGTTGAAAAACAACCGTGTGCCAACTCTGGTGGTGCCTTCACATCACACAGGGACTCTGCTGAGGCCTTTGACATCATTGGCTTTATATGTGCTGATTTGTGGTAGCCAAGAATCCCCATAGTGGGAGGCAATGAATTCAATTCATTGTCCAGTGTTAATTTTGTAATGCTGTTATTGGATTATTTGGGTTTAATTTCCCTGAGGGTTGAATACAATTCTCTTCCAAATTGTTACTTTGCAAACTGCTGATAGCACTTCCTTTGTTTTGTGGTCAGTAGATCCAAACTTTTGAGAAATGGGGGCAAGGGGCAAGTTTTGTTGGCCAAGTTCACACCCCAGAAAAAGCAGAAGGCGTCAGCCTGGGACTCTTTCAAAATATGTTTTGTGTCAAGTTGTCATTTTCAAGTAAAATGAGACTTCAACAGTTCACCAGTTTTCAGCAGGGCTGTTTGGGGTGTTGGCTCATCAGAGTTCTTCTGATTCTGGTTGGCATCTCGAGTAGCTGATGTGACTAATTGCTGCCCTGCCTCTGCCAGTTAGGTTTCCAAGTTTAGAATGCAGTTAGAGCTATCTTATTAACACAGGGCTTGACCTTCCTCAACTATGTCTTGATTTAGTTTTGAAAACATTGGCAGATATAGAGCAATAGTACCTGACACACATAGTGTGAAATCACCCTAAACCTTTTGATGGAATGCGTCACAACTTAGCCATATACTGATTGGCTATTAGGGCTTCTTGATGAGATACATGAGCATACAAAAAACTAAGAATAAGATCTGTCTTCTTTACCTATGGCAGCTAAATACAGACTGTATTTGCTAAGATTTTAGTGGCCTTTGTACTCCTCACAGCTGAGCCTCTCTCTGCAGCTCAGACACCTTTCCTGAGCTTCATCTCACCCCCAGCAAATACGTTTCCTACAAAACAGTGCAGTCTGAGTGTCCCACAGGCATCTTAAGCTCTCTATGTCCAAAATGTAGCTTGTCTTTTCAACATTTTTTTTTAACTTTTTTTTTTTTGACAGGCAGAGTGGACAGTGAGAGAGAGAGACAGAGAGAAAGGTCTTCCTTTGTCGTTGGCTCACCCTCCAATGGACGCCGCGGCTGGCGCGCTGCGGCGGGTGCACCGCGCTGATCCGATGGCAGGAGCCAGGTGCTTCTCCTGATCTCCCATGTGGGTGCAGGGTCCAAGCACTTGGGCCATCCTCCACTGCACTCCCTGGCCACAGCAGAGAGCTGGCCTGGAAGAGGGGCAACCGGGACAGGATCGGTGCCCCGACCGGGACTAGAACCCGGTGTGCCGGCGCCGCAAGGCGGAGGATTAGCCTAGTGAGCTGCGGCGTCGGCTTCAACATCTGTTTCTTCTAGGTTTCTCATTTCAATGAATACCACTGCATCAGTCAGGGTCCAGTCAGAAAATGTAACTGTTAAAAGATAATTGTTAAAAGGAATGATCAATAGAAATGATCAATTATAACATGAGATTGGCCCTAAAGGAGTGAGGAATACACTATGGCTGGTAGAAAGAATCCAAGGAAAGTGCACACTTGCTGCAATCTGGATGACTTTGGAGAAGGTGTGGATGGAAGGGGGCTTGGTTCCCCTGGGCCATTGCTTGTCCACAGTCAAAGCAGAAGGCACCTTCCTGGGTGCCAGTGGAAGGCTGGGCAGGCAACTTCTGAGATTCCTGTGAGACCGCTGAGGACTTTCCACTGAAGCTCAATGGTAGAGAGCACCACTACTACCCCCACAGGCACTGCTGGAAGCTATGTATAGGAGCGGAGAGGGGCGAATGGAAGTACGCTTGACCCTGGAGGAGGAGAGGCCCCTCTAGGGCCTTCTAATGACAAAGCTTAAAATCGTGCCTACTGCAAAGGAGACATGCTTACCCATCTCCACTATCTCAAGGCATGGGCTGAAGTGGGGTTTTGGAGCTGAGAGTCAATGAATCGATAACTGGCACGGTTGCTATCACCCATCCACTTATCCAAGCAGAAGTCCTTCAAGAGATCTGTGACTATTTCCTTCCCTTGTCTCCTGCAGCCTGTTCTGTAGCTGATGGACAATTTGGATGTTTCTAGTTTTGGGCTGTCACACTCCCCAATAGCTGGGAACTGTCCTAAGTACTTTGTGAATTAGCTCATTGATCTCTCATACACCTCCAAGAAGCAGGTATGCTTTTGTTCCTGCTCTACAGAAAGGGAAACTAGGGTGCAGAAAGGGAGATTGAGTCACTGTAGCCATTTGTGGCAGAACCAAGATTTGAACGAAGGAAGTCTGAACAACTAGTGACTATGGTAGTGTACCCAATCAAGTCTGGTCTCTACTCCTAACACTTTTTTTTTTTTTAAAATTTTTTTTTTTTTTTTTGACAGGCAGAGTGGATAGTGAGAGAGAGAGACAGAGAGAAAGGTCTTCCTTTTGCCGTTGGTTCACCCTCCAATGGCCGCCGCGGTAGGCGTGCTGCGACCTGCGCATCGCGCTGATCCGATGGCAGGAGCCAGGTGCTTCTCCTGGTCTCCCATGGGGTCAGGGCCCAAGGACTTGGGCCATCCTCCACTGCACTCCCTGGCCACGCAGAGAGCTGGACTAGAAGAGGGGCAACCGGGACAGGATCGGTGCCCCGACCGGGACTAGAACCCGGTGTGCCGGCGCCGCAAGGCGGAGGATTAGCCTAGTGAGCTGCGGCGCCGGCCCACATTTTTTTTTTTAAAGATTTATTTATTTATTTGAAAGGCAGAGTTACCGGGGGGGGGGGGGGGGAGAGAGATCCTTTATCCACTGGTTCATTCCCCAGATACCTGCAGTGGCTGTTGCTATGCCAGTCTGAAGCTAGAAGCCTCTTTCAGGCCTCCCACTCGGGTGCTGAGACCCAAGGATTTGGGCCATCTTCCACTGCTTTCTCAGGCCACAGCAGAAAGCTGGATTTGAAGTGGAGCAGCTGGTACTCGAACTGGCACCCGTATGGGATGCCAGCACTGCAGGTGGAGGCTTCACCTGCCATGCCACAGCGCTGGCCTCCTAACTAGCTCTTAAACCTGTTCACCTCTCTCTATCACCATTGCTGTTATTCAGTACTCCGTTTTCTCTTGTACAGACCCTCTTCTTGGTCTTTTCCAATTCTTTCTCCTCTGTGCAATCAGAGAAAGTTTTATAAAACACAATACATGTATGACCACCCTCTGGTGCCTTTCAGTGATCTCCCATTCCTCAGAATCACTCAGAGAGCCCACCGTTCGTCACCTGTCTGCATTTCTCTGGCATCCATCCTCACCACTCTAATTCTTGACAAACTTCTTTCTGTTCCTCTAAATGGATGAACTTTCTCTTGCCTCCAGGTCTCTGCCCATGATTTTCTGGGCACTGACTACTCATCTACTTGCATCTCTTTTTTAACACCTAGTCATTGTTTGGGCCTTAGTGGAGGTTTCGCATGTTGTGAGAAGCTCCCTCCCCCAGCTCCAGTGCATAGCTCCGTTGTCTCCACTAGGGATAGCTCTTGTCACTCTGGCTTGTTCTTGCCCTTCCCCTGCTTTCTATCCTGTGTGAGGCCAGGATCTTGCTTGGGGCAGATCACAGTGACTTTCCATCATCTATCACGCAGATGCTCAGGAAGTTTTGTTTCTAAAAAAATGGGTACATTTTTCATTAGTATTGGGAAAAGAAGTTACAACACAAGTTGTTGATTATTTTTCCTAGTTGTGACCATTGTCCAGAGTATTCTTTTTACTGTCATTCACATATTGTTAGAGCTTAAGTTTGTAACTTACTCTGAAAGTGTCTTAACATTCTCTTGCTGTTCTTTATTTTTATTTTTTTAAAAATATTTATTTGAGAGGCAGATTTACAAGGAGAGAAAGAGGGAGATTCAGAGAGAGAGAGAGGTCTTCTGTCCGCTGGTTCACTCACCAAAAAGCTGCAACCTGATCTGAAGCCAGGATTAAGAAGTTTCTTTTGGGTCTCCCACGTGGGTGCAGGGAATCAAGCATTTGGGCCAACCTTCACTGCCTTTCCAGGCCACCAGCAGGGAGCTGGATCAGAAGTGGAGCATTCGGGACTCAAACTGGCGCCCATAAAGCACACGGGTACCTCAGGTGGAGGCTTAACTCACTATGCAACAGTGCAGGCCCCTGGTTAGGGACTTTTTAAAAATTTTATTTATTTTATTTTTTTTTATATGGTGGAAAAACATATATTTAGAATTAGCCAGCTGGACTCAGTTCAGATGATCCCAATTTTGTTGGCAGCGTCCAGAGCATCATAGTCAGGAGCCAGCCACACATAGGCCTTCTTCTCTCCATCAGCTCTGATCAGGGTGTTGACTTTGGCCACATCAATGTCATAGAGTTTCTTCACAGCTTGTTTGATCTGGTGCTTGTTGGCCTTGACATCCACAATGAACACCAGGGTGTTGTTGTCTTCTATCTTCTTCATGGCAGACTCCGTGGTCAGGGGGAACTTGATGATGGCATAGTGGTCAAGTTTGTTTCTCCTGGGGGCGCTCTTCCGAGGGTATTTGGGCTGCTGTCAGAGGCGTAGTGTCTTGGGCCAACGGAAGGTGGGGGACGTGCGGATCTTCTTCTTATTGTGGCTGTGGACGCCTTTCAGCACTGCCTTCTTGGCCTTTAAGGCCTTTGCTTTGGCTTCGACTTTAGGAGGGGCAGGAGCTTCCTTCTTCGCCTTTGGCGCCATCTTGGTGAAAAGTGGTTAAGGACTTTTTAAGGCTGTAGTTTCTCTGCAGTAAAATTATACTTGCAGTAAAATATTTAAAATGAGGTTGTTTTGGGTCATGGGCTGCAAGGTACTATTTAGATCTTTTTGTAGAAGGAGCAGCTGATTCCACATGTTGATCTATGCTTCCCTGAGACTATGGTGAGGTCTACCAAAGAGGGAGGGAGTTTTGATATTTAGAGGACCTGGTTGTCCAGCCCTTCTCATAATACTCAAACCAGTCGTTTACTTCTAGGCTGCTTGTCTTTTTGCAATCTATGTTTATTTCTTCTTTAACATATAAGATTAACCCAATTGTTTTATTATGCAGAATGATTTATGGATATTAGTATCTTATTTTGTATTTCAGGCTTGCAAAGCATTTTGCAACCATTTGTTGACTCATTTCAACAATCTTTATAGGTAGATGGTGGTATGACTCTATATTCATTCCAGCATAAAGTGTGGCAAAGCAAAAGAAAACATCATATGCAAATTATATAAAAGTATTATTTAAAAATGTATGTGACTGCTATTGTTATAGCTTGTTATGATGACCTTGTCCTGCTTCGATGGTAGCATTGTACTTACTTCTGTGCTTTCTGCCATGACAGAATAGCGTGCCAGGCCCTCGGAAGGTACCCATGTGAACGGGAGACAAAGATTATTCCTCCATGTAGTAAAAGTAGTCGAAATTCAATTCCAGCAGAAGTAACTTAAAGAATCAATTTGTACAACACAAGAGTAAGCATTAAATATTTATAAAAATTAACTTGTGTGATTTATTCCAGAGCCTAACTGGCAAGGCCCTCTATCTAAGGGAAATGTTTTAGCGCACTAGATTGGGAGAAATTCACCATCACTCTTGGCTTTTCCCCACAGTATCGTGTGATAATGTTTTCTAGAACGTTTAAACCAATTGGGCAACGTTGATTAGGAAGCAGCCTCTCCAGAGCACAGCTTTCCAACTTGAATTTTTATGTTTTTTAGTGTTTCATTTTATTGACATTTTTTCCCCTTGCAGGAAAAATGTGTGATTTTTACTGTCCTGGCAACAGGTTTTGGTGCCTCTTGCCAAAAAGTCAAGAAAACTCAGGATTTTGTATATGAGAGACAAAGACCAGATGTTTAGTTAAAACAACACATAGCTTTTACACAGATATAGGTAATGGAAACCAACACCTTTACTGGGATCTTTTTTCTTTTCCTTTTTTTGGCCAGTCTTTCTTTTGCTTTGGCTATTTTTAAAATAAGCAAGAAGCCATTTTGTCATTCCAATCTGAGCAGAGCAATTTATTTTTTTCACAAGGAAATTTTTTAGATTGAATCAAAACTAGTTTATCATCTTTTTACTTATTTGAGAGGGAAAGAGGGAGGAAAGGAGGAGGAGAAAGAAATAGAGGTGAGAGAGAGAGAGAGAGAGAGAGAGAGAAGAAAGTGTTCCCATCTCCCAGTTCACTCCCCAAATGCCTGCAATGGCTAGGGCTGGGTCAGGTTGAAACCAGGAGCTGGAAGCTCAATCCAGGTCCCCACGTGGGTGGCAGGAACCCAATTACTTGAGATAATACCACTGCCTCCCACAGTCTGCTTTGGAGAAACGCTGTCGTCAGGGGCTGGAGCTATGAATTGAAACCAGGAGCTTGGATGTGAAACATGCAAACTTTTAAAAAAAGATTTATATATTTATGTCAAAGAGTTATAGGGAGAGAGAGAATTCTTTCATCTGCTGGTTCACTCCCCAAATGGCTGCAACGGCCAGGGCTGGGCTGGACCGAAGCCTGAAGCCCAGAACTCCATCGGGACCTCCCACATCAGGCAGGGGACTAAGTGTTTGGGCCATCCCAGACACATTACCAGGTTGCTGGATTGGAAGTGGAACAGCTCTGAATTGAATTGGCACTCACATTTGAAGCTGGCATTGCAGGCAATGGTTTAACTCACTGAGCCACAATGCCAGCCCCCTATACAAAACATTTCTTTTCTTTTTTTAAAAAAGCTTTATTTATTTTTATTTGAAAAGCAGATTTACAGAGAGGCAGAGGCAGAGAGAGAGAGTGGTCTTCCATTTGCTGGTTCGTTCCCCAAGTGGTTGCAATGGCTGGAGCTGGGCTGATCTGAAACCAGGAGTCAGAGGTTTCTTCCTGGTCTTCCATGTGGGTGCTGGGGCCTAAGGACTTGAGCCATCTTATGCTGCTTTCCCAGGCCATAGCAGAGAGTTGGATTGGAAGTAGAGCAGCCGGGACTTGAACCGTCGCCCATATGAGATGCTGGTGCTGCAGGTGGTGGCTTTACCTGCTACACCACAGCACTGGCTCCTGGAAGACATTTCTTAGAAATTGTTTGAGGAGATGGAAATGCTGACTATCCTGATTTGATCCTCACTTACTGAGTTATGCACAATTAAAATTAATGAAAAGAATGAGCATCATCACTGATGTGGGCCTGCCAGAAGCGCTTCCATGTCTGATGAAAAGGAGACTCATTGAAACATGCACCTGAGTGACTTGTTACTGTAGATTCCTTTCTTGTTGTCAAGGGGGTCCTGCGTAAGCCTGGACTTCAGCAGAAGTCAGCTTGTGAAGAGCCCTGGCAGCTCTGCCAAGAGTTGGATCACTGGAAATGGACCTGCCCTGGAGTCGAAGGATGCCCAGGTCAGAGCCACAGATCTTATTGGCTCTAAGCTGAGAAGCCCTTCACTCAGCCCAGCTTCCAAACTGACCACCGCAGCTGAGGGGACGGCCAAGTAGGGTCAGCAACATTGCAGGCAGAACTATAAATTTCTTGTTAGAGATGCCACCTGCCTTTACCTGGCCAGCTCTCCTCCCAGGCCAGCCAAGTAATGCAAGTCAACAGAGTGCCTTCCCCTAGGAGGTTCACACCTCCCTTAGGATGTACCCCAGGTGAAGAGATAGATAGGTCTGGGCCTCTTAACTTACAAGGCCTAAAGCCCACCAGATTATTATCAAGCCCCTTCTGTCAGGTTCTATTTGCCTCTCAATCAGAAAACTTAATTGTAGCTTAGCACCTTTCTTAGCTCCTCTAATAATGACTCTGACTCTGTCCTTTGTTCTAGACCCTGTCTAGCACACTTGGGCCTCATTTCTTTGTAATCATAACCTCTACTCTACCTCCAATGGCTCTACTCCCAACCTGTGTGTACTGATGGTCCTCTTCCCCACTTACTGCTGTATAATTGTTCAAAATTTCTCTACAGACAAACCCCTCTACCTACAAAAGATGAATGACTTTTCTCCCAGTCTTGGCTGGAATCAGCTTTCCGGTCTGTTGGGTGTTCCCCAATAAACCCTTTCCCTTAAAAAAAAAAGGAGGTGCTTTCTCTGAAGGGAGGAGAGAACTTCCGCTTTGACTATGACCTTGTCTAAATATGATCAGAGTCGGCGAACTCGGAAGGCTTCCATAGCCTTGGCTACGCATAACGGGAGCCTAGGGTGGTTACTGGCACCATAAACTACAGTGTAAATTTGTTGGGTCAACAACAGGAGTCACTGTGCTCATGCTCCTCTCTGTCCTTAATGTGCTATACATTGTGATTTAATGCTATAACTAGTATTCAAACAGTATTTTTCACTTTGTGTTGCTATGTGGGTGAAAACTGTTGAAATCTTTACTTAATATATACTAAACTGATCTTCTGTATGTAAAGAGAATTGAAAATGAATATTGATGTGAATGGAAGGGGAGAGGGAGCGGGAGAGGGGAGGGTTGCGGGTGGGAGGGAAGTTATGGGAGGGGGAAGCCATTGTAATCCATAAGCTGTACTTTGGAAATTTATATTCATTAAATAAAAGTTTAAAAAAAGGGGGTCCTGCTGCTGGGATCTAAGCACTGTTGGTAGGAAGTTTGTGGGTGTCTGCAGCAGTTATGTCCTCAGCTCTGAGCAGCATCTGGCCGTGCTCCGATCATCCCTGTGTTAACTCACTGGCCCCTTGGCACTGTCAGTGCCATCTGCGTCCCTGCTGTAGCTCTACATGTGGCCTCCTATGGGTACCTTACACCCCGTGTGTCACTTTGAGCATAGTGGCTGAACCTCAGTACTGGGGAGGGATTTACCTCCCTTCAACACTGGTCTTATTGGACGACAAAGGGCTGTGTTCATGACTTAGCTGGAAATCACAGCCTAGAAGAAATTTGTTTCAATTTCCTACAGTTGTCCAAAGATAATTGTTACTATTGTCTATGGAGGGGCACTTAAAAAAACTTACTTTTAAAACTACTTTGACTTTGGGTATAATTTTTTTTAAAGATTTGTTTATTTAGTTGAAAGTCAGAGTTACACAGAGACAGAAGGAGAGGCAGAGAGAGAGACAGAGGTCTTCCATCTGCTGGTTCACTCCCCAATTGGCCGCAATGGCCAGAGCTGTGCCGATCCAAAGCCAGGAGCCAGGAGCTTCCTCCGGGTCTCCAACATGGGTGCAGGGCCCAAGGACTTGGGCCATCTTCCACTGCTTTCTCAGGCCATAGTAGAGTGCAGGATCGGAAGTGGAGCAGCTAAGACTTGAACCGGTGCCCATATGGGATGCTGGCACTGCAGGCGGCAGCTTTACCCGCTACTCCACAGCACTGGCCTCTGGATATAAATTTAATAAAGGAGATTTTCTGGCAATCTCCTGATTCTTCAAAGAGACTCATCTAGACTTAAAAGTTTCTGCTCTAATTGAGGTTAAACAAGGTCAATAAATGTTTGTATGATCCTCATTAAATATCTATTGGATCTAATTCCATACTGTGTTTTAAAACTTAACACATTCTAAATTGGTGCATTTAAGAGGTCAGATATTTCCCCTCAGAGGACCTACAATGAAAAAGAAGCTAGGTAAAGATGGTGGGTTTGAGACATGGTTAGTTAGATAGAAAGGCAAGGCCTGCCGGCTCCCAGGACGATAGCCCATTAGACACACAGACTAGAAGAATCCTGAGCAGGATGGCGGGCCTTGGCTGATGAAGTTCAGCAGAGCTGTCCCTCTAGTTCATTGATAGGAAGAGTCAGGAATCCATGAGCTAGAAGCAGTGAGCTAAGACAGTGATGTGTTTTACAGTGTCCATGCCTCGTCTGCCTTGGTAAAGAGCAGTGGGAGAGCCTCTCCTGGATTTTTCATAAACTTTAGGCTGATGTTGTTTACTTCACCACCTCAAAGCTTCCCTTAAGGTAAATCTCAATCTGATACTATGTGGATAAGAATCTCCAAGTCAAGGTGTTCCAGAATCCTGGGGAGTCTTAACGTCAGACTAAGCAGGTCACTGTTAGAGATGGAACAGGAGAGAGTCCACTGTGGGTTGTGTTAGCTCACCCTGCCTCTCCAGCAGTATTCTGTTCGCTGTAGTTGAGGTTATTATATTGGCACAGCTGCAAAACTAGGCTCTTCTTTACCTGACATATCATTCAGGGCTCCTTGGTTGCATGTTACTGAAATTTCTAGTGTGTTTAAGCAAAACAGAATTTCTTATAAGGATACTGGGACATCTTGTGAATGGGACAGAGAGACCCATAGAACATCTGGAGCCAAGGACTCAAATCACCATCGAGACTTTCACTTGGATTCTCATTTCTTCTCTCTGTGTCTGTTTCATTATCCTCTCCCACAACAGTCTTGATTTCTTTTACTCTTCTTTGCATTTGTCAGTATTTTCTGAGGTTACATATCGTCAAACCTGCCCGATCTTTTGTCAGTTCTAGATTCAAAGCACCAGCCAAGGATTGTGATTGGCTCAGTCTAGAGTAGGTACCCCATCCTGAACCAATCATCGATGGCCAGGGGTTGTCCCATTTATTGCCACTTCTAATTTAGTGTAAATGCTGTCAAAACATTGGCAGAGAGCAATGAAGCTAATTACCAAAAGACTACCCTTATATTTGGAATGATACACAAGACTCTTAATTTTAGTAGCTCCAAAATATAGAAGATCCCTATTGTCAACCTGTGAGAGGGGTCGAGGGTGGGTGGCACTGCTGGGGAGGCAATATAAAAGTGTCCAATAAGCTGGATAGACGGAGCCTGCTGGAGAACCTGGACTCTTCCCTCCCTTGTTCCGATTCCCTGTGCAGTAGAAAATTAATTCCCTAGCTGGTGAAAATCTATGTTCTGACCTGCAGCCAGAGGGCAGCTTAGCCACGCTGTGCTGGTGCGGGCCTTTTGGCTCTAAAGATGCGGAGGAGGGCCTGCGATGCCAGTGGAGTGTGCTTTCAGCGATACCATCTGTGTCTTTGTTTTTTTGCAGGCAGGTGTTCTTGTGCGATATTTTTTTGTGGCTCATGTGGGGCTTTGATGGTAAAACAAAACAAAACAAAACAAATTCTAGATCTTTCTTCCCCAGAGGCGGCAGAAGGCACAATTCCCAGCTAGTTCTCCATGTATCCATCAAAAGCAGTGCCAACGCTGGGAGCCTGTAAGATCCCCTTTCTCCCCTGGCAGGTGAGAGCTTCTCTTTGGCGTGTGGAGGTGCTCCTGTTTCCAGCATTCTGCTCACAGCAGATACAAAGCACTGTCTCGAGAATTTAAAGACCAGATGGCTCAGTCCCTAAAGGATCCTAAACTCTTTTTAACTTGGGCCTCTTTCCTAAAGGTTTCACACCCTTTATTTTTCTGTGGTGACACTGGCTTGCCTCATTTCTTCCTGCAGAGCTTACTAAGGGTAAGTTCCTTGACCCAGAGTAGAGTGGTTCATTGCTGTTGGAGCAAGAAAGTTCATTTTTCTATTACGCTGGCAGATTTGCCATTCTCTGCCTGATACTAGGGTCATCTTTCTTGGGAACACAATCCAAAATGTCTTTTCTTTATATAATGAACTGTGCAGAGATCAGTAAGGACTGTTTATTCTGGAGCTACTAAAAATAAGACTCTTGTGTATCATTCCAAATATAAGTGTATATTCTTTTGGTAATTAGCTTCATTGCTCTATGCCAATTTTTTTGACAGTGTTTATACTAAATTACAAGTAGCAATAATGGGACATTCTAGTTCAGTCCTAGAAGCATATCTGTCTACAATAAAATATTTGCTTCCAGTGACAGAAAGTATTTTAGAAGTGTTCATTAGAACAATTTGATAACTGTGTATCCATTATTAATAACCCGAGACAGGGAATTACATGTTACATGACTCATGTGACCAATAAGGAAGCTGCCATTTCCATAATTATAAAGAATTCATACCACATTCATTGTACTATTCGGTATCATTTGACCCATTTATGGCTCATTTTGAAAGAGTGAGATTTAAAAATTTATAAAGTTTTTTGAATGAAAAATCTGTCAGGTAATTTCATCCTTGCATTGCAAGAAGGCGGCATTCTCCATCTGAGAGACCAGGGTTGTTCTGTCCCACATGCTTCTCACTATGTTCTAGCAAGAAATTCTGGATGCACTGTGTTGTTCTGACCCCTTCCCTCAGGAGAGACCCAAGCAGAGGACACAAGACACCCCTTGGAAAGCTTCCTTAGGGGTAAATTGTGAAGGGAGTTAGAGTAGAAGGGGATGATATTGGGTGATGTTGGCCACATTCTGTAACAGATAAAGGTGTGGGGTGCCAGGCAGATGCCCAGTGTCCCTGTGCTTGCTGGTCAGTGGCCCAGCTTCTGGGAGAGAGAGAGAGAGACGAGAGAGATCTCCTATTCACTGTTTCAAACCCCAAATGCCTGCAACAGTTGAGGCTGGGCCAGGTCTCCTGTGTGGTAGGCAGGCACCCAAGTACTCGAGCCATCACTACTTTTTGCATGCCAGTATATGCAATAGCAGGAAGCTGAAATTGTGAGTGGAACTGGAGTTTGAACCCAGGCTCTCCAGTCTGGGATGCCCAAGTGACATTATCTTAACTGTTGGGTCCAATGCCTGCCATGGAGCCAATTTGAGCAAAAGCTCAGCAGGGAGTTCAGGAAACTCCCTGAAGTGAATGTCAGTGATTGGCAGCTGCTCAGCCTGTGCTATTGTCCCTGTCATCTTCCGGAGTCAGTGGAAGTGCATGCCTGTGGGTGGGAGGGGGAGGAAGTGGGTGCAGCTGCAAGGGAGAGGAGCATGGCTCGGAAGGCTGGAGAAGATGGACTTCTCCACTCTAGGTTTCCTTCTGGCACCGAAGAGAGAGGCAGCGAGGAGCAGTGCTGGGCCTAGAATTGCTTCCCTCACCCCAACCCAATCCAATCTTGAGTTTGGAGATTCCCAGGTTATTCTTGCACTTGAGAACCTACGTCCTTTTTTTTTTTTTTTTCTTTACATACAGAGTTAGACAGAGAGAAAGGTCTTTCTTCTGTTGGTTCACCCCCCAAAATGGCTGCTATGGTTGGCGCATCCGAAGCAAGGAGCCAGGTGCTTCCTCCTGGTCTCCCATGCGGGTGCAGGGGCCCAAGCACTTGAGCCATCCTCCACTGCCCTTCCGGGCCACAGCAGAGAGCTGGACTGGAAGAGGAGCAACCGGGACAGAATCTGGTGCCCCAACTGGGACTAGAACCCGGGGTGCCAGCACCGCAGGCAGAGGATTAGCCTAGTGAGCCGCGGCGCCGGCCAGAGAACCTACCTTGTTCTTACTTCATCGTACATTGGTCCCAAGAAACCAACTCCTGTTCCCTGTGATCATATTACGTCACCCATTCCCCTCTCTGGATGTGCCTCTGAGCAACCATTGCTGAAATGATTCTGAGGGCATGTGATGAACACAGATGGTGTCTGCTGACCAAAGAACCAGAGCTACAGCATCCAGCATTTTACAGCTTACAAAATAGGAGCTGGCCAGTGTCGACGGCTTGTGCTAACAACTCCAGCCAAGTTTCCTGAGCTCCGAGAGCAGGCTTCTTGCTGCTGCTAATTTTACTATCATCAAACAAAAGGGTGAAGCTTTGTGAGCATGATGTGAACACGGGTATCTGAAGAGAGGGCCACTTTGTGTTTGCAAGAAGTCAAAAAAAAGGACTAAATTTGCACCAAAATCAAATGGGCAAAAGATGAAGCAGAGGGAAGGTTATCAGCTGCGATTTCTGCACTGGCCTGTCAGGATGACAATGATTTACATGTTAAGGCAGCCCCCAGGGATATGTTAAAAACTCTCTAGGGAAATTCCCCTTGTGATGGATAGAACTTTAATATTAATAAGGGATTCATCCCAATAATGGAAGTCATAGATCTACATCTCCCTCCATCAATGGAATAGGTCTTCCGCAGCCTATTATATAGGTGGTGTGTGGTTTAAGTAGTGTCATGGAACAGATCTGAAGCCGTCTCTTTAGCTGTAGCTTCTGCAGTTCTCTTCCCAGGAATCGTGGCTGACAGGGTCATTCATCTCTTCATGTGTTCTGTAGGATTATTTCATGCTCCTTAAAATATACTGAAATGGTGCTTTTTCACAAGGAGAGAAAAGGCCCAGCACAACACTTGCAATTTCGTATACATAAAGTGGGCGTGAAGGACAGCACTGACTATTCATAACACTGAAAGCCAAACCAAAGGGTGGCAATCCTTTCTGGACTCCTGTAAGATGACGGCAGCCTTAGTGGCTGGCATGCAGGCAACTGTAGTGTTGACACCAGTAATAATACATGGTGAGGGACTGGCAGGTGGCACAGAGGGTTAAGCCACAGCATGCAATGCCAGCATCCCATATGGGCACCAGTTTGAGTCCTGGCAAGTCCACTTCCCATCCAGCTCCCGGCTAATGCACCTCAGAAGGCAGCAGAAGATGGCCCAAGTGCTTGGACCCCTGCCACCCGTGTGGGAGACCTGGATGGAGTTCCAGGCTCCTGGCTTTGGCCGGGCCCAGCCTCGACCATTGTGGCCATTTGGGGAGTGAACCAGCAGATGGGAGATCTCTCTCTCTCCCCCTGTTTCTCCTTTCTCTCTTTCTCACTGTATTTCTGCCTTTCAAATAAATAAATCTTTTAAAAAATAAGAATGATACCTGTTAAGAGTTGCCCGCTACATTTTCTCAGGAGGGACTCCATTGTTCAGCAGTGGAGCGTGTAGTCACCTCTTCTCAACTTTTCTTATCTTCATGTAAAACATGTGTGAAAAGTAGGCCACAAATCCAGGCTACAGACGGACATATGGCGTATGCACAGAAAAGCAGATCCTCAGGTTCTCTTGGGAAAAGAGGGGCCCTCCTGATGCCTGGAGATCCTTGTGTACTGTGTCTCTCTCTTGATTTAGAACGCACGCTGGTTCTACTCCCAGAATAGCCAATGTTAACCCATGTTCACACATGTTCCATTTCATGCAGTTGGTTGGCATAAATGTTGTCAGGTATAAAAGTTCTGAGATGTCCTGCCATAAAGAATATGGGTTCACATTGTAGACTCCAGTGATTCATAACTTTTTTCTTTCTTTTTTTGACCGTAGACTCTTTGTCACATAAACCTACAAATACATTGGGAAATGCTGGCCTAATGGAGCTATTCAGAAAGTTGACCTCTCCTCTTGTACTTCCAGGGTGTGGTTTTCTTTGGAAACCTTGTGTGTACTCCTTTCCACCCATCTTTCAAGTTCTGGCTCAGCTGCGGGTTCTTCTGTGAGGGTTTCTCTGCCGCCTTAGATTGCAGGTGCAACTTTCCCCTTTGCCTCCTATTCCCATGGCATTTTTGGGGGTGGAGGAGGGCAGTAAAAGTATGTTAATGTTCAGAGCATGAGCTCATTTATCGACTTTCCCATTTCCCCTTCTAATCTGCCATCTCACTTATTTTCATGAGTGTGTTTTTATTATCAGTGCCTTACAGAGTGCCTGGCTCATTTTTAAGATCTCAACAAATACCTGTGGAATGAAGGAATTAATGAATAAGTAGAGCCTGAGAACTTAAGCAGGAAAGATTATCTTTCTGGTGTGTTGATGTGCGATTAATGAATGAACTCCTTTGAGTTAAGTGCTTTCCCCACTGTAGTGACTAGTTTCCATACATTTGGTTGGCTTGAGGTGGTCTTTGATGGGGCATGTTAATCATTTTGTCTGTCAACAATACAAGATTGACTGTTGTTTAGTCTTTCTCCCTCCAAGTAAGAACATGGTGGTAAGTATGAAATAGTCTAACACTCATTTATAACAAAGACTTTTTTTTATCTGTGTTCACTATCAGTCCATAACTCATAATTTTCTTTTTTTTTTAACTGCCTAAGGGAAACATTGAATGTATAGAGCTTTTTACCTTTCACTCAAAATCTTGCATTATAAATGTACAGGATTGCAGTTTGGCTGTAATATATTTGTAGCATTTTTTAAAGTAAATTACTCTTTTTGTGATTATGCTTAAACATTTTTATACTAATCATTTTTTTGGTGTTTCATTGGCATAAATTAGAGGACATGTGAGGACCCGGGCCAAGGTGGGGTCCTTGGCTAGAAAGCAGAAGGCAGCATTTGTCACATCTGTTTCTGCATTTCCCTATTCTCTTTTGAAGATGGTTCACAAATCCACACCCGTCTAAGAAGAAGAGGAATTAATATGCCCAAGAATCTTAATTTGTTTCTATTTTAGGGGCTGGCAAGTTAGGTAGGGGGTAAATCAGCTGTTTCTGCAGTGTTATTAGGGCGTGAGAAAGATTCCATTTCACCTGACGGAAAGAGCAGAAGGAAAAGAAGAGTTTTGAGCCAGAATGGTGGTTTGCCTGGAATCAGGAACACCCATTATCCTTCCCTCCTTCTCCTAGGTTTCTTTTTCTATCCCATCTGCTGGTTCACTCCCCAAATACCCAGCTGGGGCCCAAGCTGGGATCTGAAAATTCCATCCGGGTCTCTCACATGGATGGCAGGAACCCAATTACCTGAGCCAGCACTGCTACTTGCCTGGGTCTGCATTAGCAGGAAGCTGGAGTCAGGACTGGGGTCAGGTTTCAAATTCATCACTTTGTTGTGGAACATAGTTGTCTCAACTACAATGAAAGCTACCAGTGGAGCCAGGTGACACTCGTGGGTATGCTTGGTTCCATAGGAAGGTGTGAAACCAAAGCAATAGGGATGACACTAGTTGGGGGAGGAACACAGAGCCCAAGGGAGGAAGAGGAGAGTGTGACCATGTGATGTAATAGAGAAAGCACTTGATTTAGGAATCAGAGGGGTCTGAATTCTAATTCCCAGCTTCTGTGTAACCTTCAGCAAGTTATCTAGCTCATAGTTTCTCTAAGCACAAAAATCTGTGGGTTGCTGAAAAACCTCTATGGCCTCTCTTCCTCCAAAGGTCTATGTAGGTGATGTGAGATAAGAATGAGAGAGAGCTAGAGAAGACGAGAAGATGTGTGTGCATGGGATGAGTGAAGGCCATGCAGCTCTGGTGCCCTTGATCTTGTCTGCCGAGGAGCAGTTCCTGCTTCCTCAACCCAATGGACAATTGAATAGGCCTAGAAGTTTCTGTTCATGAGCTTGGGTGGAGATGAGAAGCTGGTTAATAGAAAAAGGAATTTTTAAATATAACCCTGCCAGGAAGTCAAAAGATTGTGGGCAGTGGGTAGAGTGCTTGTTAATCAGTTAAGCCTTGCACCTGCAAGTTGCCCCAGGAAACCAAGCATGGGCAAGGAGAGTGCATCTTCTGGCTTTCCTCTTTAGATGGGACCATCTTCACAGGGTACAAAATTCCTTGTTAAGTACCAGAAGTTCGTGGGAGCCAATTTTCTGTAGCAGGGTTTAGACCCAAGATTATTTGAAAGCCAAAACAAAGAGAACGAGTTTCACATTCTCAAGCAACTGCTCTGACGTCTGAATTCCAAAGGTGTTCCAGAAACAGAGCTCACAGGCTTGGCCCCTTGACCGTGCTGGTACTCCCTGAAGCCCATTTCAGGGTAAGCCTGGGGACAGTCAGCTGTGGAATGTGAGACGAGGAGAAAAGTTTCCAGGGCTGGAGATGGTTAGTCGATTCCCGAGAAAGTAGTTCTGTGAAGCGTTCTTATTTTTACATATGGTGTATCTGAAAAAGGGATTATTTGGCGATTGCAACATTTTTTGTTTTATGTGCCTCTGAAGGCAAGACATGTTTTGTCCTCCATCAAGTCTTAAAAAAACATTTATCCTGGCATCTTCCCATTTTTCTTTGCACATGGAAACTCTGATATTTTTAAGACTAGTTGTGAAATCTTTCCTAGGTATGCACATTATGTGAGATCTTAGAAAAACTTTGAAGGAAAATGAATATAAAATGATAGCTCTTTTATGTACCAGATATTACAAATCATTCTTTTGGTGGGATTTTCTAGATTAGCAGGAGGCAAGAAAATGGGGAAGATATGCTTTTTCTAGTGGGAAAGAATATTGAAAACAGTATCGAAGATAAGAAAAAAATTGAGAACCTGCAAAAGCCATTCTCATGATAGCATCGTGAAAGCCGTGCTATCTTATGGTTAAATAAAGCATGAACAATAATTTTGGGTTAGGTATGTTCTTTAATTATGCATTTGATTTTGGCAATAAAAGACCATGCTTTTCAATAATGTTTGGAATTTAAATATACTGTTTCTTTTTTCCCACCCTTTAGGAGAGCACTTATCAATGCAAAAGTTACCTCTAACCCATTCTTGTCCATTAAAAATTAAATGCTTTTACAGTAAATTATTAAAAGTGCTAGGTTGGCTGCAAATCATCAAAGGTACCATAAACCATTAAGCAAGCAAGCGAGAAGTCTGATTAAATCTAAGGGATCAGAAGGCATATACATCCCTCGATATCCATCGCAAATTTGAAACTACAAAAGCAACCATAAAACGCTACATTAAATTACTTTAAAAACTCTTCCAGGAGTTTCAAAATTCAACAGTGACTTGCCTTTTCAATTAAGTATGAACTGAGACTCTTCTACCTCCAAGCACAGATAGGCCACTATTTAAAAGTTATTTCCACTTTCTTTAAACCTGCTGTGAAATTAACCCCATTTTTCCAACTTATATTGCTCATTTAATGGAATGGAGGCATTCTGGGTTTGCTCAAAAGCTGGTTATTAAGTTCTGTTTTCCACAAAATGTCTTTACTATCGTTTGATTACAAATGAGAAAGCTATTATGGACTTCAAATGTTGCAAAATCATGTTGAACATATCAGAAATATTTACTTAAGATATGGATAAAGAAAAAAAGATAATTCATTGTTTCAGTTTAAATGAGACAATGTGTTATAAGTGTAGTATATCTAACATAATGCCTAGCATACTGGTGACAATCAATAAATGGAGATTTTATTTTGGTTAACTTTATTTTTCATTTGAAAAACATAGGCTCCTCTAAAACTAACTTGTCTAGTGCCCCCCCCTCCCCCCATGGTGTTATCCCAAGGCTGATTGACTCCAAAATTGGGAACTCCGAGTGTTCCTGGCCTTTTTAGACTCTGGCTGTGTAGGCCCCCAGCTAGCAAATCACCTATACGTCATGTGAACAATTGAGATGACTCTGACAAAATATAGAGGAAAGAGAAAAATAAAAATGGAGGTAACGGTTAGTCCAGTTGTAGACATGGTGGGGAAGAGGAACAGCTGTCAAAGGCAGCACTTACAGCAGGGTTTTAGATCAGAGTCTTCTCCCATTTGCCAGCCTTTGTTCATCTCCGCTGAGTGCAGGGAGGACACATAATTCTGCAGCTTAGCCGGGACAGTTTGGGAGGGGAATGAGTCTGAACGAATCAGTGAAAAGCAGACATTTGTGAGCCAACCAAGTGTCAGATGAAACACGGCTGGGAAAGGGCAACCCCAAAGTCTACTTCAGTAGGCCTGGGGTGTGGCCCAAGATTTTGCATTGTCAACCAGCTGCCAGGTGATACCAGTGCTACGGGTCGGGGGGCCCCACTTTATAATCACCAGTGTAGGTTATTGAATCATCACCACAAGCAGGTCGTGTCTGTGCTGTTAGCTGCATTTCCTAAGATGAATGATGAATTTGGGAAACTTGTCAGAATAACGGTTTCAGTCTTGGTTGATGAGAAGCTGAGAAATTGCAAAGAATCTGCAGAGGGAATCTTCAGAATTCCTGAATTTCTCCAAAAATGCAAGCCCCCAGCTGTTCCTCTCTACTCTCCCATGACCCTCCAGAATGAAGGCTGTCATGAGAACGAGACAGAAGCTTTTGCTGGTGTACACCCACCACTGCATGGTCCCAGTGACAGTGATGGAGATGAGAGCCATTCTTCCAGAGAATCCTGAGTACTTCAGATGGGGGAAACTGAGGCATGGAGTTCTTTAACAACTTATTGGATTGTACACAGTGAGTGAGTGGCAGCGTTGGCTATCAGATATCCACAATTCAATCAAGTTTTAATTTTAGGAGGAAAGACTGGGGCCAGTGCTGCAGCATTGTGGGCAAAGCTGCTGCCTGTGGTGCTGGCATTCCATATGGGAACTGGTTTCTGTCCTGGCTGCTCTATTTCCAATCTAACTCTCTGTTATGGCCTGGGAAAGCAGTAGAAGATAGCCCAAGTGCTTGGGCCTCTGTACCTGTGTGGGAGAAACTCCTGGCTCCTGGCTTTGGATCAGCCCAGCTCCAGCCATTGCAGACATTTGGGGCGTGAACCAGTGGATGGAAGACCTTTCTCTCTGTCTCTCCCTCTCTCTGTCTGTAACTCTACTTCTTAAATGAATGAATGAATGAATAAATAAATAAATCTTTAAAAAAGAGAGAAAAACTTAGAGTTTCTGTTTGCTGTGTTGGTTGCCATCTGCTGTGCTCACCGTCCACAAAGCAGTTGAATGTCAAGGCAGCAACATGAGGTGGGGCTGTACTAAATCAGAATTCATTCATTTGTTCTCTGTTTGTTGAGTGTCTTCTACATGCTTGGTGCTATTCTATGTCCTGGGGTAAAGTGGTAAGCCAGACAGACAAAATTTTCATTTTTGCATCCTAAAGGCACTGAGACCATCAATGAATAAGTTAAAAACCACAAGAGCAAATCCAGGACACTAAAAGAGTGTTAAATACTAGGAAGAAAATTGGAAGCAGATAATAGAGAAAATGACCACACACTCAGAAATTTAAAACATGGGTTTAATGTTTTACTAAAGGTCAGAAAGTGCTACAAGGCAGACCTTTTTTTTATATAAAAAGAAAATGATTCTTTAATTTTTTTCTCACCAACAAAGATAATTTATTTTGAAATAGTTTTGATTGTTTTTGCTTTTGTTGTTAATGTAATTGTTTGTCAGAATTAATGAATTAGTACAACTGCTTAAAAGTACATATACATGTATAGTATCTAAAAGTTTCCACTTACAATCAGTATTTCTACAGTTTCCATCTTTTTTTTTTTTAACTTTTATTTAATGAATATAAATTTCCAAAGTACAGCTTATGGATTACAATTGCCCCCCACCCCCACCCCCCAACTTCCCTCCCGCCCGCAACCCTCCCCTTTCCTGCTCCCTCTCCCCTTCCATTTACATCAAGATTCATTTTCAATTCTCTTTATATACAGAAGATCAGTTTAGTATATATTAAGTAAAGATTTCAACAGTTTTCAAGGCAGACCTTTGACAATTATTTTTATTCCCCTTAGAGGGTTGGTTGCAGTTGGGGGAAGTTCCGCCATAGGTCTCTTATGCTTCTGTATGTATTGCTGGTCATGCCAAGAATGCGTCATCACCCCCCTGTACCAGGCTCTTCCTCTGGGTTGTATTTGCAGTGAGCAACTCTGAAAGATGATATGATATTTCCCTCCCTTGGAGCCAGAGCAGCCTTTTTTACTGCTTGCATAGAAGCAGTGGATTCTTGAAGTTCAGTGTTTTTCACCTGGAATGTAGCCCCCTGAATACACAGGTATACATACTGTGCTGTGGGTAATGGAGTCTGTTTCCCTGATCCAAGTGTCTTGTGTTTTCTTAAGGCATCCATGAAACTGTGATAGACTAACTTAATATCTCATAACAGCAGGGGAAAATCAAACTGCAGCCTTGACAGTTCTGGTGACAGGGATGGGATGTTGGTGGAGCCATGGTTTTGTGGAAGAGGAAAAGTGGGGTTCTATAAACGAGGTTCACAGTGATGAGAAAATTCCTGGAGAGAGAGTAGTGAACGTTCTTTCCCAAGTCATCAAAATGGAGGGGGTCTATGTATGGAAGGTGGGGCTGGAGGAACGGTTTCCCACTGACCTACCTGTTAACAAGTGAATTGATTTGCTGCTCACAGGTAGAGCTGCACAAAGTAGAACTAAACAAGGCACCTGAATGGCATCTAACTGTTGTTCATTCTCACCTCCTGGTGGGCAGGGGAAGGCATGTTGTCAGGACAATGGGCCAGCACTTCCATGGTCCCAGTGGGAAGGCCATACATGTGTGTCTTCTGAGCCAGAGTCCCCAAGGTCAAACAATTGGTGTCAGCACTAAGGCCGTTGATATTTATTTAGAGCTTCAGATGAATCCAAAACATTGGTGTAGATGAGCTGAAAACATGGGTTAAATCATGAGCAGGAGGCTGCTCAGAAGGAAAATTGATTGCAAAGCCTTGCCCAATAATGCAGAGCCACAGCATTCATGGTTTGGCCCTTGCCATAGCTCATGGTCAGTGAGAGGAGCAGGTGCTAGGTACAGGGATCTCTGAAGGCCCCTGGGGCAGTGATGTATGGGTACAGGAGCAGAAAAAAGGGGACTCTTAGACTTGGAGCTCAGTGGATACCAGGATGTATTGAGCAAGGGAGTAGTGCTGGTACTTAAAAACGCTGAGGACTAGATTTCCTTCTTGCCACCCCTGCCAACCCACCATAGCCTGGTCTCCCCTGCTAGCATTTAACCCCTGCCCTCCCAGCGGGGGAACAGCATGGTCTGGCGTCCTGATGCACGTTCAGATTAGATTCCTTGGTGCCTGAAGTCAACGCTTGGGATCTGGACACAGTTGGAAGTGGCAGGAATGGAAGCTAACATGGGGGAGCTTCTGGGCCAATCCAACACACTGCTGTTGTGGTTTCCACCGTGGGAAGCATAATTGGTCATGGCATTTGACATGATTGTGCTGTGAATACCCATAAGTGTCAGAGGGAATTTTCCTGTTCAAAGGCTAACAACTGTACTGTCCAGCAGGTCCAAGAGAAACAAGATATAAACCCAGAGGGAAAAAGGGAAGTCTCTGCTTTCGCCAAGGCCATAATGACCACCATAGTAAGAGGAGAGGTCATTTTTCAGTACAATAGCTCCACCGCTCTCACACCACCATCAAGAATGCTCCTCCTCCACTTTCCTCCTAAAAAATATAACTGGATACTAACCTGGTATAAGCTCTTGTTGAAGCTGAAAGTTTTACTTATGGGCCTTGTGACTCTTTGGGCTAGATGTTTTCAATTTGGCGAGGGTTAACCTGGACTCAACAAAGCAAGGTGGGAAGGGTCCAGCATGGTGCTCTTATCCGGTGGAAGTGGAGAGTGCAGAGTTTTCCATGAAGAAGTAGCAATCATCTCCTTATCCCCGAACTCACCACCTGAATTCATTGGCTAAGTGAAACCCCTGATTCACCGAGGTTCACCCCTAACCCTGGCTTGGTTCACAGATGGTTCAGCTGTGTTGACAGCTGCCACTCGACTCCAGTGACAATACTGGAAGATAAAACTGTAGCAGAAGGGACTGCATTGCAAGCTGCCACCATTACCAGATGATAACCACAAGGACTCCTGACTTTCAGGCTGTTGTTACCAGTGGCCTAACCCTTTGATCGGCCACGTGGAAGACAAAGACTGGCATATTAAAGACATCCCTCTCTTGAGCCATGAACTGAGTAACCCAATTGTGTCCTCCCATTAGACAGCCTAGGTCATGTGTGTTGATGCCTACCATAGCAACCTATTCTTTAATCAGATCAACTAGAATGGAGTTTTTGATCAAACCTGTAGTGCTCAGGCTGCTGCTGTTGCCACCTGCTTTCGCCATTTCTTCAGAAATGCCAGTGTGTCCACCATCACCGACTGGGCACAAAGTGTTTCTGAATGCAGAAGTTTCCATTGCATACCAGACATGCAGTTCCTGCCAAATTTGGCTGTTCCCTGGTGATGCAGACCCCGTTGCATGGGACATTACATCTGTCTGTTCCTGGCCAATTGACAATCGGGAATCTTTGACCCCCTTTTGAGACCACTGTAATTGCCTTACTGCTTTGACATTTTTTCAGGTTATGGTATTGCTGTTTCAGTCCAATCAGCAGCTTCCAGCCACACCATTGTGGCCTTTAAAACAGATCTGTGTTACGTGTGAAACTTTCTGGATCATTTGTAGAGACCACCCAAAAAATGGTACAGAATTTAATGTTTATCTCATGTTCTTTATCGTCTATAGTTTGTGGAGTGCTGGAATGACATTCTCAAATATCAGCTCAAAAGATTTCCAACTTTGTCCTGTTCCTTTTTTCTGGTTCACACAGAAATTAGTAAGACAATTTGGTTGCTTTATGTTTCTGTCTCAGTACTAAGAGTTGATTCCTCTTGGTCACCTTGGGTAATGATCAGACAAAATGAATACAGAGTCATATACAACTACCTTGAAAATTTAGGATTCCATCCTGACTATTCATGGGTCTGATAGGTCTTTGTTTTCTCTAATAGCAGACCCAGGTCAACTTTATTAATACAATTTCCAGGTGGCAGCATGGGCAAAAGGAACCTAGGACATGATTGATCCTGCACTATTCTTTTTTTTTTTTAAATTTTTGTTTACTTATTTGAGAGGAAGAGAGACAGAGACATAGAGCTCCCATTCACTGGTTCAGGTATCTTTAATACCTGGCTCTGCTCCTAATTCCTGCTTCTTGCTAGTGCAGACTCTGGGAGGCAGCAGTGATGGCTCAACTAGTTGGGTTCCTAGCACCCATCCGGGAGTCTGGATTGAGTTCCAGGTTCATAGCTTTGGCCTCAGCCAGGTGCCATTGTGGATGATTGGAGGAGTGAACTAGCAGATAGGAATGTTCTCTTTGTATCTCTCTCTCTTTCTCCCTCTCTCTCTCTTTCAGTCTCTCTTTCTGTCTGCACCTCAAATAAATAATTTTTAAAAAATTAATGGAGAATGCATATTATGAAGAAAATATGAGTGGATTTCAAATCTTTCTGAACTAAAATAATCTTACCTTTTAATTTCATTTTCCACAAATTTTTGAAGTACTCTTATACAACAAAAGCCAATAAAATGAGGAGGTTCATTGTCAAGAGAGTGTTACCAGAAGAGAAACACAGGTTGTAGCTGCACAATTTTTTACTAGTTCCTCAAATGATCAAAAAGCTGGAGTCGTAAATCACACAGAGGGATCTTTGCAGAGAGTAGATGTGACCCCTTAAGCCAAGTAAGCAGAAACCAGGCACAGAGATGGAATTGCCCAAGAAAACCAAGAGAGGCCCCGCTGTCTCATTTCTTGAATAGCTGTGACATACATGGGAGAGCCATATGGGTTTCTGAGAATTTCATGTGAGCAGAAACACTGCAAGCTTGCACTGAAAAGGATGAGAGACAGGATGAAATAAAGGGGCACTCTAGGACTCCCCAGAACTTCCAGGCAGGAAGTAGGTGAATACAACAGCCAATATGTGACACTCTTCATGAAAGAGAAAGGATGACTCCAAGGACAAAACCTCGGACCAAGAGAATTATCCTCACTAGGCCTTGAAGCTAGATGGGATTTGCTCTCCTGGGTTTCAAAATTGCTTGGAAGCAGTGGCTTCTTTCTTCTTTCATTTTCTCTCTCTCTTTTTTTTTTATTATGCAGGAAAACCATAAGGAAGAAGCCTGGCACCTTAACCATGCAGTCAAAGTTAACATTGGCAGTAATGGGAGAGAAGGAAATTGTGTGCTACCTGATAGGAGGCTGTGAGAAGAGCACAGCCTTGCTTCTGAGGTTCCTGTCAAAAATCTCCCATGTTAAGAAACACAAGGCAAAACTAAATTGAGACACAAACAGTTAACTAGTAGATTGCATTCTTCCAGATGTCAAGGTCAAGGCAGACAAAGAATCCTGAGGGTTAGTTCCAGGTAAAGAAAGAGAAGGAGGCCAGCGCCGCGGCTCAATAGGCTAATCCTCCGCCTAGCGGCGCCGGCACACCAGGTTCAAGTCCCGGTCGGGGCACCGATCCTGTCCCTGTTGCCCCTCTTCCAGGCCAGCTCTCTGCTGTGGCCAGGGAGTGCAGTGGAGGATGGCCCAAGTGCTTGGGCCCTGCACCCCATGGGAGACCAGGAGAAGCACCTGGCTCCTGCCATCAGATCAGCGCGGTGCGCCGGCCGCAGTGCCTACCGCGGTGGCCATTGGAGGGTGAACCAACAGCAAAGGAAGACCCTTCTCTCTGTCTCTCTCTCTCACTGTCCACTCTGCCTGTCAAAAATAAAAAAAAAAAAAAAAAGAAAGAGAAGGAGGCACTTGATTTATGATTTTATTCTAGAGGAATACAAGACAATTCTTTCCCATTTTTGGTATAAAAAGTATTCTTGGAGCAATTGGTGGAAATTAACTAAGGTCTGCTGATTACATAATAGCTGGGTATCAATATTACGTGTCCACATTTTAATAATTGTACCAAAGTTATGTAAGAGTGTATCATCATTTTTTGATAGAAATACATATTCAGGTATTTATAACTTTCTCACAAACAGTTTGAGGGAAACAGACACAAAAACAGATGCACAATACATACAGAATGAGAAACAAAGATGGAAAAAATTAACATTTGGTGACACTGAATCAAGGGTGTATGGGTATATTCCCATTTCATACAGTGCTTCGATCCCACGGGTGTAGCACACGGTGTTATATTGGTTAGAGTGAAAGATAAGCTGCCTAACACGGAGATCTGACAATACAGTGGCTCAGGGAACACAGAAGTTTATTCTCATTTCCAAAGCAGTCCAGACTGGGTGGTGGGCCCAGTGCTGTGTACCAACATTCAGGGCTCCTTCTACCTTGCTTTTCCACACCTCTTAGGAAACTGTCCTCTTCAACATGGTTGAAACTTAGTTTTCAGGGTGTCACACTGCAGCTCCTGAGAAGGGGTAATAAGAGAGTGGCAGAGCACTTGTGCAATGTTTTCAGCTAGGACTTGGAAGGGCACGTGTCACTTCTCATTCATGATCCCCATGGGAAGAGTTTAGCCCCATGGCCACATTTGGTGCCAGGGAGGGAGTTTGTGGTCAGGAAGGGGATGTGGAGTGGAGCTGGCAATACTCTCAGCTAAAGCTTGATGGCTATAGAGGAAGACTGGGATTGGGGTGGCAGACACCTATAATGCTTTGCCACAAGTACCACATGTATTTATTTATTCATCTATCTATTTATTTATCTTCTCTCCTCTATCCTGTGAACTCCTTGAGGTCTAGGAACTATGCTTTTCCTTCTGAATTCCCAGTATTTAGCTTATTGCCTATAATATGTGAAGCTCTCCTTACGCTTTGTTGAAGAATGAATGAGCCAAGTGAACTATGTGTGTTGAGGGAAACAGGACATGGCCAAGATGAGGGATATTTTTACTACTTGGTTCAGAGAGCAAACCCAAGCTCACCTAGCATCCTGCACACCAGCTTGGTGTAAGGCATTTGCTGAAAAACTTTGCTGTGAAATGAATGAACTCATTCAGCCCTTATGCCCTAACAGGCAAAATTCAACGATGACACTCTACAGTTCAGCTACAAAGAAACAACTGCCTGCTTGTCACCAGGTGACCTCACTTTTCTCTGCAGTCATCACCATGGGAAGATACAAAACAGGTGGGCCTGTGAATTTACAGGAGTTTTAAACAGAAGATGCAGAATAGTTTTGAAGCACAGGGAGGAGCTGCTCATACAAAACCTGCTTTCCCAGCCACACAGTGGGATCAGAGGAGCAGGGGCCAGGGACCTTTGTTCTGTCACAGACCCCACTCTTCACTCCCTATAGAAGCAGTTTCCAGCTGGCCTAAGTCAGCAGAAGTGAGCGGGGCTCCTCATCCCAGGCTCCTGGAGACAACAGCAGATGGCTGATAGGCAAAGCAAATTAATCAAGCCACCACATGTTCTCAGATTTGGTTTTCAAATTCATTAGGCTGGTTGCACACGGCCACTGTTGTTATTGTGCATCATTTTACTTGACAGCATTGCCTGGCCCTTAGAGGTCTTTCACTGACTCAGGCCAGGGGACATATGCACTGTGTTTCAATTAGCTTTTTCCAAAATTCAAGGGAATTCTAAGGCTGAAAAGAATCATAAGCCAGGAGTTCATATACAAGGGCAATTCAGAGGGCCCATTTCAAGTGTTCTTGTGGAGCCTAAAGGGCAGAAGCTTGACCTCAAATCTATTTGAAATGCGAGTTTTAGGAAAGCTCCTTGAATATGTTATAACGTGGCTTGTTGGGATTCTTATCCATCAATCTGTAGGAGCTTTATTCCCATACTTCCATGTCCTTCCATCATCTATGTGAGAACCTAGTTTGATGTGCAGCAGGCCCCATTCTAGTTTGACCATTCATTCATCATGTAAGTTTCAGCAGGGAGTAGGCAGCTGAAAGTCAACATGGCATTAAACCCTAGAGAGAGCCTAGTTCTACAGGAATGAGAGCCAGGAAAGCGTCTGGTGTGGGCTTTGCTCATAGAGTATCTAGGAGTGTTGGGCCAACCCCATGGGATGTTTTTATTGTGAAAAGAATCAGCCTCCTGGCAAGAACTCTCCAGGGCAGTTTGGTCATAGGCACAGAGATAAGGAGAATGGGAGACATCAAAGGATGAGGGCAGACAAGGTAGGCACTTCCTAAAGGGCCATAAAAATGTCCCAAATATACCTAAATATATTGGGAAACAGTGACCTCAAGGGGCTCTGGCATCCTGGGCTGAGAGTCAGAAGGTATAGGCCTGGCCCCATCTCTGCCATGTGTCACTGCCACCTCTTTGGAGCTGTTTCTTTTCTATAAAATGAGGGAGTAGAAGTCCCTAGATTGTCCTCAATAGACCATATCCAGATAGTGTGGCTGTATTGGCCACAGTGTCATGAGGATGGAAAAGGATACAGAGGACACAGCCTTGGGCACCCTAGCTAAAGGAATATGCATTCCATGTGCACTTTGCTGAAGGACTTGATTGGGTTTTTTGCTTGCTACAAAGAGGGCAAAAACCAGTAATGCCATTGCTCATGAATCTGAGTTGGCCTTGAGATGATGCATAATAGGAACAAATTCCTTTGTTTATATGCTACTTCTTTGTTCCTCAAGTGTCTTTAAGCTCTCCTCTTTGCGGGATAAATGAGAGACTGTTAACCCATTTTACAATAAAATAATGTAGAATAGGGGACCTGCTAACAAATGGTAGAGACAGACTGGACCTAATTGGTGTAAATGAGAGAGATCAAAACTCTAACAGTCTGTACCAGAGCATGTCCCTTCACTTGGCCAAAGAGTAAGAAGTACCCTATATTCATCCTTTAGCAAGGACTAGTCATCAAATTAAATTGGTAAACAGTCATCTGATGAATTGCAAAATACTGAGAAATTCAAGTTCAAGTTGGATACATTTTGTTGGAAAAAAGGGTAGAAGAAAAGGTCTAGAAGCTCACACGGTGGTCACATGGGTGAAACAAGTCCAGGGGGGATTTTCTAGGGTGGCTCAGGAGCAGAAGGAGCACCCTGATAACACCACATAGCCATAGGGCTGTGGGTTGGAGGTTTGGGACAGTAGGTACAAGGGCAGAGGTGGGTGCATGAGGCAGAGCTTTTGACACATTGAGCTCTTCCAGGATTTTGTGTAAGGTAGGCCCGTCTGGAATAATGAAGGAAAATAGAATGAACACATGGAAGACAGGTTCTCAAATGTAGCATGGATAAGAATGAGTTCAGTTATTTATTAGTCAGCCATATTCCAAGGATGTACTGACAGCATTCTTATTGTATAGGCCTGGAATGCAGCCTAGGAACCTGCATCCTCTAGTGCTTATGCCAGGGGATTCTGTTGCAGGGGATTCATGGGTTACACTGAACAGTTATACTGTTCTAGATTTTCAATGCAAAGATCAACAATGGGCATTTGATGCAATCACTTGAGTGGTATCTGGTTCTCTCCTCTGAATATTCTGTGCAAGCTGTGTTGCTGCTCCTGGGAGCAGTGCTGTCAGATCTGCTAGTGGATGCTTTCTGGCCTATCTACCTGCTGCTATGGAAGAGAGCTTTCCCCACCAGGATACAGAAGTGGACTAGAAGGCTCTGGAGACCTCCTCCTGCATTTGCCTAACAATAGACACAGCTCAGATAACTTTGTCTTGAGAGGGGAGTCTTCTCCTTGCAACTGGAAGGGGGCAGAAGCTTCAGGGCATACAGAGAACTGGAGCAGGAACCCAAGTCTTCAATGTGTTCATCAGAGAATGGAAAGAGCTGGCAAATGTTGAGTTATGGGGCCATAATTCCATCTCAGCATTCTGGCAACAGCACAAGCCACTTGACTTCTTCGCTGGTAGTTTATGAACACTTCACCTTCTCTACCCTCACCCTACCCCTGCCTTGGAAGATTAATGGTTCTGTAAATCACAGTTGTATTAAAATAGATGTGTTATTTCTCAAACAAGGCTTTCATATGGGTCTGAAAGTGCCCTCCACTTATGTCTCCCTGGGTGACTTGCTTTGTGGAGTTTCAGTTTTGCAAAATAAAGAGAGTCACACAAAAGGCTGTGGACTTTGGCTCAGACTACTGTGGGCTGGGAAACAGCAAATGCAGGAGCACAGAAGGCAGGAAAAAGATGACATTGAAGGATGCATAGGAGGGAAATGTGGCTGGAGTAGAGATCTTAAGTAGGTTGAGACTCTGGGCATTTGTATGTGTAGTGTGTGTGTGTGTGTGTGTGTGTGTGAAAGAGAGAGATCAATTGCAAAGGTTTATGGATTTTGGGGTTAATATACCTTTGAAGGATTTTTTTTAAAGATTGATTTATTTATTTGAAAGAACTACAGAGAGGGAGAGAGAGCTCTTCCATTTACTGGTTCACTCCCCAGATGCCTGCAATAGCCAGGATTGGGCCAGATTGAAGCCAGGAGCCATACGATTCTTCTAGGTCTCCCATGGGGGTGGCAGGGGCCCAAGCACTTGGGCCATCTTCTGCTGCTTTCCCAGGCACGTTAGCAGGGAGCTGGATTGCAAGAGGAGCAGCTGGGACATGAACTAGAGCCTATATGGGATGCTGGCATCACAGGCCATGGCTTTACCCACTACACCACAATGCTGGTCCTCTAAGGGATATTTTTTAAAAGATTTATTTATTTATTTATTTGAAAGTGAGAGTTAGACAGAGAAAAGAGAGGCAGAGAAAGAGAGAGAGGTCTTCCATACGATGGTTTACTCCCCAATTGGCCGCAACGGCCAGAACTGCGCCAATCCGAAGCCAGGAGCCAGGAGCGGTTTCCCATGCGGGTACAGGGGCCCAAGGGCTTGGGCCATCTTTTACTACTTTTCCAGAGAGCTGGATCAGAAGTGGAGCAGCCAGGACTTGAACTGGTGCCCACATGGGATGCCAGCACTTAAGGCCAGGGCGTTAACCTGCTGTGCCACAGCGCCGGCCTCCCCCCACCCAAGGGATATTTTTTTCATAAAGCAGACCAATGAAGGACCCTGAGTTAGGGAAGTGATAGCATGGAAATGGTGTCCAGGCAGGGTGGCCCTAGGAAAGACAGGATGGCTGGAATGGAATCGTGGGAGCCTGTATCTGTACAAAGAGAATTGTGTGTGTGTGTGTGTGTGTGTTTTGATTACTTTGATTATATGAGTTTGGGAAAGCTAGGAGAAGAGCTGGGGGCTATCCCAGGTGAGTGCCCTTGCTGCCTTACAAGGAGTCTTCTCTGCTTTCCTGCCTCTTTGTTCTCATGGAACTGTTATTGTGTCCAGATTTCTTGCTCTGCAGAGAAACATGTCCTCATATTCCAGGGGCAGAGCCAAGCCCAGTGAAACCTGGGTCTCCTGGCTTCTGGTTCAGTACCTACCAGGTGCTGTCTATGTTGTGGTTTATCCCTAAAGGTGATTATTCTGTATGTAGAAACTGTATGGTCTGAATTCCTTAAGTCAGAGCCCAAATCTTCTCTGCACATAGAGGGTCCACATCATGTCTTGATCTCACAGCCACTAGATAATACTGTAGAAGGCTCTGGAAGGCAAAGAGGGGAGAAGAAATACAAAGGAAGAAAAAGAAATAAAACAAAAGGGAGGAGAAGAATCAAAGGGGGAAGTGGGACTGAGAAAAGAGAAACAGGAACGAGCAGTTTAAGGGTGCTAGAGGATCCTCATTTGCTTCAAAAACTGTTGACTTGGGTGGCAGAGGAGGGTGTCCTGGGATGTCAGAACAGCTTCTCACTCTCACCACATGAGGGCAGACTCTACTTACAAACAAAGAAACAGCCTGCAAAGGCTCCAGGGTCAAAGCCATGGGTGTGATCTGATCACTCACTCCCGGGCCCTTCCCGTCCCTCAGGACCTAGAGCCCCATATCTGGATGCAATGCCTAGGTGGATTAAACAAACAAAAAAGGCCAACTTTGCTCAAACTTAGATTTTTCACATAATGGGGAACATGAAATTACAGTTTAACAAATACCACTTATAACAGCATACTTACTCATCTCAACTTAATATTTGAAATGTAGAATCACTAAGTTTATATGCTGGGCCCTCTTCTGTACTTCTCTTTATTACTGGGTTATTTGGCATTATTGTTATAGAACATTCCATAGGATGGAAAGCATTCAAATTTTCCCAGCACCTTCTCAGTCTTTGTTTCTGTTATATGTTTAGCAGAAGGTAATAGAAGGCACAGGAGTGTGTATATCAGTTTTCAGAAAAAATTCATAAACTCCAAGGCTTTGTGCTAAAGGAATATTTTTATTTGGAGAACAACTGAAAACCAGATTGGTGCAGTGAGTTTTGTGGTGCTTAGAAACCATCACTGCAAGCATTCTAATTGCATCTGAGGATAATGCAGAGAGAAAACTGAGGGAAGTCTGATCTGAGAGGTTGAAGGGGAACCATTCCCCACTCCCCAACGTTGTTAAGCATTATTATCCCTGCCGGGGCTGGCACTGTGGCGCAGTAGGTTAATCCTCCACCTGCGGTGCCGGCATCCCATATGGGCACCGGATTCTAGTCCAGGTTGCTCCTCCTCCAGTCCAGCTCTCTGCTGTGGCCCGGGAAGGTAGTGGAGGATGGTGCAAGTGCTTGGGCCCCTGTACCCATATGGGAGACTGGGAGGAAGCACCTGACTCCTGGCTTCGGATTGGCGTTGCTCCAGCCGTGGCAGCCATTTGGGGGGTGAACCAACGGAAGGAAAACCTTTCTCACTGTCTCTCTCTCTCTCTATCTGTCTAAATCTGTCAAATAAAAAAAAAAAAAAGAAAGAAAAAAGAAGTATTTTTATCCTTGCCAAGAGCGTTCCAACCTCCATACTGTTTTCCTTCTGCTGGAATTTGCCCTTTTTTGAGCCCTACAGAGCAAGTGAACTCCAACAAGAATGTATGTTTTCTGAAATGTACTTTCTTTCCTTCTTTTTAAAGATTTATTTATTTTATTTGAAAGGCAGAGTTACAGAGAGGCAGAGACAGTGGGGCGGGGGGGAGGTCTTCCATCTGCTGGTTCACTCTCTGGATGGTTGCAATGGCTGAAGCTGTGCCAAATGGAAACCAGGAGCCAGGAGCATCTTCCAGGTCTCCCGTGTGTGTGCAGGGGCCCAAGGACTTGGTCCATCCTCTACTGCTTTCCCAGGCCATAGCAGAGAGTTGGATCAGAAGTGGAGCAGCCGGGACTTGAACTGGCGCCCATATGGGATGTCAGCACCGCAGGTGGCAGTTTTACCCACTATGCCACAGCACCGGCCCCCTGAAATGCACTTTCTGTGTAACCAATTAAAACCAGAATTTCTAGAACATAAAAATACTATTTGAAATGGTGATTGGGCCTCTGAGATAAACAATCCCACTTGCAAATTTCAAAGGACTCGTAAGAACTTTTCTAGTGTCTACTGGTGGAGTAAAGGCTGAGAAAAATGCAACTTTGGTCTTCCAAAAAAAAAAAAAAAACACAGAATAAATGGCTAACAAATTGATTGAACAATTGCAGGAAGTTTGGCTCCATTAGTCTCGTGGTTTTCAATGTGCTCCAGTTAGTAATAAAACTTGGTTTATGTGAGTAATACAAGGTGACAGATTTATTCAAATTGTTTGTTAAATTTGGTGGCACAAGAAGAAATGAAGCAAAACTACTGTTGTGCAGCTAAATTTTGGGGCCCACATCTCCTCATCTATCCCTACATGTAACGGGAAGAGCATTAACTCCCTTTAAGATATACACGGCTTTTTATGAAACACCATCACATTAATTCAGTGGACTGTCCCTTTAACATTTATAATCCATTGTGGTGACTGGGAGATAATTATTTCCGGATGTGGTTTCCCTTGTTCTCTCCTTCCATTTCGCAAGCTGCGTGCCGAAGTTATGAAGCCCTTGTGAGGGAAAAAAGGAAAAAAAAAAAAAGAAATGTCTTCCAAAATGATTTCTTGTACTTAAGAAACAGGGGAACTGACTACAAAGAATGATTTACTGTTGGTCTCTGCTGTGCAGCAGTGGAAAATTGGGAGAGGATCAAACATCCTCTCCAGTTTGGCCACCACCTCCTTGGTTTCCTCGTGTTTTTAAATGAAATGTCTGACAGTCTTCATCGGGGCTATTAGCTTGTACTTTGCAGAAACGCGATTCAAAGTTGTCTGGAATATAGACCTAGGAGTTGGTTTTATGATGAAGAAATGATGGGGTATCTGGAATTTTCTCTGAAAGTTGATGTGATCACTTACCTGAAATGAAAGGCTTTGACCCAAGCTTTGAGATTCCTTCTCTCTGTTAATTGGCATTAGTTGGGAAAGTCTGATTTTTGCAACTAGCAATAGCTTCAAGATTTCAATTTGAAATGCATCTCCTGGGAGACTTGTTTGTTTTTAGTATCTAATTTTATCGTTCATTCTTCCTAACCTTCAAATCCCAATACACTTTTGGGAAAAAGTAAACCAAAAGAGATTCCTTAGGGGACCCAGAGGCCGCATCTCTATATGGGAACAAACATTTCCTACCTGCATGTGCCATTTACCTCTGAATAACTACTCTTCTTTCCAGTGCTTTCCACGTTTTTTCATGACAAGCAAACAGCAGGGATGGCTCCATGCTAATTTGCCAGGGCTGTTAGGGTCCTCCAGGGAGTAGGGCCAAGTGGAGCTCTATTACCAGCTTTAGTTTCAGGGGGAAACTGAATCCCAAGGGAGACACAGGCCTATGCTGGCTTCTCAGGTCACAAGCATTTCTGGGCATCAGGAGGCTAGCTCTGAGTATCCCAGGCATAGGTGTCTTCAAGTAGTCTTGCTGCTGCCATGCAGCCAGTCCCTCCTCTCCCCTTCTCTAGAAGAATGAGTGTGGATGTGCAAAGAATGAGAAACAAGGAAGAGTAAGAAAGAAGAGAACAGCCAGGACTGAAAATCCAGACTAACCTTCTCTTTTGGAAACAAAATTATCATAAACTTCATTGATCACACACAGAATTGTGAAAGGAGCTCAGAAGATCGAGTGTTTTGTCCCATGCTATAAACCCAGCCCCAGGCATCTGCCAAGTCCTGTCTCCTCTCAGGAGCATGCACATTGACCGCCTAGAGGGAGAATTTTTCAACTATAGGCAATAGACACCCAATTCAGGCTTCATTTAAAAGGGATTTCAGGGACCCACTCGAGTCAACTTTCAAGTACTTGTCCTCAGTACATCTGCACCTCTCCCTTATGTTTGTTTCTGTCTGTTCATTCTAGAGACAGGCAAGCAACCTGGATGTGCAGTCACCTCATTGGAGACCCAAGCAATCTTGGAAGCTCATGCCTGGGTCATGTGTCTACCCTCGAGTTAGGGGTGGATGAACTTAGCTTCACCCAAGCCATAGGAACAGGCTTTGCACGGGAGAGAAAGCCCCTATTTTCCAGGACTATATGTGGAAGTGATTTTGAGGAGCCTGAGCCCAACAATGTCCCCCATACCTCCTTTTTTTTGTAAAGATTTATTTATTTATTTGAAAGGCAGAGTTACACAGAGAGAGAAGCAGAGGCAGAGAGAGAGACAGAGGTCTTCTGTCCACTGGTTCACTCCCCAATTGACTGCAATGGCTGGAGCTGTGCTTATCTGAAGCCAGGAGCCAGGAGCTTCCTCTGGGTCTTCCCACATGGGTGCAGGAGCCCAAGGACTTGGTCCATCATCTACTGCTTTCCCAGGCCATAGCAGAGAGCTGGATTGGAAGTGGAGCAGCCGGGACTCGAACTGGCGCCCATATGGGATGTCGGCATTGCAGGTGGTGGCTTTACCTGCTATGCCACAGCGCTAGCCCCCCTATCTATTCCTATCATGAATGCCATGGTATGGGATCAATACTACATGACTGTTTTCTTGTGGGTTTTGTCCCTTAAAAAAACTGAGACTGCTGTTTCTTTGGTTGATCCCTTTGGTCCAGTTTGAACCTGCACCTTGGCCTCTTCTCATAATCTTTTAACTTTTCGCCTTTACCACCATGTGGGGTCCATCTCATCAATATTTCTCAACACCTATGTGTTTCTTGAATGATACTTCTTTTGGCATTATCCTGGGCACTCCCAGAATCCACTATCCATCTTTTAGAGCAGCCCCAGCTCTGTCCTTGCTGTAGTGGTGACCTCTTGTGTAGATGGAACACTGTCCCTCTGGGTCCCTCCCCATCTGCTCTGTCTCAGGGCTGGGTCTGACCAGGTACTGACAGGTTGATGACTCGTTAAACTGCAAACAGCATGCCAGCTTTGTGCAGGGACTGATCCCTGGCCAAGGTATGGGCCTGGAGGGACATAAGAGCATTAGCTTCCAGATGACAGCATCACACACGTGTGGTGGGTACACTTTTCCCCTTCATGTGTGTGGAAAGTATTAAGGGGAAATGTTCCCTACATGACGTATTTCACATGAGCAATCATGTTTTCCTGGAAATTGATTTAACTTTTAACACTTAAGCAAAGCTCTGATGTAAAACACTTAATAGCCCAAGAGAAGCACTGCCTTTCCATCTTTCAGCACCACCAAGGCTACAAAACGCTTTTCCCCACTGACGAGTGTGTGTTGTTTCTCACATAGGGATCTCATCACGGTTCATTCATTCTCTCACCCCTTCATTCACTCACAAGCATTTGAGTGCTAGCATCTTTGGAAGGTACTAGGGATGTGACAATGAATAAGACCCTGCTTTTTCCTTAGAGGATCTCTCAGCCAAGTCAAAGGCCAAGATGAGTAAATGCTGGCTTCAAACACAATGGGACACATGTTCTATGATGCCTCTAGGACATGCCACAGGAGCTCAGAGGAGGCAGTGTTGTGGGGTGGGCTGAGGTCAGGCAAGATTTCAGTGGGGAAAGAGCCCCTGAGTTGACTCTTGCAGAATGAGCAAGAAATTTTTAGGTGGAAACCTGGAGGAAGTGTATTCCATGAAAAGGTACCATTCCAGAAAGTGTATCCCAGGGAGGATGCTGGAGGGCTGAGCCATCATGGTAGGTTTGAGAGTGATTAGGAGAGCATGGGGCATAGGGCAGGGAACAGAGAGAAGCTGCAGAGTCGAGCCCTGGGGTGTTAGGCAGAAGCCAGATCATGCAGAGCTTTAAAAATTACAAAAGGCAGTCACATTTTATCCAGAGGGAAGGGGGAAACGGTAAAGGATTTTATGTGGGAGCCATTGTGATCAGTTTTGAATTTTAGGAAGATCACTCTGACACTAATGGAGATATTGCCTGGAAAGGGGGTGAGAATGGAGCAGGAAGATCTGTTACAAGGCCACTACCATGCTGCAGGCCTGGGATGAAGAGAGCTTGAATAGAGCAGTCCAGGTGGGTGTGGAGGCCAGGGAGCAGTTTTCAAATACCTCAAGACAAATCAGAAAGTGACAAGGATTTAGGATACATGCCTGGCTGCAGATTTGGGTGTTGTAGGGCTGAGGGAATGTAAGATTAGTAATAGTGTTGGAGGCACAAAAAGTTCATGGAAAACGTGTATTATGAAAAAACCACAACACATGAATTTTAACTTTTTTGTACCAAAAATTCACTTATACTGACTTATTTTCACATGTACAAATGAGATCTAACTGTGAACGCTAAGAATAAGAAGACATTGGTTTGAAAAGGGCCCTTGTGAGAGCAACATGAGTTCTGCTTGGGCCAGCGTAGTGAGTAAAGCTGCCTGCCTCCTATGACAGTGGCATCCCATGTGGACATCGGCTGGAGTACTAGCTGTACCCTGCTAATGCGCCTGGGAAAGCAACCAAAAATGGCCCACGTGCTTGGGTCCCTGCACAGACATGGGAGACCTAGGCGAAGCTCCTGGTTCCTGGCTTTGGCCTGTCCCAGCCCTGGCTGTTGCGGCCATCTGGGGAGTGAACCAGCTGATGGAAGACTTCTCTCTCTGTTTCTCCCTCTCTCTCTGTGTAACTTTGACTTTCCAATAAATCAAATAAAATCTTTAACAAAAAAGTAAAAAAAAAAAACAAAACCTGTGAGTTTCGCTAAAATTGAAGTAAGAACAAACATCAAATTTATGGTGAAGTTTGGGGCAAAAAGTGGTGGAATCATGGATGTTTCAGAAAAAAAGGAAACCCGAAGTTTACAAATAGGTAACTCATTTTTTTTTTTCTATATTTATTTGCCAGGTAGAGTTATAGACAGAGAGAAAGGTCTTCCTTCCATTGGTTCACTCCCCAGATGGCCGCCATGGCCAGTGCTGCGCCAATCCGAAGCCAGGAGCCAGGTGCTTCTCCTGGTCTCCCATGCGGTTGCAGGGGCCCAAGCAGCTGGGCCATCCCCCACCGCCCTCCTGGGCCACAGCAGAGAGCTGGACTGGAAGAGGAGCAAGTGGAACCCAGCACCCATATGGGATGCCAGTGTCACAGACAGAAGATTAACCAAGTGAGCCACGGTGCTGGCCCCTTAAAAAGGATGAAATAATGTTGAAGATGAAACCTGCAGAAGCAGACTTTTCATACCAATTTGTGAGGAAAAACATTAATGTTGTTCATGTCCTAACTGAAGTTGGCCAATCATTAACAGAAGAAAACAGCCAACAGCATAGGCATGTTCTTGATTTAGCTGACACAATTCTAATTGGAAAACTGAAGTGGAGGGGCCTGCACTGTGGCGTTATCAGGCTAAGCCTCCGCCTGTGGCACCAACATCCCATGTGGGTGCTGGTTCTAGTCCCGGCTGTTCCTCTTCCAAAACAGCTCTGTGCTATGGCCTGGGAAAGCAGTAGAAGATGGCCCAAGTGCTTGGGTCCCTGCACCCACAAGGGTGGCCTGGAAGAAACTCCTGGCTCCTGACTTTGCTGCCATTTGGGGAATGAACCAGTGGATGGAAGTCCTTTCTCTCTGTCTCTCCCTCTCTCTGTCTAACTCTACCTCTAAAATAAATAAATAAATAAAATATTAAAAAAAACTAAAGTGGAGCAAACTTTCTCCTTGATGGGTGGCAAAACTTGTGCAGACCAGAATAGTTTTCAATGGAAACTTAAAGCAAACGGGATCAAGATCCTGAAGCATTTCTTCAGGGAATTGTAGCAGGAGGTGAAACATGGCTTTACCAGTTTCACCCTGAGGACAAAGCACAATCAAAGCAGTTGCTACTGAGAGGTGGCAATGGTCCAGTCAGAGTAAAAGCAGACCAGTTAAGAGCAAAGATCATGGCAACAGGCCTCTGGGATGCTAAAAGCATTTTGCTTGTTTATTTCCTGGAGAGCCAATGAATGATCACATCTGCTTTTTAGGAGACTGTTTTCAAAAGTTAGCTAAAGAATCTTTAGCAGAAAAACATCTAGAAAAGCTTCATCAGAGGCCGGTGCTGTGGTGTAGTGGGTAAAGCCATCGCCTGCATTGCTGGCCTCGCATATGGGCGCCGGTTTGAATCCCGACTGCTCTACTTCTGATCCAGCTCTCTGCTATGGTCTGGGAAAGCAGTAGAAGATGGCCCAAGTCCTTGAGCCCCTGCACCCACGTGGGAGATCCGGAAGAAGCTCCTGGCTGCTGGCTTCAGATCAGCACAGCTCCAGCTGATGTGGCCAGTTGGGGAATGAACCAGCGGGTGGAAGACCTCTCTCTCTCTCTTTCTGTCTCTCCTTTTCTCTCTGTGTAACTCTGACTTTCAAGTAAATAAATAAATTATTAAAAAAGGATAGAAAAGCTTCACCAGAGAGTCTTACCCCACTATGACAATGCTCTTGCTCATTCTTCTCATCAAATAAGAGCAGCTTTGCAAGAGTCTTGATGGGAGATCACTAGTGCTGATCTGGCTCCTCTGACTTCTTTTGCTTCTAATTAAAAAAATCTTTAAAGGGCACCCATTTTTCTTCAGATAATAATGTAAAAAAGATTGCACTGACCTGGTTAAATTCCCAGGGTGCAGTTCTTGGGCATGGACTAAATGGCTGGGATCACTACTTAAAAGTGTCTTGGACTTGACGACACTTATATTGATAAATAAAGCTTAGAGTTTTAATTTTTACTCTTTAAAAATTTAACTGTTTTTTTAAAGAAACATTTTTTAAAATGTATTTGAAAGGGAGAAGGGGAGAGAAAGAACTGGCACCTGCTGGTTTGCTCCAAAAATGGTTGCAACAGTCAGGGCTGATCAGGGCTGGTCCAGGCTAAAGCCAGGAGCCTGGAGCCAGGTCTCTCACATAGGTGGCAAAGGATCAAGCTCCAGCCCCTGTTTTTTTTTTTAATAGCAACCCACTCCTGCATGCGAGTGCAGGGACCCAAGCACTTGGGCCATCCTCCACTGCCCTCCTGGGCCACAGCAGAGAGCTGGACTGGAAGAGGAACAACTAGGACTAGAACCCGGTGCCCATATGGGATGCCAGCACCACAGGCAGAGGATTAGCCAAGTGAGCCATGGCACTGGCCCCTGGAAGACTATTTCTAACATCCCTCCCAGGTGTGCCATATGTCAGTGTGTCATTCCTTTTTGATGGTTTAATGATATTCCTTCATATAGTCATACATCTTATTTATTCATCACTTGATGCATGTTGGCTTGTTTACACTTTTGGCTCCTATGAGTAATGATGCCATAAATATGGTGCACAAATTTTTGTGTGAACATGAACATGTGATTTTGTTTCTTTGGGGTATATGCCTAGGAGTGGAATTGCTAGGTAGTATGGTAATTCTGTGTTTAACCTTTTGATGCACTGTCAGACTGGTTTTCAAAGTGGCTGCACCTGAGCAGGCAAGAATGTGTGTTCTAATTTCTTCATAACTTTGCCAACATGTTAGTTTTCTATGGTTTTGCTTATAGCCATCCTAGTAGGTGTGAAGTGTTTTCTTATTCTGGCTTTAATTTGTATTCTCCCTGATGGCCAATGATAGCATCATTTCATGTGCTTACTGGGATTCATTTATATTCTTTAGAGAAATAGCTATTCAGATCTTTTGCCAATTTAAAAATTGGATTGTCTTTTTATTATTGAGTTGTAAGTTTCTTCATATAACCTAGACACAGGTTTGTTATAAAATACACAATGGGCAAATATTTTACCCCACAGGTTTATTTTTATTTAATAGCTTTTGTCACTGTAGAAAGCCACCTGAAAATAAGTGAAAAATAGGGGGCAGGTGTTGTGGTACAGCAGGTTAAGCCACTACCTGGGATGCCTGCATCCAATATAAGAGTGCCTAAATTCAAGTTCTACTCTATTTCTGCTCTAGCTTCCTGCTAATGTGCTTGGGAACAGCAGATGATGGCTCAAGTACTTGGATCTCTACCATGCATATGGGAGACTCAGAGTTCTTGGCTCTGGCTGTTGCTCGGTTTTTGGGGAATGAACAGGTGGATGGGAGATCTTTGTTTCTCTTTCTCTGCCTTTCTGATATAAATAAAAATAAATAAATAAACATTCAGAGGCCAGCATTGTGGTACAATGGGCTAAACTGCTACTTGGACACCTCATCCCATATTAGACTGCTGTTTTGAGTCCCAGGTGCTCTGTACTTCTGATCCAGCTTCCAGGTCATGCAATTGGGAAGCAGTAGACAATGGCTCAGGTACTTGATCTCCTGCTACCCACATGGGAGATCTGGAAGGAATTCTCAGCTGCTGGCTTTGTCCTGGTCCAGCTCTGGCTGTTGCAGGCAAATGGGGGAGTGAACCAGCAGTTGGAAGATCTCTATCTGCTTTAATGGCCACTGTCTGGGGGATTTTTATATGTGGCTTTAGGGTTAGGGACAATGATAAATGCACCTGCTGTGTGAAAAACTCAATCACAAATTTCATTTTGTTTTCCATTCTGGTAATGGGAAGGGGAGAAAATGTGTTTTCACCATATGTAAGTTCCTAATGTTCTGTACTACTAGCCTTAGTGTTTTTGCCCGTATTCAACATTTCGGAGTTGATTTAGAGTGACTCAGATGTAATAGCTATGCTTTGAAAGATGTTTGAATGAATTCCAGAGCAGAATGTCAGATCTGACTTTTCCAAAGTTTACCCTGAATTCTCCTCCCCGTAAAAGACTTAAATGTTTCTTTTTTATTCTGGTTTTCACTATATTCTTTAACTATTTAAATGTATTTGTTTCAAATTATTTACAAACTAGGTCCTCCCCACAAAACAAACCTCTTTGCTGTTCACTTAAAGAACGTCACTTCAAAAATTTTACAGATCAGTCAAAATAGAGCTTCATTACACCTCCAACTATATGACCATGATGATTTCAATTCCTTATTTAAATTGCCAAAGAGATTTAGATTTCAAATATTGCATGATATGTGTATTTGCTTTTAGGATAACTCACCAAATACCAAAAAGCATGGAATATAAGAAAGCAATCTTTGAGGTGCTCACTGCAATGCTTTCCTCTCATAGGTTGCAATAACACCCCAGCAGGTGCATGCTAACATATGCAACTTTTAAAAATCCTCTTTTGTGGTTTTCACATTATAGAATTAATGTGTTACTTTATAATTCAAAAATTAGTTACTTTAAAATTTGATCTTTTATTACTATACAAGTAGTACTTTCTCACTGTAGAAAATAGAAATTACAAATAAGCAGAAACAAGCAAAATAGATTTCACTCATAGTTCTATTAAACATACTATCTTTTTGGGGTGGTTTCTTCCAGAAAAATTGAGATTACACAGTAATGTTGGCAGGATACCTACTTTTTCTGTTAACAGAATATTTTGAATATCTTACTGTATTATAAGCACATTGGATACATAGAAAAAATAACCTTCAAATCCATGTCCATGTCTGACGATTAAACTTGTGAGATAAGCAGGGGAAGTATTATTTTCTCTATTTTATGCATGAAGAGATAGAAGAACTTAACTAGCTTATTTAAACTCTCAAATTAAAAAGTAAAGGAAATGGGACTACTATTTGCAGTTTGACTCACAATCTCATGTTCTTTTCACTCATGTGCTAATAAAAGGATGGTGATGTTATAGAATTTGAATCATCAAGGCAGGAAATGATAGCAAATCTTAATTAAGGGCATTCCTGAATCTGAATAAAAGAAAAATATGGGATTGAATTATGAACTACTGTTGAAAGGAATTGCATGGCATTTTGTGTCTCATTAGTAGCTAATTAATTGCTCCCATGCAAATACCCTGATGATATAAACATCTTATGAATAAAGGGGAAAATAATTTATAAACAAAGCAAAGAATAGATGTAACTCTGCTCATTAGATAATAAAAATAATTATCCAAAAGCCATACAACAGTTTAGAAAGGTGAATTGAATATATGAAGATGATTTGTAATATAGAGGAAGGCAAAGTTCTCCATTTGAAATATTCAGATCTGCTGCATATCCGGACAAAACTTCCATCAATTTTCCTCTGTGTTAAACTCAATTTTGGTAGCCCATCATTGATATGTGAAGGCTGGTTGCTGCTGTATCTGTGCAGAAACTGAAAAGAAAGATCCAGTCTGAGTGTTCTAACATGCTTCTCTCTGCTGCATGTACCAAGAATGAAGTTAGCTAACCCTTGTTCTTTTTTTTTTCTTTAAGATTTATTTATTTATTATTTGAAAGGCAGAGTTACAAAGAGGCAGAGGCAGAGAGAGGAAGAGAGAGGAAGAGAGAGGAGAGAGAGAGAGAGAGAGAGAGAGAGAGAGAGAGACTCTTCTATCTGCTGGTTCATTCCCCAGATGGCTGCAATGGCCGGAGCTGCACCCATCTGAAGGCAGGACCAAGGAGCTTCTTCTGGGTTTCCCACATGGGTGCAGGGGCCCAAGGACTTGGTCCATCCTCTACTGCTTTCCCAGGCCATAGCAGAGAGCTGGATCAGAAGTGGAGCAGCCGGGACTCAAACCTGCGCCCATATGGGATACTGGCACTTCAGGCGGTGGCTTTACCCACTACAGCACTGTGCCGGCCCTTAACCCTTGTTCTTGTGTCTTTGTTCCTCTTTGCACCCAGAACTCGTTTAGATGAATGCTATTTTGTGTAAGACAGGTCAGTGGTGAGTCTGACAAAAGATACAACAGTGTGGTAAGACCATTGAAAAAAGCCAATGGGAGACTGTCTTTAGGAAGAAAGGTCAGCAAATTATGACTTGTTGGCCAAATATGGTCTCATCCTCAGTTTTTATAAAAAAGTATTATTGGAGCTCAACATGCCCATTCATAAGTGTATCATCTATGGTTGCTTTTGCACTACGATGGCAGAGTTGAGAAATTGCAAAGAATGTGTGTGGCTGGTAAAACTGAAGACATTTACTATCTGACCCTTTACAGAGAATGTTTGCACATTCACGATCTCGAGCAAGGACATGGGATGCGGGAGGAGAAACTAACTCCATTCTGAGCCCAGATGTTGCCATTCAAAGGAGATAAAGGTCAGTGGAGGCATGCTTGCAGGAAACTAAAGGTTGTAGTTCAGGATCTCAAAATCAAACATTACCCAGGATAATAAACAGATTGAAACCTTTAACCTGGAAAAGAGAAGCTTTGGAGATGAGAATTTCTGAATTATCTGAATAGAAATTTTTCTTCTTACTTATTTGAGAGGAGAGATACAGAGAGGAAGACAGATGGAGATCCCATCTGCCAGTTCATTCCCTAAACGTTCTACAGTGATTCCAGACTTGGGGCCAAAGCCAGGAGCTGGGAGCAAAATCCAGGTCTCCCACATGGGTGGCAGAAACCCAGTCACTTGAGCCAACACCACTGCCTCCCAGAGTCTGCACTAGCAGGAAGCTGGAGTCAGGAGTGGAACTGGGTGTGGGGAGCAAGCATCTTAACTCCTAAGCCAAATGCATGCTTCTTCCTAGTTGAATTTAAATGCTAAAAGAATGCTGAGTGGAAGGACTTTGTGGCTCAAATAGCAGCACTGGTGGCAGCTACAGGAGGACAATTTAATGGACTTTCTAAAAATGAAGAATTTAAAAATGTAGCTGGCAGGCCAAGGAGGTGGGATTTGCTTGTCAGAGTTCAAAGCATTCTTGGCTGGGCTGGATGATCAAACATCAGGGGACAGCAGGGACACGATTAAGCAATAAGTGTCTCCACTGTGTTGAGAATGCTCGTGCTCTACCATCACCTCTTATACAAGATTCTCATTCTCATCACAACCTTGTATTACTATGACCACACTGTATAGATGAGAAAACGGTCTAGAAAGAGGAAAACATTTGATCCAACTCACAATGCTAAGTTTTTTTTTTTTAAATCAGATATTTTAAAATAACAGAAAAAGGCAAATAATGATATAACTCACATAGGTATTTCTTTTTTTAAAAAAACTAATTTTTTAAAAGATTTATTTTATTTATTTGAAAGTCAGAGTTACAGAGAGAGGTACAGACAGAGAGAGAGGTCTTCCATCCACTGGTTCACTGTCCAACTGGCCACAACGGCTGGAGCTGCACCCATCTGAAGCCAGGGGCCAGGAGCCAGGAGCTTCTTCCGGGTCTCCCACATGGGTGTGGGGCCCAAGGACTTGAGCCATCTTTTACTGCTTTCCCAGGCCATAGCAGAGAGCTGGATCGGAAGAGGAGCAGCCAGGACTAGAACCAGCGCCCACATGGGATTCTGGCGCTTCAGGCGGGGGCTTTAACCCACTGTGCCACAGTGCCGGCCCCATAACATAGGTATTTCTATTACTTAGAATTTACAATTAAACATTGTCTGAGTTATAACAATATCTATGATACTTATTTTTCAGTTAGTTATATTTTTTATAATTATATTAATATACTTTAAGCATCCCTTTAAAATTATGTAATTAATATGCATCCCAAAATTTTGTGTATTTAATAACATTTGTAGATAATGTCTTCAAACCACCAGGATTTCTATTCTCCTGTGTATATTATAGCAACATTTTTAGGTTCTCCATGACACTAACTGATCACAAATTGATAATTATATCATCCAACATGTTTCTATATGTCCCTGGTACTCCTTTGCATGGTTCTACTCTAAAAGACCTATTAAAATAATAAGATTTTGCATTTTTAAACAAAGCCCTGTCTTGCAAAGAAACTTAAAATTATTTAAAGTCCATAGAAAATTAGATGTGACTGGTTCAATATTTTTCCATCACCATTTTGTTTTATCTTCTCTCTTTCTTCCTTCCCTTATTTTATTTCCCATTTTTCATCTTGAAGTAGTTGTATATGCTGTACTTGACTGGCGGTCAAAATAGCTGACTACACTTGTTAATGTTTTCAGAACCCATTTCCTCCCATCCTCTCTGCAATCCTGCCAAACGTCTGTGTCCTCCAGACGTGAAGTGAGTCCAGTTGACAACTCTACCTTAATGATATGGGAAGTGAGAGCAGACTGCTTTTCCCAAGATGAACACAGCAATCCCAGCAGAGAACGCCAAGTTACGGGTCATTTTCTTAATGAAAATGTTGATCACATTAGACTTGTTGTTTCATTGACTTTTGCTCTTCTTATGGATGGGGGAATTGTTCCTCGTGCTAGGTAATGGCCCTGATGTGTTCACAGGGGTCCCATTAGATAAGGGTTGTCACTTGTCTTCCCGACAGATGGCAGCCTCAGCTTTCCCTCTTCTCCTCTACTCAGTTGCCCTCATTCAGGGTGCCCCTGAATCTACTGAGCACTGCAGTAGGCTGGATAGCTCTGTGGTTTCCTTTGGGTCCCACCCTGGGCATCATTGCTAATGACAGGATGCCCATGAAATGCTGAAGTTTAATGTGGTCTGTGGCAGGGTTGGGAGACAATGACCCTTTTTTGTTTCCTTGCTCCTGGATTGTCACCAAAGTGACTTGTGCCCAGTGCTTCTCAACAAATTTGGTGAATCTGCATGTTTTTGTTTGCTAGGATTGCAGTCACCAAGAACCATGAACTGGAGACTGAAATAACACAGATGTGTTGTGTCACACTATTGCAGGCTGCAAGAATGAAATCAGGGTGTTGGTGAACTTGGTTCTTCGAGGACTGTGAGGAAGAACTTGCTCCATCCTCTCATGTAGAACTTGTTGTTTTTCTTGGAAACCACTGGGGCTCCTTGAGTTGTAGAAGCATCACCCCAATGTCTGCCTTCATTTTCACATAGTGCGGCCCCAATGTCCCTCTTTGTGTAATCACACCAGTCATTTCCAGCCCCAGTGCCACTCCTGCAACTCTAACCTTCCCTTGGGCAGTGACTGGGGGACCACATGCCAGGGATCTAAGTGACCCTGCTGGGCCCCAGGAACATCCCAAACACCTGCTACCACTACAGCAAACGAGCATACAGGAAGACTACACTATGGGGTCTATCTGGAACTAAAGTTGAGGCTGAGCACCAAAATGACACCTGAAGATACATCTTCAGGAAATAGCCTTCAACTCACGAAAGAAACCCTTTAAACAAAATTGAAAAGACTGATCTGTCAGATGCACAAACATGAACACAGGGACAAAACAAGATATGAAAAAGCAAGGCTCCAAAAGGAACACAGTGATGCTTTAGTATTAGACTGCAAAGAAAGGGAAATCGGTGAAGTGCTTGATAAAGAGTTAAAAAGAATCATTAGAAGGGTGATCAAAAAGGTATGAGGAGGTCGGTGCTGTGGCTCACTAGGCTAATCCTCCGCCTGTGGTGCCGGCACTCCGGGTTCTAGTCCCAGTTGGGGCACTGGTTCTGTCCCGGTTGCTCCTCTTCCAGTCCAGCTCTCTGCTGTGGCCCGGGAAGGCAGTGGAGGGTGGCCCAGGTGCGTGGGCCCTGCACCCGCATGGGAGACCAGGAGGAAGCACCTGGCTCCTGGCTTTGGATCAGTGCAACACCGGCCATAGGGGCAATTAGGGGAGTAAACCAACGGAAGGAAGACCTTTCTCTCTGTCTCTCTCTCTCACTAACTCTGCCTGTTAAAAAAAAAAAAAAAAGTATGAGGAATCCAGACAGATAGTTAAAAAAATTAGGGAATCAATGCATTATATGAATGTGAAATCCAGCAAAGGGAGAGATCTTGAAAAAGAATAAAACAGAAACCTCAAAAATGAAGTCCACAAGTCAAATAAAAAAATAGTCTGAGCAACAGACTACATCAGGCAGAAGAAAGAATATCAGAACTGAAAGATCTTTTGCAATGTTGTAATCAGACAAAAAAGGGAAAAGAAAGAATGAAGATATATTCTGAGACCTTTGGGACACTATTTACTGTAATTTGAACCTAGTTTGGTTTTCCAACTCATGCAGATGTTTGAGCTTCAAAGTCTTATGTTTATGGTTAATGATTAATGTGAATGGTGGATGGATTTAAGGTGGGGGCTTGATCCAGTTATGATGTCTTGGAGGTGGGTCTAGTAGGGGAGCCTTAGGTAATATAGGGCCAGCCCTCAGAACGAGTTCTTAGTAGAGTATTGGTTATTGGAGCTGAATGTAGTCCAGCTGTTCTCTCTTCTTCCTGGTTCAACACGTGATTGTTTTTCCAATATGCTCTGCCATTGCCATCCTCAACTCTCATCAGATGCCAGACCAATGGAGCCACCTGACCTTGGACTATGAACTTCCAAAACTGTAAGTGAAAGTAAATTTTCCTTCATAAGTTAGTTCTTCTTGGATATTTTAGTGGTTGTAACAAAAAGCTGACTAATACATCTCTAAATGAACAGATATTTGAATTCTGGGAGGGAGATGAGAGGGGTAGAGGCATAGCAAACCTATTCAATGAAATTATAGCTGACAATTTCCCAGTCTGTAGAGAACTATAGACATCCAAGTACAGAAGGCTGATAAAGTTGCAAGTAGATATAAGCAAAGAAGACCCTCACCAAAAGTACAATGTAAAGAGAGAATTCTAAAATTTACAAGAGAAAGATGCCAGGTCACTTTCAAGGGAACACCTTTAGATTAACAAAAGATTTTCAACAGAAACTTTATATGCCAGGAGGAAATGCAGCGATACTCCAACTTCGAATATAAAAGAAATTTGAAAAAAGCTTCCAACCCAAGAATATTTTACCCATTGTAACAGGCAAAAACGGAAGGAATTCATCACCACTGGGTTACAAAAGACGTTAAGTGTGTATTAAATATGGACACAAAAGAAGGTAACTATCATAAAAATGTGTGAAAGTCTACCCACTAGAAAAAATTAAGCAGAAGACATTTTAATGAAAAAAGTGAACAGAATCAAGCCATTACTTACCCTTAATAACTTTGAATATAAGTGAACTAAATTCTGCAATTAAGAGATACGGATTGGGGCTGGCATCGGTGGCATAGCAAGTTAAGCTGCCGTTTCCAGTGGTGGCGTCCTTTATCAGATTGCTTGTTCAAGTCTCTGCTGCTCTGCTTCTGATCCAGTTCCTTGGTAATGTGCCTGGGAAAGCTGCGTATGATGGCCCAAATACCTGGGCCCCTGCCACCCATGTAGGAGACCTGGATGGAGTTCTAGGCTGCTGGCTTGTCCCAGTCCAGCCTAGGCTATTGTGACCATCTAGGGAGTGAAACAGTGAATGGACAGTCTCTCTTTGTATCACTCCCTCTATCTCTACTACTTGTTCTTTCAAATAAATAAATGAATTTTTTAAAAAATGATACAGACTGGCTGAATGGATATAAAGAAAAAAGACTCTATGATATGCTGTCTACAAGAAACTTACTTTACCAGTGAAGACACACATAGACTAAAAGTGAAAGGATATTCCATGCATATGCAAACCAAAATTGATCAAGAATAGCTGTACTTCTATCAGACAAAATAGACTTTAAGAAAAATACTGTAAAAGAGACAAAGAAAGTCATTATGTAGTGATTAAGAAATCAATCCAGCAAGATGACTATAAATGTACATGTGTCCAGTGCTTTTGTACCCAATTTTATAAAAAATTTATTAGATCTAAATGGAGAGATAAACACAATACAAAAATAATGGGACACATCAGAACCCCATGTTCATCAATAGATCATTTTGACAAAAAAAAAAATCAACACAGATTCATCAGTTTAAGTACACTATAGGCCAAACAGACCTTACAGACATTTATGGAACATTCCATCTAACAGCTGCACAATACACATCCTTTTCATCAACACATGGAACATCTTTGGGATAGAGAATATATTAAGTCATTAGAAAGTCTCAACAAATTAAAAAAAATATCAACATCATATCATATATGTCTTCTGACTGTAATGGAATAAAACTAGGAATCAACAACAAAAGAACTCTAGAAATTATACCAATACATGGAGACTGAATAACATGATCCTGAATGGGGTCATTGAAGAAAGAAAAAGGGAAATTTTAATAATTTCAGGAAGCTAATGAATATGGAAACACAATACACCAACACTCCTGGGACACATCAAAAACAGTACCACGAGGGAAGTTTATGGCAATAAATACCTACATCAAAAAAAAAAAATAAAAGCTGTCAAATAAGTAAACTAACAGTGTATCTTAGGGACCTAGAAAAACAAGGACAAGCCAAGCCAAAAGATAGTAGAAGGAAAGAAATAAATATTCAGAGCAGAAGTAAATAAAGCAGAAAGTTGTAAAAATACAAAAGATCAATGAAGTGAAGAGGTGATTTTTTTAAAAAGATAAGCAAAATCAATAAACTTTTAGTTAAACTAAGAAGAAAGAGAAGATTCAAGTAAATAGAAGCAGAAATGAAAAATGAGATATTGCCATTGATATTAAAAAATATAAAAAGAATTATTAGGGGCAGATGCCATGGCACAGTTGGTTAATCCTCTGCCTGTAGCGTGGGCATCCCATATGGGTGCCGGTTCTAGTCCCGGCTGCTCCTTTTCCAATCCAGCTCTCTGTTATGGTCTGGGAAAGCAGTAGAAGATGGCCCAAGTGCTTGGGCCCCTGCACCTGCGTGGGAGACTGGGAAGAAGCACCTGGCTCCTGGTCAGATTGGCGCAGTGCCGGCTGTGGCGGCCATTTGGAGAGTGAACCAGCAGAAGGAAGACCTTTCTTTCTGTCTCTACCTCTCACTGTCTCTAACTCTACCTCTCAAATAAATAAATAAATAAAAATCTTAAAAAAAGAATTATTAAATGTTAATATGTACAACTATGTGCCAACAAATTAGAAAGTCCAGAAGAAATGGATAAATTTTTGGACATATACAACTTATCACGATTGAATCATGAAGACAGAAAAGCCTGAACAGAGCAATAATCTGCATTGAAATTGAATCTGTAATGAAAGATTTTCCAACAAAGAAAATCCCAGGACCACATGGCTTCTGTGCTGAATTTTGTCTTCATTTAAAGAAGGACTAACAACAATTTTACTCAAACCATTCCAAAAAATTGAAAGGAAATGATCCTTCCAAATTCATTCTACAAGGCTAGCATTACCTCAACTCCAAAACCAGACAGGAACACCACAAAAAAAGAAAACTAGGTTCCAATATCCCTGATGAACATGAATGTAAAAATTCTGAACATAGTACTAGCAAATTGAATCCAACAACACATCAAAAAGATCATTCACTCTGACCCACTTGGATTTACCCAAAGTATTCAGGAATATTTCAACATTTACAAGTCAATAAGTATAATACATCACAAAATAAAAGACAAAATCATATGATCATTTAAAAAATAAAAAAGCATTTGCTAAAATTCAACATTCATGATAAAAAACCTTGAGAAATTAGGTATAGAAGTTTGTACCTCAACATTAAATGCTATTATGACAAACTCATAATCAATATCATATTGAATAGGGAAGAGCTGAAAGCATTTCTTAAAAGATCTGGAACCAGACAAGGATGCCCACTTTCGCTGCTCTTATTCGATATAGTACTGGAAGTTTTACTCAGAGTCATTAGTCAAGAGAAAGTAATAAAAGGCATACACAAGCAGGAAAGGAGGAAGTTAAGTTACCCATGTTCACAAACAACATGCATCTATTTAGACTGACACTGAAAGACTCCACCAGAGACAATTAGGACTAATAAAACAAATTTAGTAAAGTCACAGGATGCAAAATCAACACACTTAGGGACCTAGAAAAACAAGGGCAAGCCAAACCAAAAGATAGTAGAAGGAAAGAAATAAATATTCAGAACAGAATTAAATAAAGCAGAAAATTATAAAAAATACAAAAGATCAGGGGCCGGCACTGTGGCAAAGCGGGTTAACATCCTGGCCTGAAGCACCAGCATCCCATATGGGCGCTGGTTCGATACCTGGCTGCTCCACTTCCAATCCAGCTCTCTGCTATGGCCTGGGAAAGCAGTAGAAGATGGCCCAAGTCCTTGGGCCCCCGCACCTGTGTGGGAGACCCGGAAGAAGCTCCTGGCTCCTGGCTTCAGATTGGCGCAGCTCCGGTTGTTGTGGCCAATTAGGGAGTGAACCAGTGGATGGAAGACTTCTCTCTCTTTGCCTGTCAAATAAATGAAATAAATAAAAGTTATAAAATGGATCAAAGATCTAAATGTATGACATGAAACTGTGAAACCACGAGAAGAAAACAGGGAAATACTTCAAGACATTCACATGCCAATGATTTCTTAGGTAAGACTGTAATAGCACAGGCAACAAAAGTGAAAATAGATGAATGGGATTCTATCAAAATAAGAAGCTTCTGGACAGCAAAAGAAACAAAGAGTGAAAAGACAATAAACAGAATGGGCAAATATATTTGCAAACTATGCATCTGTCAAAGGGTTAATACTCAGAATTTATAAGGAACCCAAAAAAACTCAACAACCACAACAAAAAAGCATCTCAGTTAGGAAATTGTTGGAGGATTTGAATTGACATTTCTCAAAAGAAGAAATACAAATGATCAACAAATACATGAAAAAGTGCTCAATATCATTAGACATCAGGGAAATGCAAATGGAGACCACAATGAGTCATCAGTTTACTTGTTAGAATGACTATTACCAAAAAGAAAAAAATAACTGTCAAAAAAAAAAATGCTGTCAAAGATGTGAAGAAAGGGAACACTTATACACTGTTGATGGGAATGCAAATCAATACAGCTGTTATGGAGAACAACCCGGAGGTTCCTCAGAAAACTTCACGCAGACCTACGGTATGTCCAGGTTATGCTGCTTCTGGGTATATGCATCTGAAGGCAATGACATCAGCACATTAAAGAGATACCTGCACTCCCATTTTCACTGCAGCACTATTCATAATAGCCAAGATATGAAATCAAACTAGGGGTCCATCATTGGGTAAATGGATAAAGAAAATGTGGTGTATTTATACAATGGAGTATTATTCAGCCATAAAAAGAATGAAATCCTGACATTTGTAGCAAAGTGGTTGAAACTGGAGGTCATTATGTTAAAGGAAACAAGCCAGACAGAGATAAATACCATATGTCCTCTCTCATTTGTGGAAGTTAAAATAGTCAATCTGCATAAAAATAGTGATTACCAAAGGGTAGGAAGGGTAGGAAGGGTAGAGGAAGAGGAATGGGAACATGTTGGATCATGTTCAGCCACTGCAGTTGGGTGAAGGTAACTGATTCTGGTGTTCTGTAGCACAGTTCATGACAATATATAAACACCCAGTGCTGGCGCCGCGGCTCACTAGGCTAATCCTCCGCCTGCGGCGCTGGCACACCGGGTTCTAGTCCTGGTTGGGGTGCCAGATTCTGTCCCGGTTGCTCCTCTTCCAGTCCAGCTCTCTGCTGTGGCCCTGGGAGGGCAGTGGAAGATGGCCCAAGTGCTTGGGCACCTGCACCCGCATGGGAGACCTGGAGGAAGCACCTAGCTCCTGGCTTCGGATTGGTGCAGCACGCCGGCTGTAGTGGCCGTTTGAGGGGATGAACCAACGGAAGAAAGACCTTTCTCTCTGTCTCTCTCTTTCACTGTCTAACTCTGCCTGTCAAAAAAAAAAAAAAATATATATATATATAAACACCCAGAACAGACTGACTAGTAGGCACAAATCACAAAGAAAAAACAAGGAAATGGGATGGTTAACAACCTGGTATGATCAGTTTATGCTGTGTATATGTGTTGAAATATTGTCCTGTACCCCATCAAAATGTATGGACAGTACATGGTAATCTAAAAAATTTTAAAACGTAAGCAAAGGAAAAGAATGATAAGAATGGTCGTGGCATTCTCCCCCCCCCCCCCGGTAAGATGTTGGTTTAGCTGGTGTCGAATAAAGCAAAAGGCATTCCCAGTTCTCGGTTCCGATACACGCAGAGGACTGGTTACTGGCTTTCCTCAAGGAAAATGGACGACTTCAGATTCTTCATTCATCCTTTAAGGTATTTTTAGTATTTGATTTCAGGCTTGATTTTCATCTCTGCGAGGAGAGTTCATGAAAATGCAATTGAAAGTTGGTTTGGGTACAAAATAATTTTGAAATCCACACCTAATTTTTCTCCTAATTCACATATTCCACAAGCTTTCTGAAGGCCTCTAGTACAGCAAGAGCTCAAGGAATGTTTCTGGAATGCATGAATGAGTGTAAGGAAGATTATCTTCCAGGTGACACTAGGCGCCTGCGGAGAGAATGAAGCGGATTGCTCACCTTCCTGTTTGGAGTGCCCGGGGTGATGAGGAAAAGGAGAATATTTACAGAGTGCAGTGTGAAAACTGCTACCCCTGTGTCCTGTCCTGACAATGTCTGTTCGTAGGCCTGAGGCTTGTCAGGGGCAGGTTCAGAACTTGGTTAGTATGGAAGCAGAGCAAACCAACCTGGAGTTTGGTGCAAAGATAACCAAAACTGTACTTTCTATCTCAAAGCTCCAAAAGCTGGTTTTCACCAGCACAGAACTTGTTAGTTCAGTCCAGCCCTTTAAGGGGACAGCTGACTTCTTAGCTATTTTCCAGTAAAAAGCAAAATAAATAAATAAATAGATAAAATTGTAAGTTTATTCAATCATAGGCCAAGGAAAATAAATTGGTGAAAATTAAGCTATTTTCTTAAGTGGCAATTAAATAAAAAAAATTACATTCATGTAAGCCATGCATTCCAGAAAAGGTTTCCATTAAATCTTCTGATTAATTTCATGGAAAAATAGAAATATAGTCTGATTCAGACAAGCTATTAAATGTAATTCTATATTGATTACTCTACCTGGTGATGCTGCTGTGGTAACAATTCATTTCCAACATGTGGTTCCCTGAAAACAATGTTCCCTTGAGTCTGTGCTGAGCCTTCTGAATCTCTGACACCTGTTTTCCAAATCACCTGAAAATTGGGCTGCTTTCTAATGGACCCGCTGTAAACGAAGGGGTGTGGAGTCCATGGGCAGTCCATCAGGTGAGCTGTGGAGACAGAAGCTGTAGAAGTCTATTGCTCATAGTTCTTGAGAGAGAATGGAGGGTCAGGCTTTTGATAGAAAAAGGGAAGAAGTTATTGGGAAAGAAAAGGGATTAAAGACTCAAGAGAAAGTGCATCCTGATGGAAGCTGGGAGGGTGAACTTGCAGTCTCAAGAGGAAGCGAGATCGTAGAAGAGACTCGTCTGCTTATGAGACATGAGAACGTTAACGTAGGCAAGGAGGGTCTGGGGACAGTCTTAGCTTTGAGAGTTTATTCCTTGTCTTATGGAGGAGGAACCTGATGTCTAGAGAGGTGTGGGGACTGGTCCAAGGTCACCTTCCACAGCTGAGTTCCAGGTCTTTGATCAGGAGACAGTTTACATCACCCTCCCATCCTACCCCTATCACCCTTTGATTCCTTAGCACATTAAATCATTGTTCATTTATACATGCCTGAAGGCTATGGGAAAGTAAAAAGGTAAGAAAAAGGAAATAAAGGCAAATGCCAGTTAAATGAGAAACTGACACTGGACAGTAGAGAGCTGCACAGTGAGGATCCTGGCTTCACTTTGAGAAGGAATTCAGGCACAAATTGGAGAATGCTGAATAGTGAGCAGTCAGCGTTCTGTTGAGAAAACAAATACACACTCCACAGACAGAGTGGGGCCTACTGCGACGGCGTGGCCTTGCCTCTGAGCTGTGTTGAACACAATAGGTGTCACTTAGTGAGAGGGGAGGTGCATTCTAATAAGGGGCAGGAATATTCTGGTTTCTCTGGAAAGTAGAAGTGAAGTAGAAGTGAAGATTTCCCAGAACCTAGCTTCTGCGCCTTTTCACTCCTTACGTGGTCCAATGTATCTGGTCACGATGGCTGGTGGGTGTGTCCTTGGGCATGCTAATGTATATAAAGAATGTACAATGAGCTGTGCAGGTCCATCTAGGTCAGCCTTGCCCCCTAAACTGGTGTGAACCTGATCCAAGTTCAGGTTCTATTTATTTTTAGAGCAAGGGGAACCGAACCCATCTCCTGTGGATCTTGAGATAACCGGAATGATTATCTCCAGGTGGCTCCACTGCTTCTCTGCCTCTTGTCTCAAAACAATTTAAATGCTAAATTCATTGAAAAAAAAAATAAAAGCCAAGAACAGGTGGTGCTTTAAAATGCTATGAATCTGCAAATGGGAGTCTGCAAATGAGAGTCTGGAAGATATTTTTGTACTTGAAAAAAATGTAGATGTCTTTGACAATAAAGATACATCACAGCATGCAAAATTTCAGACAGTATATGAAAAAATTCAATTTGGGCTGGAGAGAGCATCCACTTCTTCAGGGGTAGAGGTGGAATTCAACACACAGGCAATAGGACACAGACTTGCAGGGATTGTATCAATAGCAAGAGTGAAGTTCTCATGTCTTTGCAAATTGGCAACCTGGAAGAAAGTGGCCACAGGACTACCTTTCCAATTGTGATGGTTGCTTGAGGGTGTCAACTTGACTGAATTAAGGGAAACTCAGACGCCTGGGAGAGTATTATTTAGTCTCAGTGCTTCAGTAGGGGTAGAACCTATCCTCCCGTGTGGAATAGGTGATTTTGCTTATGATTAGAATGACTAGGCTGTGCCTGGTGTGTCTGTGAGGTGGGTGAGTCAGTGGGCTGAGTGGAGAAAACCCTTCCTCCCTCAATGTAGGTGTACACCATCCAGTCAGCTGGGAGCCCCGATGGAATGAAAAGGTGGAAGAAGGGTGAGCTCTTTCTCTCTCTCAGGGCTGGGATGTCCTTCTTTTCCTGTTGTTGGATATTATCCAGGCTCTCTGACCTTTGGACTGTGGGGCTTGCACCTGTGACATCACAGGCGCTTGTCCTTGGACTGAGAACTACGTCACTGGTTTCCCTGGTTCTGAAACCTTGGGACTTGGACTGAGCCTGGCTACCGGCTTTCCTGGATCTCCAGCTTGCAGATGTTCTGTGGGACTTCTTAGTCTCCATAATCAATGTTACCAGGCATGGGGGGAGGGCGGTTGCCAGAATGAGTTTCATGAGTTCTTTTTCTTAGCTTAGTATAGAAATAAAAAGCTGGGAAATAATTTGCAAAAGAGGTGAAACATTTTATTTTATATACAGGATGCTGGCTTTCAGGAAGTGCTCAGGTTTTTTTTTTTTTTTTTGACAGGCAGAGAGGATAGTGAGAGAGAGACAGAGAGAAAGGTCTTCCTTTTTGCCGTTGGTTCACCCTCCAGTGGCCACCGCGGCTGGTGCACTGCGGCTGGCGCATCACGCTGATCCGAAGCCAGGAGCCAGATGCTTCTCCTGGTCTCCCATGCGGGTGCAGGGCCCAAGCACTTGGGCCATCCTCCACTGCCTTCCCGGGCCATAGCAGAGAGCTGGCCTGGAAGAGGGGCAACCGGGATAGAATCCAGCACCCCGACCGGGACTAGAACCCAGTGTGCCGGCGCCGCAAGGCAGAGGATTAGCCTGTTAAGCCACGGCGCCGGCCAGGAAGTGCCCAGGGTTTTTAAGGCATTACTGTCTTTTCATTGGGTTTTCTATGGGGGTGCCCATTGGATGGGGGTTTCACACACTGTGTGCTGATTGGCTTGGGGTTCATGGAGATAGTGGGGGTCTCCTGGTGACAGCTGGATTCCCCTTAGTGTCTCAGCCCCCTCCTCTGCTAGATCTGGGTGGAAGATCGCAACTAACTTGAAGATGTGATTAAAACCACATCTTCACACGTGCGGCAAAGGAAGCTATAGTGAGGAAGATGCTAGCAGGTCTGAAAACAAGGTTTCTAGCCTCAGCTGGTGGTCTGTTGCACAAAACTTGCAACCTGCTTGTGTAGGACATTCTACCTATATCGAGGGGCCTGTGGTCCCCTAGCCCCACTGGGCAGCCTCAATCAAGTGAGCCACTTCCCTTAATAAAGCTCCTCTCATAGACTCTCTCACTATTCCATTGGTTCTGTCTCTCTGGAGAACCCCACCCAAAACACTAGCTGTGCCACACTTTTATCTGTGCCCCAATCTGCCAACAGTGAGGCATTCGTGGTTTTTCTGATGGTCACGCCAAGTCTCTGTGAGAGATCACTAGGATCCAGCTGTGTTTGAACAAATTGTGTTTACTACTCATCTCAGCAAGGGGGAGGGCATACCATGGGCAGTCATGGCAGCGTTCAGTGAGAGGCGTTGGAAAGGATTGACAGGGCTTGGACTTTGGGTGGGGAGAATCCAATGCCCAGGGTTCAGCCTGGATTGGGTGCTGTATGAAAGCAGGGACAATGCTGTAGTTGGGCATCTTACTGGATCTTCTCTAGGTGACAGCAGCAAAGCTCAAGCTGTAACTGGGAAGAAGCCAGTCACTCCTGTTAGCTGGGCAGGAGGAGTTTTGGTGTTTTGAGGCTTGTTTTTGTCGGCATTCAGACACATTTACCAGGTGGCCATGTTTTGTCTTCTTCCAATGTTGTCACAGAGCAGTCTTGTCTGATGTGGATTTTCTGTTAGATTGTATAATGGGTCGACAGGAGAGTGTCAAGGCCTAGTGAATGATCCTAGGTCAGCTACTGTGAGGTCATGGGCAGCTTTTCCCTTGCTCAGTTATGAACTTAGGGGGGGAAAAAGCAAAGTTGCATAATGTAATTTCCAAAATTGCAAGTGTGTGTGTGTGTGTGTGTGTCTGCTGGCCTCCAAGCCAATACATGGAACTGACCAGTGTGTGGTTTGGGTGGTTTACTACTGGGTAGAGCCATGCTGCTCTCACATAGACCCCCCCTTCTTCTTTTGTCCTCACGATAGGACCTGCTATGGGAATATTGGGGTAAAGCAGCTATAGGAGGAGAATAAGCAAATCAGCCCAAGAAGACTGGACTTGGCTCTTTAGCATATTGCCTCAAACAACTGCTGACCAGCCCTAGACTGCTCTCAGGTCTCTGTGATTCTGAAATAGTTAAGAAGGTTTCAGTGTTAAGAAAGTGACTTAATAATTCTAAAACACTAATGGTTTTCTTTGCTGTGGTGGTACCTAAAATTTGTTTATTATTGGGTATTACTCTTCACAACACTTGCTAATAATGACTTTCTTAAACTTGTAGAAAGCAACAGGGAACAAAATCATTTTCCTCCTCCCCTGTCTCATGGGCTGCCTTTTACAAAAGGATTTATTTTCATTTTGTTTGAGAGGCAGACTGATGAGAGTGGGAGGAGCAGAGAAATATTCCATCCGCTGGTTTTCTCCCCAGATGGCTGCAATGACCAGGACTGGGTGAAGCCAAGGTCAGGAGCCTGGAACTCTGTCCAGATTTCCTAAGTGGGTGGCAAGAGCTCAAATACTTGGGCCATCATCTGCTGCTTTCCCAGGTGCATTATCAGGGAGCTGGTTCGGAAGTGTGGTGGTCAGGACTTGAAGCAGCATTTTGATATGGAAGGCAGTGTTACAAGTTGTGGCTTAACCAGCCACACCACAACACCGGCCCCTCACAGGCTGCCTTCTGAAGTCCTGGATTATTCCCTAATCTGGGGAAGAAAGAGCCTCCAGATAGAGGTAATTTATACAGAGTTGCCTATTATCACTGCAAACAGAAAACTTTTAAAGAAATCATCAAGTAGCTTATGTTAAGTGATATAACTTGATTTATTCATTTTTAAAGATTTATTTATTTATTTGAAAATCAGCATTACACAGAGAGAGAAGCAGAGGCAGAGAGAGAGAGAGAGAGAGAGGAGATAGAGAGAGGTCTTCCATCTGCTGGTTCACTCCCCAGTTTGTCGCAATGGCTGAAGCTGAGCCTATCTGAAGCCAGGAGCCAGGAGTTTCCTCGGGGTCTCCCACGTGGGTGCAGGGGCCCAAGGACCTGGACCATCTTCTACTGCTTTCCCAGGCCATAGCAGAAAGCTGGATCAGAAGTAGTGCAGCTGGATCTCGAACCAGCGCCCATATGGGATGCTGGCACTGCAGGCGCTGGCTTTACCCACTGCAGCACGGCACCAGCCCCAATTTATTCATTTTAGATCCAGAAAATTAGTGCCTATTTTGACTCTTTAAAATGTCACTTGTTCTCATTCAGCTGAAAAGTGACTCAGTAGAGCGACTATACCAGATAGTGGGAAGCCTGGGCTTCCTATAACTAGGTAAGTATGCTCTTTCAAATTACATAGTCCTTCTAGGAAGAGGAGCCTGCAAGGACAGCTGGGAATTTGCTGAGAGTCCTCACACATAGAAGGGCAAATTGAGGGTTTTGAAATACCAGAGTGAATTGACATCATTTGGCATCATTTGGAAATAGAGTGTAGAGAGCCCAACTGCTCTGCGTAAACTGTTTGGAGGCCACAGGGAAAGAAATGATGTCGAGAGAGAAATGGGAAGGTTGGGAGGAAGGAACCATCAGCCCGAAGGCAAGAGAAGAAGTCCAGTGATGCAGGAGGAGAGTGCCTCACAGAATTTTCAAAATAGTGATGTAGGGGTGGATGTTTGGGGAAGTGATTAAGATACCACTTAGGAAACCAGCAGCCCTTTTTGGAGTGCCGGGGTTTGCACTCTGGCTCCTTTCCTGTTAATGTGCACCCCAGGAGGCAGCAGTAATGGCTAAAATATTTAGGTCCTTGTTACCCACCTGGGAGACTCAGTTTGTGTTCTTGGCTCCTAGTTTCAACCTGGCCCAGCCCTGGCTTTTGCTGGCATTTGGGGAGTGAACCAACAGATAAAAGTGCTCTCTCTGTCTCTACCTCTTAGGATAGATACATAGTGATATGTCATATGTAATTTAAATGTGTGCATTCTCTACTTATGACCCTGAGCGAAAAGTTTTAAAACACAGGACATTTACATTCAGCTTACTTGAGATGAATGTGGGACTGAAGCTTGGTTGGGGAGCATCTAAGAGGAAAAAAAAAAAAAAACCCAGCTCTGAAGTGAAAAACATAATAAAAATACAGTAGAGGCAGAAAACTCAAAATAGAAATGACCATAAGAACTTAAGTTCCCCCAGGAACACAGCAATGTTGGGCAGGCCTTCCACAGAGCGAGGAACGGGAGGTAGTGCTGGTTTCAAAGACCATAAGGGACACGATGACCCAAATGGTATGTGGGTAAAGAATATGAAAGACTAGGGAAGAAAATCACAAAGCAACAACAATATACTCATAATGTGAAGAGTTAGGGGTATGTGTAGGTAATTCAAACCAAAAATTTAAAAACATCCCATTGCTTCTAATACACAGCTAATTTAAAAAATGTTTAGTTCTAACTCTGCCTTAATGTTCTCAATCAAGAAACAATTTCTCAGGATCTATAAGGAAATTAACACCTTTTTTGGTATCCAAAATGACAACTACTTTGAAGTGATTCTTTGCTGTTCTTGGCTATAGGGACAGAACCAAAGCCTTCAAAGTCAGTTTTCAGTTTGTCTGTGGTTATCAACTGGGCTGCTGTTTTAGAACCTGAGTTCATGCTGGTGTTCAGTAGAGAAATTGGGGTTGTCAAGGCTTTCTTGAGGCTTGATTGGCATATATTCTCTAGTGACAGCGACAGAGTGATACAGAAAGAGGACTTGGGGCCCATTGTTTTTGGCTTTCTTTCTTTGAAAACAGCATGAAGCACAACCTATATCTTTTTTTTTTTTTTTTAAGTTTTATTTTACTTATTTGAAAGGCAGAATTACAGGGAGGAAGGGTGGGGGTGGGGAGAGAGGGAGAGAGAGAGAGACACCATCCATCTACTGGTTCACTTCACCCAAAAGGATGCAATAGCTGAGGCTAGGCCAGAATGAAGCCAGGAGCCAGGAGCTCCATCCAGGTCTCCCACATGACTGGCAGGGTCCCAAGCAGTTGGGCCATCTGCCACTGCCTTCCTAGGTGTGTTAGCAGGGAGCTAGATCAGAAGTGGAACTGCCAGGACTGGAATGGGTGCTCTAATGGGATGCCGGCTTTTCAGGTAGCAGCTTAAGCTACTGCACCCAAACACTGGTCCCCCCATCTCTCTCTTTGTTATCAAAGTGTGGTCCAGGGACCAACAATGTTAACATTATCCACCTGAGACCTACTGAATCGGACCCTGCCTTTTCAACAGGATCCCTGGGCTATTTATGTGCGCACTAACGTTTGAGAAGCTCTTCTCTAGGAAGTGTTATGCAAATCTGCTTATTAGGTGATAGAAGAGCCAGCCAATCAAAAAACGAAAGGACAGCATTGCTGGCTCTGTAACATTTCTTCAGGGATATAGGTGGGAAGTCAGCGTGGATTGATTAGCTTAGAGACTTAGAAAGAATAGCAGGGACTTGGCCACACTTGGAGCCCTGTAACAGCTTAAAAAGGCCCTGCGTGGGCCGTCGCCGCAGCTCAATAATCCTCTGCCTGCGGCGCCGGCACACTGGGTTCTAGTCCCGGTCGGGGTGCTGGATTCTGTCCCGGTCGCTCCTCTTCCTGTCCAGCTCTTTGCTGTGGCCTGGGAGTGCAGTGGAGGACTTGGGCCCTGCACCCGCATGGGAGACCAGGAGAAGCACCTGGCTCCTGGCTTCAGATCAGCGCAGCGCGCTGACCGCAACAGCCATTGGGGGGTGAACCAACGGCAAAGGAAAACCTTTCTCTCTGTCTTTCTCTCTCACTGTCCACTCTGCCTGTCAAAAAAAAAAAAAAAAAAAAAAAAAAAAGGCCCTACTTGGTCTCTCAATATGCTCCTTCCAAAGAGAGGCTAGCAATTGCCTACCAGGCAACCAGGTGTAGCTGATAGTCCCATTATTCTGAACAAGGTTTTAAAGCTGACAAGATGATTTTGAAAAGCAATCTAACAGTTATGTTCCTGGTGAGGGGCTGAGGAGAAAAGAGAAATAAGAATAACAATTGCAACTGAGGTCAAAAAAAGTGTCTTCCATTTCCTTTGTGTCATTTTAAAATCCCTGGTAGAGTGAGTCCCTCACCAAGCAAGCACTCGATAAATGACATTAACAGTGATTTGCACCACAGTGGTAATATTTTTAATGCAGCTCATTCCAACGAACATTGTGCTTCTAATGTTAACTTTTATAACGCAGCAACCAAAAATGTACACTGCTGAGTGCACAGAATATTGGGCCCTGGCTAAGTGTGATTAGATATTGATTTCTGAGCCCCACAAACATTTAGCAATGCAGAGGCTGTTGGGCACTGGATCATTACAGATGGTGGGGCTGACATTGGCAGAATTCCAACAACCACCATTTGTGGAAAAATTCGAGCTGTGAATTTGAGGTGCAGGCTGTGGGGTTGACCATTGTGTGTGGCCCTAGCTGCTTGTCTTTGCAGACATATGCTTGTGGTTACCAAAAGGACTGGACAAAGAGAAGAGATGTTTAGTGTAAGCCCTTCCTGACTACTAGGAAAAAATCAAAATATATCAACAAGGTGTCTGTGATGAAGAATAGTACAGCTACTGCTCTTTTATACTGGCTGTGGGAGTTGCTATCAGTGCACTTTGAAAAAAATACCTGTTTAGAGTTCAAAGATACACTATTGAGAATAAGAAAGGCAAATCTATTCACAAGTTGTGGAGAATTAAAAATGATGTATTAGTTAGCTTTTCATTATTTTTTATAGATTTATTTGAAAGTCAGAGTTCACAGAGAGAGAGAAGAGGCAGAGAGAGAGAGAGAGAGGTCTTCCATCTGATAATTCACCCTCCAGATGGCTGTAACAGCCAGAGCTGCACCAATCCGAAGCCAGGAGCCAGGAACTCCCACATGGGTACAGGGGCCCAAGGACTTGGGCCATCTTCTACTGCTTTCCCAGGCCATAGCAGAGAGCTGGATCAGAAGTGGAGCAGCCGGGTCTCGAACTGGCGCCTATATGGGATACTGACGCTTCAGGCCAGGGTGTTAACCCACTGCGCCACAGCGGTGGTCCAGGCTTTTCATTATTAGAATGAAATATCTGGGGAAGCTAACTTATAAAAGAAAAAAGTTTTCTTTCAGCTCATAGTTTTGGAGGTTTGAGGTCCAAATGACATGATCTTTGGTTTTAGCAAAATCCCAATTGTGAGTGGAAGAAGGATGACATGGGTGAGCCAGGAAGCAGAGAGAGAGAGAGAGAGAGAGAGAGGGCCCAAACTCAGGCTTTTGTGGTACTCCTCATGAACACTACCATCTGAGTGTGTGCTTCTAGTGATCCAAGGACTTCCCTTGCAGTTCTGCCAACTAAGTTTTCTACTCTGGGAACCAAGCCTTTAATACGTGGACCCAGGCCGGCGCCGTGGCTCAATAGGCTAATCCTCCACCTTGCAAGCCAGCACACTGGGTTCTAGTCCCGGTTGGGGCACCGGATTCTGTCCTGGTTGCCCCTCTTCCAGGCCAGCTCTCTGCTATGGCCTGGAAGTGCAGTGGAGGATGGCCCAAGTGCTTGGGCCCTGCACCCACATGGGAGACCAGGAGAAGCACCTGGCTCCTGGCTTCGGATCAGCGCGGTGCACCGGCCGCAGCGCGCCAGCCGCGGTGGCCATTGGAGGGTGAACCAACAGCAAAAGGAAGACCTTTCTCCCTGTCTCTCTCTCACTGTCCACTCTGCCTGTCAAAAACAAAACAAAACGTGGACCCAATATCCAAACCATAGTAGGTAGCTGTACATATTTTGACACGTCTTCCTCAAGATGTCCTTACTTGTGAATTTGGCCAGGCTCTGTTACTTCTTTGATCAATAGAACAGGGAGGGAGTGGTGTTTGCCAGTTACTAGTCCCAGGATATCAGAGGCTGGCAGCTTCTACTTCTAGTCTCGTGGAACCCAGCCACTTAGGGAGGCTTCTTAGGTCCTGTAGTAGGTGGTCCTATCTGAGTTTCAGCTGATGGTGTGTATTAACCAGCCATGTGAATGTGCTCTCTTGAGTGTCCAGTCCGTTAGAGCCTTCAGATGATTCTAGACATTATTTTGACAACTGTGTAAGAGATGAAAGGAGAACAAGCTAGTTGAGTTAGGCAACTCACAGAACTATGAGAGAGAAGACTGTCTTGTTTTAGGCCACTGCCTTTTTGGATGGATTATTATATAGCAACTGATAGCCAGAACATGAGTTACAATATTTATGGTAAGAGGCCACTCTTAGCCTTTGTAATCCATTTTAAGACATGATCTTAAGACTCCATGCTTCCCAATGCAAACTTTTTGACCCACCTAAGCTTGGAACATTATATCTTTTAAAGTTTAAACTTTTTAGGGCTGGTGCTGTGATGCAGCAGTTTAAAGCCCTGGCCTGCAGCACCGGCATCCCATATGGGTGCCGGTTCTAGTCCTGGCTCTCCTCTTCCGATCCAGCTCTCTGCTGGATAGCAGTAGAACTCTCTGTAATTCTGTCTTTCAAATAAATAGAATAAATCTTTTTAAAAAATAAAGTTTAGATTAAAAAAAAGATTTATTTATTGAAATGGTGGCGCTACAGAGACAGAGGCAGAGAGAGAAAGAGAGGGAGAAAGAGAAAGAGAAAGAGAAAGAGAAAGAGAAAGAGAAAGAGAAATCTTCCATCCATTGATTAACTCCCCAGTTGGCTGCAATGGCTGGAGCTGCGCTGATTGGAAGCCAGGAGCCAGGAGCTTCTTTTGGATCTCCCATGCGGTGCAGGGGCCCAAGGACTTGGGCCATCTTCTACTGCTTTCCCAGGCCATAGCAGAGAGCTGGATTGGAAGTGGAGCAGCCAGGTCTTGAACCAGCGCCCATATGGAATGGCGGCACTGCAGGGGACGCTTTACCCGCTACACCACAGCGCCGGCCCCAGAGTTGCCTGTCCTTCTAGATGTTTCCTGTCCTCATCACTTCCTATTTAGTTTTTTGCTCCTTATTTAAATGAATCATCTTTACAAGGATTTGAATACCTCCTTTCCACTCCCCAAGCACAGATGATCATTACAGGGAAGATGGATGCCCCATAGGGTGCTGTGGGGAAGGAAACCCGTTTGGAAGACTAATAAGGCTCCCTGCTCATCTCCCCACTGGCAAAGCACCAGCTATTTACTGAGCTGCAATGATAAATATTCCAGACGCAAACTCTGAAGCCAACACGCTCCGCTGTACTCTTTGTAGAGTCTCCGTGGTAGCTACACTGAGGAAGCCCCTGGATGTAAATCTTAGCCAGCGAGAGAGCCAGTGGAAAACTGCTTTGGGTTTGAGAGTCTCTCCTGAAATGCTACTGATTCTTCGCGTTCATAGGACTGACTGCAAAGGCGTACAGTCACTTTTTGCATGTAGCACCCCTTGGCGTCCTGATATTTACTCAGTATTGCTTTTGTTCTGAAACACAAAAGTCAGCTCAATTTTTTTTTCCTTAGAATTCAGAATTTCAAGAGGCGACCAGGAAAGTCCTCAGATTTACCTGTAATCGAAGAGCTCCCCTTTGAAGTTCAAATCTTTCTCAGCTCTGATTCGAGAGGGAGTTATGGTTCTGTGATGGACTCATGACATTTCTTAGGGGGGATATAAAAGGTCAGATTTTAATGCCTTTTTGTGATATATGCATCTGGCTCGCGATCAGGCAGTTTTGAATGATGGAATTTAAATTGTAATTTAGTGAAAGGGGGAGAAATGAGAAATTACAGCTGTGCAGTGATGTCTGGCTCTCTACCAGTGCCTTAGCACCTTGTATAAGCGTTCGTGAATTGTAGCTGCTACACAGAGTAGATTCCAGAGACACCATGCTGATGCTCTTTATAAAGAAAAAATAAAAGCATATAGTTCAATGATTACCTAATATCTTGCCTTAAAAAATAAAGATAACTGGCAAGGTGTAAATTCTTGTTTTTGAGCTTCCTGGAAATTCAGATTGTTTTCCTTTTACCTCACATTTTGTCCAACTGCCTTAAAGTTCTTGTCACTTCCTTTTTCTCTCGGCAAGAATTCTTGGGTCCACAGAGATCCTATCCAATTCCTTCTTGTTGTGTGTGTTTGAAATAGGACCCATTGAGACCACATGAGAGTTCTCTCTTCCATGTCTAAGAACATCATTTCTCTCTTTGTTTCACACCAGTCCAAGAATTGACCCAGCTAGCAGGTATTAAATTAGCCTCACGTTTAATAAAAACAGAGATAATGTGGTATATTTGAAAAAGCGCTGGGGCTGGATTTAAATCTTCAATCCTTGTTAGCACTTGGACTCTCTGAACTTAAGCTTCCTAGTCTGTACCAATTAGTCTGTTTTCTCATCTATAAACTGCCCTCTTAGTGAGTTGCCTTGAGGCTAATATGAAACTGTAGTCTTTTTTTTTTTTTTTTTTTCTTGATAGGCAGAGTTAGACAGTGAGAGAGAGAGACAGAGAGAAAGGTCTTCCTTCTGTTGGTTCACCCTCCAAATGGCTGCTACGGCCAGCGTGCTGCGCCGGTCTGAAGCCAGGAGCCAGGTGCCTCCCCCTGGTCTCCCATGCGGGTGCAGGGCCCAAGCACTTGGGCCATCCTCCACTGCACTCCCGGGCCACAGCAGAGAGCTGGACTGGAAGAGGGGCAACTGGGACAGAATCCGGCTCCCCAACCGGGACAAGAACCCGGTGTGCCGGCGCTGCAGGCGGAGGATTAGCCTAGTGAGCCGTGGTGCCGGCCAAAACTGTAGTGTTTTGTCCCCAATTGTTCTATTTATCTCATGATCTGGGGCATCTAACCCTCTGTTAATAGTACCTGATTATGCTCCCTGAGGATGAATTTTTATGTGGTTTTAATTTTTGTTTGTGGGTTCATTTGCAGCTGGAGGTATTTTCAGTCTATGTGAGTCATGCGCCCTGGTGTATGGAGAATTTCTTTAAGGAGAGGTTTTTCCATTGCGATGGCTTGGTGTCTCAAGGGTTTTACTTGTCTAAGACGAATTTTCCTAGTAATTGATCAGTTTAAGTTACCAGCATCATGTGGACGGTGTTCATCTGGAGTCCATGTCTACACGTAACACAGACTAGGAGTTGGGGGCCTACCAGACCTGGGGCTTCTTCACTGCTTCCCTAGACCGCCTTGGGAAGTTCTCCTGTCCCCTTACACAAAGGGGCCTCATTTATGTAGGCTAGTTTCTAGCATCACACTTCATATGGAGCCAAGGCCTCTTCTTGGATTTTCATGATTCTAATCCCTTGCCCTCAGGGCTGGCAGCCAAGTCTGATAACTGCCTGAAAGCTGCCTCATTAGCTCATATGCTCTGAGTTTCTTTGATAACCAGAAATTTATCTTTTAAAAAATAATTAGTATGGTCTATCTAGTATCTCTGTTTCGTCAAGAGGCTCTTTGCATGTTTTGCAATGTTGCTAGAACTAAAACTCAAGTGTATAATGTGTTCTTTATGAGCATTTTCACTTGGTTAGCCATTTTATTTCATGGAGTCACTCTGGCTCACTGGAAACAGCTGTTTCCTCAAAACTGGGTGCATATGAACGTTCCAGGGAGCTTGTTCACATGCAGATTCTGACTCCAATAGGCCCAGGGGCTGTGACTCTGCATTTTGGACCAGTTCCCAGGCGACACTGATGATCTGGATGCTCCTGACCGCTCTGAGTAGTGAGGGTCTGAGAGAGATCAGCAATAGCTTCTGCCCACTTGCCAGTTTGTCTGTGTGGTTGCCTGCTGAAGTCTCCACTCCTGTGCTTACTCGCACAGATGACACTTCATACAGGGTAAGCCTCCTCATCTGCAAGCAAAAGTCCCGCTGGGGACTGCAGAAAGCTTTGGATTTTGGAGCCCTTTGGGCTTTTGGATTAAAGGTGGCTCAACCTGCATGGTCCATGCAAATATTCCCCAAATCCCAGAGCCTCTGAAATCTGAAACACATCCAGTCCTGAGCATTTTGGGTAAGGGATCCTCAGCCTATATTAAAAGCAGTTTGAAAGGTTTAAAATAATTCCACATTAGAAAAAAATCTATAAAATTGGAAATTAAATCTAATTGATCTTTGAAGTCTTTGAAAATACCCTGAAGTCTCCATCAGATTTAGTAATAGCTCCTTTCTACCTCACTTTCCTTTTATTAAGCCCATTTCTCTAGAAGTGGAAAATCTGGTCAAATTAATAAAAGAATTACCTAACTCAATGTCCTTAATTACTAATATTGATATCTTTTGCCAGGCCTTTAACCTGGAAACTTACTCATTATGGTAAATGTTGATATTAGAGAGAGATGTTTGAGTTCCCAATAATATGTACATCAGGTGTGAATCTTCAGAAAATGACATTGTATGACCAAAGATTGAAGTGCAGTTGCTCATATAGGATGGAGCACTTCCCAAGCTTTCTCCATGTACTCCAAAATGTAGAAAAGCAAGGCAGGCCAGCGCTGTGGCTTAACAGGCTAATCCTCCGCCTTGAGGCGCCGGCACACTGGGTTCTAGTCCCAGTTGGGGTGCCGGATTCTGTCCCGGTTGCCCCTCTTCCGGGCCAGCTCTCTGCTGTGGCCCGGGAGGGCAGTGGAGGATGGCCCTGCGCCCACATGGGAGACTGGGAGGGGCGCCTGGATCCTGGCTTCAGATCAGCGCGATGCGCCGGCCGCAGCGGCCATTGGAGGGTGAACCAACGGCAAAAAGGAGGACCTTTCTCTCTGTCTCTCTCTCTCTCACTGTCCACTCTGCCTGTCAAAAAAAAAAAAAAAAAAAAAAAAAAAGGCAAATGTTGAATGGCCCACTGGCTGGTTTAACATTGGCTGTTTATCTTAATTTTATGGCCCCAAACTTGCCTGCCCCAATAGGTGGAATAATCAAGTTCTTGGAACCCAACATACTAAACAGGAAATAATGGCTGTCTGAGAAAGAGAGGATCAATAGCGCATGGTTTCCCAAGACAAATTTACATGAGTCTCAATTCAAACAAATGATTTTGTCCTATTAGTCTGAATTGGGAAAGGAAAGGGTTAAGGAGAGGTTTTCCTCTTCCTCTCTTGATACAGCACTGCAGAGAGGAAGATCTGGTAGGGTAGACAAGAGTGCAGCGAGAAGTCCAGCCTTCGCCAGCCTCAGTCAGTGGCCGCGGGAGTGCATCTGCAACACCTCAGCTGCCCCTCATTAGGTGCCAGACACTAGAGGGGATGAGAAGTTTACTCTTCTCAGCCACAACAAAAGACAAATAACAAGAGAAGCACACAAGGTTATCTGTGTGACTCAGGAGCCTTCAGAAATGAAGGTGAGTGCTTAGCCTAGCAGTCACAATGCCAGCTAAGAGGCCCAGGCCCCACTAACAGTGCCGGGGCTTGATACTCAACTCCAACTCCTGATTCCAGTTTCCCTGTGCAGACCCTGGGAGGCTGCAGGTGGATTGAGTTGGGTACCTGCAACCCATGTGCGAGACCTGGGTTGAGTTCCTGGGTCCTGTCTTTGACCAGGACCAATCTTGGTTGTTGTAGGCTTTTGAGGGAATAAAACCAGCAGATAGAAGTTCACTCATTCTGTCTTTCTGCATTTTTTTATTTACTTATTTATTTTAAAAGATTTTTATTTATTTATTTGACAGAGTTACAGACAGTGAGAGAGAGAGAGAGACAGAGAGAAAGGTCTTCCTTCCTTGGTTCACTCCCCAAATGGCTGCCACGGCCAGTGCTGCGCCGATCTGAAGCCAGGAGCCAGGTACTTCCTCCTGGTCTCCCATGGGGTGCAGGGCCCAAGAACTTGGGCCATCCTCCACTGCACTCCCGGGCCACAGCAGAGAACTGGATCGGAAGAGGAGCAATTGGCGCCCATATGGGATGCTGGTGCCGCAGGCGGAGGATTAACCAAGTGAGCCACGGCATTGGCCCCATCTGCTTTTTAAATAATACTAAGAAAATGAAAAACAAGGAAATGAAAAGTGCATTTTTAGGCTAAGTTAGGTGAAGAAGTGGATGCTTATGAAGTATGATTGGACGAAAGGAGAATTATCTGAGGGTGATGACTTAGGGGAGGGGGAACCTAGCCAGGCCTCTGTGTTCACATTCCTCTGGGCTTTCAGAGATAAATGTGGTCTTTGACTCTGAACATACAGTGATCTCTCTCACAGGAGGGTCTGCGACCCACTTCAGAAGGAGGTCAGGAAATTCTTTACTAGGTTTTACAGTCTGCTTCATGGGAGAATAGTAGGAGATCTTCTGGCTTCTGCAATTTTCTCAAATGTTAAGGTATTGAACACCACCATGACCAAATTGGTGTGACCTTAATTAACAATTAATGAGGGGTTGGGAGGAAAGGAGCCGGTGTTTGGCCTAGAGGTTAAGTCACTGTTTGGGATGCCCGCCTTCCATGTGGGAGCCCCTGGGTTTGATACTGGCTCTGGCTCCTGGTTCCAGCTTCTAGTGAATGTGTACTCTGGGAAGTGGCAGAGATGGTTCAAGTATTCGGGCACCTGCCACTCCCAAGGGAGGCACAGATTGAATTCTTGGTTCCTGGCTTTGGCCTGGCCCAGCACTGTCTTTTACAGGGATATAGGAAGTAAAACAGCACATGGTTGATCTCTGTTTATCTCTTTCTCTGCCTCCCAAATAAATGGAAAAACAAAACAAAACAAAAACCACAGGCACACAGTGAAGTGCGAGATGCGTTGGCTTCCCTATGGCTTGTGGAGATCCGGGTGACCTTATAGGTGTGGGGCCTGCTGGGATGGTGACATGGTAGGGAGGTGACAGAGGAGGACAGGCAGTGAGGGGCGCCCTGGGGAAGGTGCCCAAGTGCATGGGAGCTCTGTCTGCATGGCCTCAGACAATGTTACTCTTCTCAGAGATGTTACTGCATTGAGGAAGGGGTGAGGGAGTTGGCCGGTCCTGTCTCTCATGTGCTCCATCTGAGACCTTCATGTAAGCTTCCCATCACTTAAACTCCGGTTCCATCTGGAAACCAGTGAAGAAAATTTATTTATCAGAGGCTTGAAGTCTGGTCAGAGGAAGCCTCTAGGTACAGTGGAGAAATGTTTGGGGAAAAGAACCTGACCCGGGACTGACACTGTGGGATAGTGGGTAAAGCTGCAGCTTGCAGGGCCAGCATCCCATAAGGGTGCTGGTTCAAGTCCCAGAAGCTCCACTTCTGATCCAGCTCTCTGCTGTGGCCTGGGAAAGCAGTGGAGGATGGTCCAGGTCCTTGGGTCCCTGCACCCACGTGGGAGACCCAGAGGAGGCTCCTGGCTCCTGGCTTCGGATCAGCGCAGCTCCAGCTGTTGCAGCCACTCGGGGAGTGAACCAGCAGATGGAAGGCCTCTCTCTCTCTCTGCCTCTTCCTCTCTGTAACTCTGCCTTTCAAATAAATAAATAGATCTTTAAAAAACAACACTAAAACCTGACCCATGTTCTATGCATTATTTCACAGGAAGCAAAGATTTGAGACATTCTTAAACTAAATTTGACTTCTTCAATAGGGGAAAAGGTTGGAGGGTTGAATGGTGGCCCACACACAAGGGATGTCCACCTGAATCTGTGAATGTGGCTTTATCTGGAAATGGGTTTTGTAGATGTCGCTCAAGGCTGACACTAGCTCCCATCAAATGTATCCTTAGAACAAGAGAGAAGGCATTCAAGGGAGAAGCTCACATGAGAAACTTGGCAGAGATTAGAAGGCAGCAGCTCTGAGCCAAGGGAGACCAAGGTGGGTTGGCACAGCAGGAGTCCGGAGAGACATATTGGAGGAGTTCCCCTCAGTGTCTCCAAGAGGCACCGGCCCTGACAGCATCTTGATCTTGAATTTCTGACTTCCAGAGTGGTCAGAGAATACTTTCTGTTACAGCAGCCCCAGGGAACCAATCCTCAGGGTATGGGGGCAGCACTGATATTTACTGCATGTGCTAAACAAGTTTCACATTCCTTATGTTGTGAAACGGGTACTATCTTCTTTCCATTTTACTGGTTAGCAGATTCAGGCGCAGAGAGGTTAAGGCTTCATCCTGAGACCACACAACTAATAGGTAGTACTAAGGGGTCAAACCCAGTACTGCCTTCTATTTTTTTTTTTTTAAGATTTATTTATTTAGTTGAAAGTCAAGAGTTACACAGAGAGAGGAGGCAGAGAGAGAGAGAGAGAGAGAGAGAGAGAGAGGGAGAGAGAGTTCTTCCATCCACTGGTTTGTTCCCCAATTGGCTGCAATGGCCGGAGCTTTGCCAATTCAAAGCCAGGAGCCAGGAGCCCCTTCCAGGTCTCCCACGTGGGTTCAGGGGCCCAAGGACTTGGGCCATTTTCTACTGCTTTCCAAGACCATAGCAGCGAGCAGGATCGGAAGTGGAGCAGCTAGGATTTGAACTGGTGCCCATATGGGATGCTGGCACTGCAGGCCGCAACTTTAACCCGCTGTGCCACAGTGCCGGCCCCATTATGTTGATTTTAACCTCTCAGGTGTGCCTCCTGCCTGTCAGTGTGTGGTGGTGATGGAGCCAGACAGGTGCTCTGTTCTCTTCTGGCACCTCTTGCTCCAGCTGGGCTGAAGGGGATCAGAGTTTACAGGGCCTCTTTAAACTCCAGTGAGGGTGGGACCCAGGGCTTGGTGTCATGGGGGAATTCCCTTTCTTCCACAGGCTACTTGAGTTGGAGAGCTGTGCCCTTCCTTGGGTGAGGACGTGTGGGGGAGGTGAAAAGCCTCCTGCTTTTGAGGCCTCTGCTCTTTGGACAGAGCTGTGGAGTCCATTTGGTGCCTTCTGGGGAAGTCAGTGCTGTGAGAAGGAATGGAAAATGTGAAAGTGCATTTCAGAGGAACAGGGGGTGCCTTTGTGTAAGAAGTCCTGCAAAAACACTTAAAGCTGTAGCCAGCTGGAAACCATCGAGAGGCGTTTCTATAGACAAATGATATTCCTACCAGGACCCTCCCTTCTGAAGCCCTTCAAGATTCACTGCCTAGCTCAAAGGGGCACAGGTGCACAGGGAGGTGGCAGCCTCCCCCTGCTGTCACGGAAACATCCACTGGAAGCCCAAACATGGGAGACTCTCTCTGTGTTAACTGTGTCACTGCTGTGTTGGAAGGAAAGGAAGGAGACGTTGACTATCCCAGCCTTTCTGTTAGGATGAGCAATTTAAAAACTTCTGTTGAAGTTTGCAAGAGCCCATGTCTCTTTTTGAAAATTTTGAGAGACAGAGATGGGTAGAAAGAGATTTTCCATCTACTGGTTTACTCTCCAAATGCCCACAACAGCCAGGGCTGAGCCAGCCTGAAGCCAGGAGCCTGAAACTCAATTCCAGTCTCCCAGGTGGTAGGAATCTAAGTGCTTAAGCCATCTTTTGCTTCCTTCCAGGGTATGCATCAGCAGGAATCTGGAATCAGAAACAGGGCAGCCAGCAGTCCCGTATTGGCTGTGAGTGTCCCAAGCAGCGACTTAACTACTGTGTTAAACATGTACCCCAAGCCAATTTTTCAAAGATGATACTTGGTCTTGGTTTTTGTTTGAGGGCACAGGTCCACTGTCTGAGAACCCTAATCCCAAAGGTCTCCATTCTTGGTCAGAACTCAGCTGTGGCTTGGGGACTTGGAATGTCGATAGAGTCATGGAACCTCCATAATTATGAGGATAATAGTAAGCAATGTCTCCTTGTTTTGAGAATCTATTCATTTGTTTTGAAAGGCAGAGTGACAGAGAAGGAGAGCGATCTTCCACAGTGGCTGGAGCTGGTCCATGCCAAAGCAAAAAGCCAGAAAATCCATCCAGGACTTCAATGTAGGAAGTAGGGATTCAAGTACTTGGGTCATTGTGTGCTGTTTGACAGGCACATTAGCAGGGAGCATGATTGGAAGCAGAGTAGCTGGGACTCGAACTGGTACTCTCCTATGGGATATGGGTGTTGTAAGTGGCAGCTTAACTTACTGTGCCACGATGCCTGCTACATTAGGAATATTTCTAAAGCACCTCAGAGTTTAATAACTGCATTTTTCCCCACTATCTCATTTAATTTTCACTTCTTTGTGATGTAACTATTATCACAGTATGACAGATCTGAAAACCAAAGCCTTAGAAAGTCATCTGAACAATTTGCTTATACTGGAAACCTGATTAAATAATGTTATATATGTAAAGCACCAAGAATGTATCCTGGCATTTAATAAGGACCCAATAAATGAAGCCACTTGTCATTGCCTTCATTTTGCTTATTGTTGTTAATTACTACCTGATAGACTTGGCACTGCAGCCCAGTTTGCTGCCTCTGCGCTGTTAACTTTTTCTAAAACAAGAAGGTGTCCTTTCCTACTTGTCATTACTTATTTAGAATTTTGTTCTTTTCTTCTCTCTCTCCCCTCCTGCATCCCCCTCTTTGAGTTGAGCTAATGAACAAGAACCAGCGATTGTTAGTGCAACCTGAATGCAACACATCAGTCTATCAGTCACCAGTTTGATAGGGGAGATTTGACTGGACAACTCTTATATTGTAGAGCAATACAAAATACAAATATAACAAATTTTTTTTTTCAGATAGAGGACTGACGTTGAGTAGAGCCATTCAGCAGAAGGCTCTGGCATGCCAATGCGACTAGAGAAGGAGGTAGAGCATTTAGGAAGCTTGCAGAACAAAGTTTCTTGGACATTGAATGGGCACACAGTTAAATCCTTTTCTCCTTCTACCTTCAAAGGAGTCAAAATCTGCACATCCCAACTTTGGTTAGGGAGCTATGTTGGAGAAGTCTATATTTTATGGCATTTGAGTTTGAGTGTGAGCACAGATCTTTGACCATTGCCCAGGATAAAAAGAGAAGTGGGTGGGGTGGATATCTTCGCCTCATTTCTTCTGGAATGCTCCCACACAAACAAGCTTTGTTTTATCAGCTATTGCCCAAGAGAATTCCTATTCCCTTGGGCTGTTGAACAGAAGGCTCAAACTTTCCTATAGATACTTGTGAAGAGTGGCATGGGGAGGGGTATGGAGGTTGTAGAGAGAAGAGCTGGCCCCACTGACATGCCCAGGATGACAAGCCTGGGGATCAGGGACTGGGTGTTGCTACTTTTTCATGGTAGGTACCATTTGCAGCCTTAGGAAAGTGTAAGGATGGAGGCAAAGAGATAGTCATATTTCAGCCCGCTTGGAGACAAGGATCAAAGCTCGTCTTCGAGGAGTGTTGAATCAGCTCCCCTTTCCAAATCAGATGGAAGGCATCTACAGCTTGGTTGAGCTGACTTACAGAGCTTAGATAAAGAGTGAAATATATATTTTTTTTATTTGACAGAGTTACAGACAGTGAGAGAGAGAGAGACAGAGAGAAAGGTCTTCTTTCCTTGGTTCACTCCCCAAATGGCCGCCACGGCCAGCACTGCACCGATCTGAAGCCAGGAGCCAGGTGCTTCCTCCTGGTCTCCCATGCGGGTGCAGGGGCCCAAGCCCTTGGGCCATCCTCCACTGCCCTCCCAGGGCCACAACAGAGAACTGGATTGGAAGAGGAGCAACTGGGACTAGAACCCAGCACCCATATAGGATGCTGGTGCCACAGGCGGAGGATTAACCAAGTGAGCCACCCCAAAAGCACCGGCCCCAAAGACTGAAATCTTGAGATTAATTACCTACCCATGGTGTGGTCCAACTAAAGTGATTGACTTTCAGGCTTTAATTATCCAGTAGATGTTTAAAGGGCTATAGGAGGAGCACTGAACTCTGGACACTGCTCCCATGATACAGACTGAATTTTATGGGCAAAAGTCTTTCAGTGTGTAGGAGGCAGTCTGGAATGGGGATAGACACTGGACCTAAGGTCACAGGCAACTTGGGAAAATTCCATCAGCTCTCTTAAGTCTGTGATTTACAAATATATAAAATAATAGGGCAGTCTCAAAGGCTCTCTAGTATCTTTGTATAGTTCTTTGAGTCCACTGAATAGGCAATTTATTAAATTCTCACAGAACAACTGGGACTTCAACTCTGGAATGAAAGGGAGGGGGCACTGTGGCCTTGAAGTTGGTGCTGGCTGTTTCCCAGTGTGGAGGGAAAGGTATATTCATTTCAACAATGTGCTATAAGACAATAAATTTTGCTTTTTTATAACCATGAAGCAAACTATGTGACTTTGCCATCTGGGATGATTAGTTTGTTCACTGGACAAACATTTGTAGAGTTCCTACCATTGGAATATGCTATGGCCGTTTGACTCAAATGGTGTGAGGTAAACCATAGATCACCTTATTAATCAGCTTCAAAAATAATGAAACTATTTTTACCCTCATCAGTCACTTGGCTGATGTGTGCCAAAGTCAAGGAGGTGGCTTTCTGACCATATAGGTGACTCAGCTGAGAGTGGAGCAAAACAGAGGGAAAGAACAGAACTGGGTGTCAGGAGACCTTGGTAGCTTGTCCACAAGGAGTATGACCTTGAAGAAATACCATTCTTCACTGCCCAGATTGCATAGCTGTAAATGAAGCATTTTATGGAGATGGTCTTTCAGATTCCTTCAGCATTAAAAATGTTATGATTATAGGGCTGTTTGACATATTGGTTAAGTCACCACTTGGGAATGCCCATACTCCATGTGGTAGTTCCTGGGCTCATGTTCTGTCTCCATTCATGGTTCAAGGGTTTTGCTAATGTGAATCCTGGGATGCAGCAGGTGATGGGTACTTGAATTCCTGTCACTCACGTGGGAGACCTGGATTGACTTACTGTCTCCCTACTTTGGCCTGATCCAGCCCTGGCTGTTGTTGGCAACTGGGGGAGTGAACCAGCAGATGGGAGATCTGTCTCTTTCTCTTTCGGCCTCTCAAAAAAAACCCAAGAAATGTATGATTATGAACTCATTGCCACTCCTGGAAAGAGCTCATGCATGGCACATGTTCTGTGCATGGCAGGTTGGCGATGTTGAGCTCACCCAGGAGAAACAGTCATATGCATGCTGGGAGCTTTGTGCACAGAGAAGACACCAGGCTCAGAAGCCCTCAGTGAGGCTCCTAAGATGATGCTCCTAAATTGATTGCCTGTGCCTTCAACTCTCAGCTATTTTGCAACCCAGATCGACAAAAATGCTCTTTTTAAATAAGGAATTTCTGAAGTTAGTAGAGATCAAAATTTGTAGATTTGAGAGGCTAAATCTATATTCTAATAGTAAATAGGCAATGTTAAAAAAGCAAAAAATAATAAATGAGGAATTTTCATCTGTTGGGTTACAGGTTGACAATATGCATGTGTTTGTTTCATTAGTAGGTATTTACCTGGAACAAACCAAAGTTTTTTTAAGACAATGGTGCCAGTTCCTAGTTTTCTACCTCCTCAAATGGAAGGGAAAATGGCCATTGTTTATACCCATACACGTATGGAAAACCATATTTTCTGAGAAAAGACAGGATGTTTGAAGGTATAACGTTGGCAATGGTAGTGTGGAGAGTAGAGGGGGCAGGTTTTGGATTCGGAGCAAACAGAAGAATCCGGCTCTTTGTTTCTGATGCTTTTTGCAGATGTGACCTATTGGTTTTGACATCAGATGTTCGTGTGTCGCTTTGATTTATAGAATGGCTAATTCTGGGGATGGAGAAATCAGGACGGAAATTTTGGAATATCAATCACAATCGTCATCTGCTTCCTTGTCTGGCGTGGCTATAATTTGTGGGCTCTACATGTAAATTAGACATTTTCTTCTTCAATAAAGAAACTAGAAAAAATAATGCCTGTGTGTATGTGCAAACAGCGCTCACATCTGCTTTAAGGAGAAATGACAAAAAGTCTTAAGTTTATCTTTTATAAGTAGGGACAAGCTTTGTGCTCAAGTTATTTATACCCAGCTCCCAACAACTTTATTTAGACTAGAGGTTCGCCTCTGACGTTTGGAAGAATAGTAAAATCTAGTTGACAAAATTTACAACTCACTTCAATGTCTTGTGTTCCTTGTTTTGGATTTGGGAGTGCGGCAGGTTTCTGAGGAAGGTAGGTGAAGAGTAAGAGTTGTGTGATGATTGGGAAATGATATAGGGGAGACTGAATCTACATGCTTCCCCCCCCTGCCCCGTAACCCCCAAATCACATGGACTTGGACATGACATGACCATGGCTTTTTGAGGAGATGCTTCTGGGACAAAGGGGTGGAGAGCAGATCTTACAAGTTCTGGGTTAAACAGGGCTCAGTTTTATCAACGACCCCTCCCCTCTCAGTGCCTCCCCTCTTTGTGCCTCAGATGCACCATCCGTGGAGCCTTGCTGAAGATTCGGGTTACTCTGTCTTTTTGGTGCCTGCAGTTCAAGAGCAGCGACCAAGATTGCCTGTCTCTAGAATGCTGTTTGGTGATGGATGTGGTTTACCCTTTCAGACTATCGCTGTGGGTCACTTTGGAAGCTTAGACAGCAGCCTGGAGAAGAGGAAAGAGGCCCTGTGGCTGACTGAGAAGAGACTTGGATTTAGTCTTGGCTGAATAGGTGGCTTTAAGCACTTCACTGTATCTTACTGACCTCTTTGATTTCACCTGTCAAATGAGGCTACTTCAGATGATGTCGAGAGTTGGGAATGTGCTATGTAGGCACACAGGCACCTCACATTTTGGTGATCCTTTGCGTTGAGTGTTTGATTGCCATTAGTTTTCCATGGGGCTGTGCCATGCTGGAGGATGAACTGAGGATCTAGGGAGCAAGCCCTTTTGATAGTAGCTGTGCTGGGATAGGTTCATTACCATGTTTCTTCTTGCTGCCTTGGTCACAGGTCTTTTTCTAGAGACCACTGAGCACGTTAAATGGCCTGGACATCAGCTGGCAGAAGAATTCATTTTGTGGGAGGTCTCATTCTCCAGTGTGGGATTGGTGGGTTTGATAGAGCAGTCAGGATCCGATTGGTCAGAATGAGAGTAGCTCAGGAGTCTGCCTGTAGCACTGGTTCCTGTCTAGCTCTGTAGGTTCAAAGTGGGTAGATCACTCCACAACCCCTGCTCAGGAAAAGGCTCACATTTTCCTCTCATCTATAGGTTGCATGCACTGAGCAGTGGTCAGTGGGTGGGTGAGGTAACAGGCTTTGATCCTGTTGCCTCATCTCAAATTGTCTCCATGACTTAAGCCAAGTGACCTGCAATTCATAAACCTCCCTGAACTTGAGTTTTTGTTTTTTTGTTTTTTTGTTTTTTTTTTCAGCTGTAGGATGAGGATAATAACAATACCCACTGAATCAGCTAAAACAAGATAATTGGTCCCAGGTGCCCAGCTGGGTGCTTGGCAACTGGTGAACTCTCAGTAATGTTAGATATTAGTACTGAATCTAGGTGAAATTAGCATTTGCTTGGATTACAGCCGAAATCTTTGATAGACTGTATCTGTTCATCTATTAGACCAGAGTTGGGCAAACTATATCCAGGAGACCAAATGTAGCCCATTGCTTATGCTTGGAAATAAAGTTTCGTTAGAGCACAGACCAGCCTGTTCAGTCCATGCTGTCCTGCACTGCAGCTGCCAAGCTGAGTAGCTGTGACAGGAAGTGGGGTCTGCAAAACCTAAAATATTGACTGTCGGGTCCTTTCCTGCAAACGTTTGCCAGTTGCTGCAATAGACAATTGGCTCAGTTGGGTTCTCATTTCCCTCTGTGGCTGACTTGCTGCCTGATCTTTTTTACATTATTTAATTGGTTTGTTTTCCTCACGTTTAAGAGGAATGGTCAAGGAAACTTGGTTGGACATTTGGCACATGTTAGCCCCTGGAACTGAAATGTTACACTGTTACCATCATTGCTAACTTAACAAGAGGGTCAAATGCTGCCTGTATATATGTAATTGCGCTTAAGGGAATGTGACCCTGGGCGATGGGACATGTTATAAGATGCCTTTCATGCTGGTCAAGGCAGGCTTAATTTCCTGCCTATTCTGGCTCTAACCCACAACCTTCATCTTTTCCTAATCCATGTACTTTGTAATTATTTTTTTTAAAAGGAGAAAAATTGTAGCACAAACGGATTGAGCACAGCAGCCACATCAGATTAAGGTTTATTTTACACTGATATTATCAAGATCTTTAGTAAGGCTCCAAGAAATGCAGACATGGATAGTTCCCATACTTGACATTTTAAGACCATGGCTGAACATAAAAATGTGAGAATGCAGATTATCCTAAAAATGACATTTTTATGATAAAAGTAATCTATTTAAAAAGTCACATGAATGGCTACAGCCATTTGACGTTGTTAACAATATAATGATGTGTTAAAATGCTAGAGGAAGGATTATGTCAGTGTTTGATGTTTTTATAAGTTGCTGCTGTATAAAAATGTCAAATAAGAATAATCTTAGACTCGACATTTTTCACTTGGTTTTCACTATCAAAATAGCTCGGTGAGTTCTGGATGCCTTTTTGCTCACACTTCTGGCTTTTCTTTCTTCTATATAATTTTCTGTGCCCAACCATGTCACCATTTCATTTCCTTCTCATTTTCTCTTCCTTTTAAAAGAGCTTTTGTTATTCTCCTCTATTCGCTTACAATCCTCTCCAATTTCCTCTTAATATAAAAGGAGAATGAATGCCTCTTTTTGGCAGGGAGGGTAGGAGGCAGGATCCTGAAATAGTATCCACATATTTCCTCTGGCCACCTCCATGCCTTCTTTTCATGTAAGCAGACAGGAAGATATGCCAATTCTTTCATTTGGGGAAGTAAACTTGTTTTTGCTCCTTTTTTTAATGTTGTCATTCTCAATTCTTTCCACTTTTCTGGCTTCCACAATTAATTTTCCCTAACTGGGTCTTTTCTTGGTCCGATAAGGCAGAAAGGGGTTTATGCTCATGCTGTTATGCAAATGGCTGGTGCTCAGCTCAGTTCTGCTTGAGATAGGCAGATGGTTAATGGAAAGAACCTCTAACGCAAAAGGATGCATTGGGGAAAAACTGTAGCTGGTGCTCTGAGCAGTTCACCTAGTTTAGGAACATGCTTGAGTCTCTGCTGTGTGTGTGTGTGTGTGCACATGCATGTGCCAGAGTGCTTGCACAGGTGTGAGTCACTGGTTTGGGATCCTTTGTAATCATTGGCTCCCTCTCCACACATGTACATAGAACTTTTTGATACAAAGATATGAGGATATGTTTGTAAAATGAGTTCATGCATTTAAGAAAGTCAGAGGCTTTCTGAAACCATGGATAATTGCTGGGCCTCAGTTCCACCATCTTCTTTTCTTTTCTTCTTCTTCTTTTTTTTTGACAGGCAGAGTGGACAGTGAGAGAGAGAGACAGAAAGAAAGGTCTTCCTTTGCCGTTGGTTCACCCTCCAATGGCCGCCGCAGCCAGCGTGCTGCCCAAGGACTTGGGCCATCCTCCACTGTACTCCCGGGCCACAGCAGAGAGCTGGCCTGGAAGAGGGGCAACTGGGACAGAATCCGGTGCCCCGACCGGGACTAGAACCCAGGGTGCCGGTGCCGCAGGTGGAGGATTAGCCTATTGAGCCGCAGCGCCGGCCATCTTCTTTTCTTTTTTAAAGATTTATTTATTTGAAAGCCAGAGTTATAGACAGGAAGGGAGGGAGGGAGGGAGGGAGGGAGAGAGAGAGAGAGAGAGAGATTGATTTTCCATCCACTTATTCACTCCATAAATGGTCACAGCTGGCCAAAACCAGGATCCTGGAACTCCATCAGGGTCTCAGGTGAATGGCAGGGACCCAAGCACTCAGGCCATCTTCTGCTGCTTCCCCAGGCACATTAGCCAGGAGCTAGATCAGAAGTGGAGCAACCAGGACTCAAACTGGTACTCATATAGGATGCTGGCAATGCAGACCATGGATTAACCTGCATGCCACAATGCTGGGCCTCGTCTCTTCTTTTCTTATGCTGCGCAGATTTTCCTTCTCTTCACTGATGCCATCTGTCTTTCTGCCTAGCTGACTGCCTCAACTCTTGTCTAAGTAAACTATCCTCCATGTCTCTGGGCCTACCTCCTCCACGCCCTGCCTGACCATCTTCCCATCAGGAATTCCCTCTGCCTCTTGTCCCTTGCCTGGCTGCAAACCTCACCAGCCCTCTTCTGTCCTGAGTGCTTCCCTCGATCAAGCTGTGCTCAAGAGGGGGCTTCCAGCCCTCTCTTTTGTTTCCTTTAAGTAGTCTCTGCAGCCACGACACCATCACTGTCACTTGCCAGTTCCTTGTAGGCTGAGTTTTAATTCTCACCAGGTCTGTTTTTTTTTTTTTAATAAAGTTTTATTTATTTGAGAGGCAGAATGACAGAGTGACAGAGAGACCAGGAAAGATGATCTAACCATTGATTCACTCCCCAGATGCACATAATAGCCAGGGCTGGGCCAGGCTGAAGCCAGAGTCTCCTATGTGGGTGGTGGGGACACAAACATTGGGCCATCTTCTGCTGCCTTCCCAGGCACATTAACAGGAAGCTGGATGGGAACCAGAGTAGCGGAACTCAAACCACTGCTCTGATACGAGATGCGAGTGTCCTAAGGTACAGCTTCACCTGTCAGCTGTGGTGCTCCACCCTCTCTCCAGGTCTTGAGGCAGAAATGCAGACATCTATTCTTGCTTTTTCTTTCCGAGTTTCCTTCCACGTTTGATACCTTCCTCCTGGACACACCGTCTCCCACAGAGCCCCTGTGGTGACGTTAGGCCTTTTCCGCTTGTGCCCCAGTGATGTGCTTTGCTGACACCTCTTCTTTGTGCATCCCCTACTGCAGTTGTTCCTGGAAGTTCTGTTCTGAGTCCTCTTCTCATTCTCCACTCCCACAGGCATTTGTTTTTCTGCCTCCAGGATTCAATTATGCCAGGTTAACACTGTTCCCTGTCGTACTACGATATATTGATCATCTGTTGTTCAACCCAAATGTGTGCAGAGGAAAGTCCTTCGTGAAATGCTGTATTTGGGACATACGGTCTTGGTGACCTTACATAAATCAAGCATTTTTTTTCAACTTGATGAGATTTTTTTCCTCTTACTGTTTTATAAACAGGATGTTTTGAGAATTCTCCTCTCAGCAGGTCCTAAACACAAACTTGCAGTACTATTCTTATAAAATAATAAACAGCTTTGGGCTATAAAACCTTTCAAATTGTTTTTTTTTTTTTTTTCACAGAAGGGATTTGCATGCTGACTCATTCCTACTGTATTTATAACCCATCGCCAAGCCACTGCCAAGGCAAGATTTCTAATAAAGCTGTGGAAATTACATGCATTGCAATGGGGCTGAATACATTTACATTTGTAGTATTTTAACATTTCCAAATTTATTGCAGATTACCTTGTTTGTGCATGTCTGTGCTTTAATGGTTTTTTATAGCAGAAAATAGTGGTTTATGATTATATTCCCAGTAGAAATTTATTATGCATCCACCATATGGAGTGTTACATAAAAACGAAACTGGGAACACGAGTGGTTTTATTATTGCTTAGCAAGACCTACTGTACATTATTGGAAATTAGTGATAATAGAAATGTAAAAAAAAAGCAAGTTTGGTTTATGATGGGAGTCTTCATTTTATGCTTAAATCGTCACAAAGATTTCAGATTTTGTTTTAAGATGAAAACAGTCTTTTGACAGCATCAGATAATATAACCGATCATAAGGTTCCCGTGTGTGATGTTTACTAAAGCAGTGATGGGCAGAAGGCTGAGTGCCAGTATCTGCCTCCTGCACAAATCCACCCGTAGGTCAATGGCAACATTTTCTGCCATCCCTGGCAGTCATAAGCTACTAGAATTTTCTGTGGACAGTGGTCATGGAAGCTGTTGCTGGAGCACATGGAATGTTTTCCTCTAGTTTTTCTTTCTGACTTAGTACTTGTCAGGCATCCTACTTGAAGGATTTAAGGGATCTGTTTCTGCTAGCGTTCACAGTTCAGAGAAAGTATAACAGTGAGGACAAAAGAAGATTCACAGTTATGTCAATCAACATTTTACACAGGAATCTCTCAAGGGTAACCTAAATATGCATTCTGGAAGATGCATTATTGGATGGTTCCTAAATTTTTGCATGTAAGTAGGGTAGGAAATAAACCTAGAGGTATTTATTTTTTTAAAGTACCTGAGGTTAGAAAAAAACTTGCTTTACATTTTACACAGTCTATTTTATTTTTAAAATTTTATTTATTTGAAAGGCAGAGAGAGAGAAAATGCAAGTGAGCACAAACCCATCTCTTGTTTGCTCCCCAAATACTCACAATGGTTAGGGCAAGCCAAATCTAGAGCTAGCAGTTCAATCCGGGTCTCTTACATGGGTGCCAGGGACCCAATTACATGAGCCATCACCATTGCTTCCTAGAGTCTACATTGCCAGGAAGCTGGAGTCAGGAAACAGAACTGAAATTGAAACCAGGCACTCTAATATGGGATGTGGGTGGCTTAACTGGTGTCTTAAACTCTAGGCTAAAAGCTAGCCTTTATAATTATTTTATAATCAAGACAGAGTCCAATAAACATAATTAATAACACCGAGAAGTCAAACCATTTTGTATGACACCTTCTTGTACAGTTCTTTGCAAATGCATTTATTTGGAAATATTTTGCTATTTTCAGTCACTGCTGTGTCCCTGGGAATGACAACCATCACAAGTGCAACCACATGGAGAATCAGGAAGGAGGTTTCACCCATTAGGGACTCTGGAGTTTACCTTTGTATGGGCAAGAGGGACAGAATACTTTGTATATTTGATTTATGATCCTGAGTTATCTGCCCATGCCAAAACATTTGTTGTACAGACCACATGTGTTAATGTTCTAAATATTAAAACTTTGCAACAGAATTTACAAATGTAAAGCATTATAGGAAAAAAATCTCAGGAATTAGTTCAGTTTGTCCTCTGTTTTTCTAGGTTTAGTGCTATTCCAATGGACACAACTTGGTGATGGAACTATGAGCTCTGAGAATGTTTGCCTTGGTAACTCCAGTCTGATCAGCTTTCTTATGTTCCAGCAAGATGTTAACACCTTTGCCACAAACAGCAAACGGTTCATTAAAAAAACTCAAAGTACACGTGTAAAGCACATTTTATACTCCATATAGACTGCATTTGAACTTTCGAGAAAACCTTAGCTCTGAGTGCCTGTGATGTCTTTGAAGCATGATATTCTGTACTTCATTTCCTATCTGACTGTCATCTTCCCCATATGCAGCTGCAACTTCTGCCTTCTGCCAGGGGTGAAAACTTGGTGACAGTTTTTTAGCCATTGGGCAATTGGGACTTGCAAACAACTAAAAATTATTTCTACAAACTCTGTTGAAATAATGGGTAGATGGCTGGCGCCGTGGCTCACTAGGCTAATCCTCCTGCGGCGCCGGCACACCGGGTTCTAGTCCCAGTTGGGGTGCCGGATTCTGTCCCGGTTGCTCCTCTTCCAGTCCAGCTCTCTGTTGTGGTCCTGGAAGGCAGTGGAGGATGGCCCAAGTGCTTGGGCCCTGCACCAGCATGGGAGACCAGGAGGAAGCGCCTGGCTCCTGGCTTTGGATCTGCACAGTGCGCCAGCCGTAGTGGCCACTTGAGGGGTGAACCAACGGAAAAAGGAAGACCTTTCTCTCTGTCTCTCTGTCTCTCTTTCACTGTCTTACTCTGCCTGTCAAAAAAAAAGTAAGAAATAATGGGTAGAACCATAGGTATTACTGTGTCCTGAAAACTCATGCAAATTAGGAGGTTAAAGTAGTGACTGCTTAAGGGTTGATCATGGCCAGAAATGTATCTCTTCAACCAGTTGCCTTGGAACTTATTCTATAAATATTATTATTTATTATTATTCTATAAATACTGTATTTATTCTATAAATACTGCCACTTTAGCTCTTATTAAGTCAGTGGTCAGAGGTGTTATTAAAATGCTGAGTAAGGTGGACATTTGGTGCAGGGGTTAAGATTCCACTTAGGGGGCTGGCACTGTGGCACAGCGGGTTCAAGCTTGTCTCGGCTGCTCCTCTTCTGATCCAACTCTCTGCTATGGCCTGGGAAAGCAGTAGAGGATGGCCCAAGTCTTTGGGCTCCTGCACCCCTGTGGGAGACCCAGGGGAATTTCCTGGCTCCTGGCTTTGGACTGGCTCAGCTCCGGCTGTTGCGGCCATCTGATGAGTGGGCCAGCAGATGGAAGACTTCTCTCTCTGTCTCTACCTCTCTCTGTAACTATGTCTTTCAAACAAATAAAATAAATCTTTAAAAAAAAAGATGCCACTTGGGACAGCCATGTTCCATTTTGGAGTACTTGGATTGGAGTCTGGGCCCTGTGCCTGCTTCCACGTTCCTGCCCATGAGCACTCTGGGTGATGGAAGTGCTTAAGTGCTTGAGTCTCTGCCACCCACATGGGGAGACCCAGATTGAAAGCCAGACTCTTGACTTTGGCCTGGCCCAGCCCTAGCTGTTGGCAGGCCTTTGGAGAAGAACTGGTGGATGGGAGATCTTATTGAGATCTCAATAAGCTAGCTCTCAATAAGACTTGCATACTACCAGTTTCTCCAGTCTTTTTTTTTTTTTTTAAGATTTATTTATTTATTTATTTGAGAGGCAGAGTTACAGAGAGAGAAGGAGAGACAAAGAGAGAGAGAGAGAGAGATCTTCCATCCACTGGTTCACTCTGCAAATGGCTGCAATGGCTGGAGCGGGGCCAATCCAGAGCCAGGAGCCAGGAGCTTCTTCTGGGTCTCCCACATGGGTGCAGGGGCCTAAGCACTTGGGTCATTCTCCACTGATTGCCCAGGCCATTAGCAGGGAGCTGGATTGGAAATGGAGCAGCTGGGACTTGAACCAGCACCCATATGGGATGCTGGTGCTGCAGGCGGAGGCTTAACCTACTATACCACAGTACCAACCCTCTCTCCAGTCTTTCTAGTAGTATACATCATTTTCTTCTCAGGGTATGTAATGTCCTATGACATCTCATTTAAATTCATTATTACAGGGCTGGTATTGTGATGTAGCAGGTAAAATTGCCACCTATAATATCGTCCTCCCCTACGGGCACTGGTTTGTATCACAGATGCTGCACTTCTGATCCAGCTCCCTATAAATTTCTGGGAAAATCAGTAGAAGATGGCCCAAGTGTATGCCATGTGGGAAACTTGGAAGAAGTCCCTGGATTTGGCCTGGCCCAGCACTCACTGTTGTGGTCATCTGTGAACCAGAGGATGGAAGATCTCACTCACTCTCTGTCTCTCCCTCTCTCCCTGTAACTCTGACTTTCAAATAAACAAATGAATCTTTTTTTTAAAAAAAATTCATTATTACAAAAGGCCAACAGCTCAAAGTGAGAAGCATCATTTCCCAGACCAGGCAGAGAGGTACCCAGGAAGAAGGTAACTAATGCAGAAAGAACAGACAGCAAGGCAGTGCTAATGAGATGGGGAAGGAAAAAGCAAATTAAAGATTTAGCTGATAGTTTGCGCATCAAACTGAAAGAAAAGTTGTGTGGAAAGATCATTGGTTGACTCCTGTACTTTAAAAGAAACTAGGTTGAAATTTTTGCTACAAAAAATTCAAAACTTTCAGTTGCTTGTGGTCTGGCAGCGTTCTGTGGTATTTTGGAGACTGTAAACTTGGGAATAGGGTAGAAAAACCATACAGCAGATCTGAGCATAGTGAGAAGCAGGCTATAAATTATACTTTTAACTCGCTCATGTATTTCTTCAAATGACTGACTTTTGGTCAAACACATGTTTGGCAGATGCGTCTGCTTAAAAACATGAAATACATGTTTTGGACTTTTTCTGCTAGGAGAAATGACAGTGTTCGTTGAATAAGTCAATTACCACCATTTCAATCGCATCTCTACAGTCTTTCCTGGAATGAGAGACTGTTACAATAGCAGCCAATATGTTGACTCTCTGGAAATGTGTGAAAAATAATTGTGACATGTGATGTCAATTTTTAGCAGGCAGTCTCTGGTGGGAAGAGGAACTATGAGAATCATCTGTGTGGTATTTTTCTTCCTAACCCACATGCTTAACTTTCCAGGGAAAGCCACGTAATATCTAGATAGGTGGCCAGAATCCTGATGGGTAGATTGGAGTGGGGTGGGAAAGAGAGAGAGTGCGTGTGTGCACACTCATGTGTGCATGTGCAGTCTGAAAAAACCCTGCATGTGATACTAATACTTAACCTTTGTTGAGGACAATCAATTCATATGTTTGAATTTATAAACTCAACAGTCAAGAGGCTTTTCCTCTCATGTGCTCTCTATAATTTGGATTAGCTGCCAAATTATCCAAACACATAGTCTCAGTAACTAAGTTGGCTTAGTTAACCAAGAAACTAGCATTCTCAAGGATGTCCTAGAATCTATAATAAAAAAATCAGGGGTGGGTATTTGGCCTAGCAATTAAGACGCCTAAATCCCGTATGGGAGTACCTGGGTTAGAGGCCCAGCCCTGGTTCCCAACACCAGTTTCCGGGTAATGCAGATCCTGGAAGGCAGTAGGTAATAGCTCAAGTAATTGAGTCCTTACCACTCACGAGAGAGAACTGGACTGAGTTTCCAGTTCTTGGCTTATGTCTGGTCCAGTCCTGGACCATGTGGACATTTGAGGAATGAATCATTTATGGAATCTTTGTCTGTCTCTATCAAAGAATATGTAAAAAATTTAGAAATAATTTATTATATATTAAAACTTTATTGTATTTTTGTATAGATACACAAAAGAGAATAACTTCTAAGAAGTATCATTTAAAATATCAGTGATTAATAAGTCCAACTGCATACTCTATTCGAAGTTTTTATCCACATGCAGTCTCATAATTTCTGTAGTTACTTCTAACTTTTCATTTATTTTTTTCTGAAATATAGATAGGTTGAACCTAGGAGTAAAACATCCTAGAGTGTGGAAGACTCTAACATTTCTTTAGAATTTCACCCTAGCTTGGTGTCAAAAACTTTTGAAGATAAGTTGCAAATATCTTTTGATCTTTGTTGTAGCAACAAAGGGGTTTGATTTTATTTAGACTCAATAAAAGAAGACAGGCTTTTTAGTCTTTCTAAGCATTTCTGATCATCTTGTTTTCTAACCAAAATCCTGAATGTTTTTTGTTGTTGTTGTGTTTTTTCATAGCCTCATTGTGGAAATAAAAGAGGAAGAAATTTATACGATATGAATACATAGTTTTATAGGCTCATGATTTTAATTTTAATGGTTTCTGTGTTCTAATATCTTACTACTCATAGGTATTTTATTTAACTTGCATTATAAACATAACACACAAGAATGTTTTTATTATGTGTTGTATTTCCAATTACAAAGTTAATATATTCTTGGATTTGATTTTCACTTTAAGCTTTAAACAGATTATAATAGGGTTTTAAACAGCGAGATAAAGAGTTTCTGGGTGAAACTCAATTTGGTAGTTTATGCTGGCTTTTCTTCCATTTGTAGAGTAAATAACCTCACATAGCTATATACAATGTCAGTATGAAGGAGAATTTGTGGTGAGCACGAAGTGTATGTCTGGGATTAAGCTAGGTGCTTTTCTATATGTTCACATTTATCTCTCTAGTAACCTCATGAAATTTCATTATACCTACATTTGTTTAAAAGAGTTTAGTTTTTATTTATTTGAAAGGCAGAGTAACAGAGATTGGGAGAAACAGAGAAAGAGGCCTTTCAATTCCCTGGTTCACTGCCAAAATGGCTAAGGCTGGGCCAAGCAGAAGCCAGAACCCAGGACTCCATCTGGGTCTCTCACATGGGTAGTAGGGGTCCAAGCATTTGGACCATCTTCCGTTGCTTTCCCAGGAGCATTAGCAGGGAGCTGGATTGGAAGCAGAGCATCCAAGACTCTGATACAGAATGCCAGCATTGCATGTGGTGGCTTAACATGCTGTGTCACCATGCCAGCCCATATACTACTTTTAAAATGAATAAACTGAGAATCAGAGATTAAAGCATTTGCTCAAGATTCCAGTTTTTAAACTGCTGATCCTGGATTAATTATTATCACCATTGATAATGGTAATTATTATTATTATTTTTTTGACAGAGTGGACAGTTGAGAGAGAGACAGAGAGAAAGGTCTTCCTTTTGCCATTGGTTCACCCTCCAATGGCCGCCACGGTAGGTGCGCTGCAGCCGGTGCACCTCGCTGATCCGATGGCAGGAGCCAGGTGCTTATCCTGGTCTCCCATGGGGTGCAGGGCCCAAGCACTTGGGCCATCCTCCACTGCACTCCCTGGCCACAGCAGAGAGCTGGCCTGGAAGAGGGGCAACCGGGACAGGATCGGTGCCCCGACCGGGACTAGAACCAGGGGTGCCGGCGCCGCAAGGCGGAGGATTAGCCTAGTGAGCCGCGGCGCCGGCCGATAATGGTAATTATTACAGCCACCTTTTATTTGGTACTTTCTAGGTGTCACACTCCCCAAATGTTTTGCCCACAGGCATATTTCAGGCATCAAAGGGATTAAATATTCATACTTCATCAATGAAGATATGGATGATCTCCAGGGCCACATAACTGTGAGTGACAGAGAGAGGTTTGACTTTTCTAGCATTATAATGCAATGCATTTTTGTGTTTCTCAAACTGTCATTATGTTTTTATTAATGGCAGTATTTGAATAAGTGACCAGTTTCTTGAAGGACAACGTTTTTCACTCATATAATAAACTATGGCACACCTGTCATTGTCTTTTACAGTCTCACTGCTTGGTCATTATCCCTCCCACATGCTTCTTCTGCAACCTCTATTAACTGGTGATCTGGCAAGCGGTCATTTTCATGGTGATTGAACATGCATTTATGTAAATCCAAAATTAAGGGTGGGCTTTACTCATCTGCTTTCCTTCCAATATAGATGTGGAACTAAAATTGAGACATTGACTACGATGATTTATTGACATCTGACATGTCTGTCTGAAGCTTCGTTTGGCCAACTATTGTGAGCTTTTAAACCATTTTAAATGGTTTAAACCATTCCACAAGCATCAGTCAAAACACATGAGGGCCAGGAGCTTTTCCTGAACAGCTGCTCTGCAGAGGGGATCACATGGCAAGACTTCCCATCTCTGCAGAACCTTTGTCAGGAGCCAGGGCCTTCCTTCCTGGGAAGAGAAGCCTGCCTCTTGGGGCTGGCTGGCCCCAGGGGGGAGGGAACGTCACATAATTTGCATTCTTTCCATTCTTTTCTTGACTTTGATTTTGTTCTGGCACTTATCTAAACACAGAGCTGTCAGTGCCTCTATTTCTTTGTTCATCCTGTTTGCTTGGCCAAGGAGAAGTAATAATAGATTAAAATTCCCAAGTGCCTGCACTTGGCTGTGAAATAGCAACGGGCATCATTGAGCCACCTACTTGAGGAGTCTAACAGGAACCTTATCTGAATCCTTCCCTCACTTTTGGCTTCTGTTGGTTTCTGGGTGTCAGAGAAGACAGCCCCGCTTAGACTGTTCTCTGAAAGTGGGAGGTGACAGATCCCTTAGAACCATGAACTGTCAGTGCTACAGCATCCCCAAGTCCCTCCTGTCCCAATCATGCAAGGATTGATTTCTTCTTTTCAAGGTTCAGCTGCTTCTGAGTTATAGAGTAAAGTCAGATGGTCAAGACCCTGGGAGAGGCAAACTTCAACACTTACTGAGCACTCCTCTGCGTTGGAGAAATCAGGCTTGTTTTCTGGGCAGAGCTGGTGCGTGACAAGCTGATGAAATGTTTCTTCTATCTCTGGTGAGAATCATTTAAATATGGAGCCCATTGTTGACTTGGAAAAAGAAGTCTTTCAGCTGTTGTACAATTAAATAATGTTATTTTACTAATAATGTTACTTCAACTAATAGACTTTCAATTTTTCTTTAATTCATAGGATATCCACTCATCCTATCCATTCAACAAAGACTTAGGCACCTGCTAGGGAAGTAGGTGGGGTGTTGTGGTTCAGAACCACGAACTACAGAATCAGACAACCTGGTTTCACATCCTGGCTCCTCCATTAATGAACTCTGTAATCGTGGATATGATGTTTAGCCTCTCCTGCCTTAACGTACCTATTTGTAAAATAGAAATAATTATAATACTTGTCTCATAGGATTGTTTGAAGAATTTGATATAGGAAGCTCTTGGCTTGTAGGCATCCCTGAACAGCCCCTGTCTTATTCAGTAAGGCCCCATGCTGGTTCTGCTGTGGTTTCAACTACCAAAAGAAATGTCCCTCCCCTGAAACTGTTGCTAATGTACTTTAGATAGTCAAAGCACACACACATAATATGCAGTTGATTAACAGTATGGTATCTTTCACATACAAGGGTGCTTCCAAGTGTTCCTGGGAAGATAGATTAAAAGATAAGCTTATTTTGGTGCAAAAAAGTTTTGAAATGCATGCATAGTTTTTTTTTTTCATAATACTCATTTTCCATGCAGTTTTTGAAGGCCAGAGTATCAATAATTTCTCATGTCCCTTTCAAGTTTAAGATGCTAATATACAGCCTGGAGACTTCATAGGAAGCTGTGATTCTGTGCCTGTGTAGTCGAGGAAAGCTTGAAGGAGGAGGAAGACTGGACCAATCCCACCTTACCTGTTACCCATCACATTCTGCCTCTTCTCACTGTCCTTCTTCCAACCATTGACCTCGTCTACTTGAACTTCCCAGTGGCCCTTACGCCCTCTGCACACACACTCTTACTTCTTCCTTCATTGTGCTTTGTTTTTCCCAGTTGTAACAGAATTCTGTTTTTGAACAATGAGTCATTTGCCACTACAATTACCCAGCACTCGTGACTCTCTCATTTTCCAGCACACTCCCCTTCCCCCCGCCAGCCTCCTTGCTCACCTCCCTCCTGCCCTTTACCTCATCTTTATCCTGACTCTTCAGCAAGGCAGGAGAGATTGGTGGCACCCAGAACCTGGGGCTTTGCATGGTGACTTTCTCAGGATATTACCAGTGGGTTGGAAATCCAGCATCTTCACAGAATTTATGTATGTGTGCATCTGACCAGTTGATCTGGGAATAGACAGATTGAATCCTGATGCACACTTGGCAGTCATGGACAATCTAGTGGGTGTAATTTCTGGAGAACTGGGTAAATGTCACCACTTTTAGGATGAAATGCACATTATCCATCAGGCTGAAAACCCTTGTTTTCAACAGATGGAATAAAAAAAAAGTCTGTAGGGCCTGGGAAAAAGGTCGTGCTAAAGAATAGCCCTTGTGAATGTCAGAGCCAGACAAGTGTCCTTTGGTTAATAGGTGTGTGACAAGGGTGGTGTTTGGTTGCACAAGGCTGAGGAGGGAGCACTTTTCTCACCCAGCAAGTAGAGGCATGGGATGCCCTCACCTCATCGGCAGAGCAGCCATGACACATGTGGCTGCTGCATGGACCCCATAGTGACACTGAGAGACGAGAGGAGGAAGACGTCAGACTGTATCTGGCAACCCTCCCACTCTAAAAAAACCACAGGTTCCTGAGTCACTGGAGTTATCCCCAGCCTTCCCAGACCCCAGCCGTGCTCTTAAGCTGACCATGAATTTCCGAGTTGCCCAGACGCTGAGCTTTTCTGGAAAAGTGTTTACAATCTGTTATGCCTGGATAGTCCCATTTAACACCCCACAGCTTTTCATCTAGGATGGGATCCAGGGAGGCCACTAATTAACTGTGTGACCTTGGGAAAGTCGTAGTCATTGGGCTGAATAATAACCAGGACTTCTTCCAACTCTGGGTTGCCCGGATTTCCATTCTTACACTTATCTCCCTGTTTCCCCAAACTCTTTCTTCATTGGCTCTAGGTGGAAAATTCTTCATATTGTGCTTAACAGGCTGTTAAATTACCTTAATTAAAGTGTCAAGGGATGAGAATTGAAGATTACTCAGAGCTGCCACCCCAACCCTTCCCTGGCCAGCTGGAGAAGGCTTTTGCCAAGCAGATCGAAATGTGCACTATTTAGCAAGTTCTTTATGGGTTAACACCGAGCCTCTGTACTCTATGGTGGATGAAATGAAACGGAGACAAAAAGTCCGTATTTGACAGACTTGCCAGAAGCCAGAAAATGATGCCTTCATCAAATCCAAGACTCCCCGTAGCAAAAGGCCTTAACAATGGTTTAGGGCAGGGGGAACGTGGGGGGAGAAAAAAGTTGCAACCTTGCTGTGATCTCTCCCCACTTGGGTCAAGGCACCCCTCTTCAAAAGTTAGGGGTTGGGCCTGCTGCTGGAGTTCTCAGGGAAATTTATGTGACCTACTATTTCTGGCATGCTTCTGCATTTGGAGAGCTGCATCTTGGAAGCATTACATTGCCTGGTTTGACGTTTTAATAAGAAAAGCAAACTCTTTACAAATCCTGTATTCGGGATTTTTGTTTGTATTAGTCAAAAGCTCACAGCAATAGCAGGAACAGGAAAAGTTCATGAAGATGGACACTATGCACACATTTTCCAAGAGAGGATTCTTTTTTTTTTTTCTTTTTGACAGGCAGAGTGGATAGTGAAAGAGAGAGACAGAGAGAAATGTCTTCCTTTTTGCCGTTGGTTCACCCTCCAATGGCCGCTGCGGCCAGTGCATCACGCTGATCCGAAGCCAGGAGCCAGGTGCTGCTCCTGGTCTCCCATGCGGGTGCAGTGCCCAAGGACTTGGGCCATCCTCCACTGCCTTCCCGGGCCATAGCAGAGAGCTGGCCTGGAAGAGGGGCAACCGGGATAGAATCCGGCGCCCCAACTGGGACTAGAACCCGGTGTGCCGGCGCCACAAGGCAGAGGATTAGCCTGTTAAGCCACGGCACCGGCCCCAAGAGAGGATTCTAATATGCGACCTTGGAAGATGCCTGACCCAAACTGACCCTCCGTGAAGATGGAGTTGGCAGTTATTGCCCAGGTGTGGAGGAAGATGCTCTCTGGAGCTACTCCCCAAACCTCCCCAGCACAGGAGCTCCCTATCTCAAAGTCCATTCATTTGAGAGGATGCTTTGCACAGTAGTTAAGGGCTCACACTTTAGAGCCAGATTGCCTGGGATCAAAGCCATGTTTTAGTGGTGTGACCATGGGGGAACTACTGTGTCTCCATGTCTGTTTCCTCACCTGTGAAAATGTGTGAGTGAGCATCTATTTCATAGTATTGTTATGAGTGTTAAATGAGTTAAAATATCTACACGGCTTACAACAGGACACGGGCATGGGGAAGTGCTGTGCCAAGGCTCCAAGTTCAGCACAGGTACCTGAAGTTGGAGCTTTGTTTAAAATTCTGATAATTCAAATGATGTTAAGGCCACAAAATTACTGTCAGTCATTTAGAACTTAGCATGGATGAATTCTTTTGTCCATTCTGAGGGGCTCTGGGAACCAGGAGATCCTTGGGAATGTAGAAAAACGAGGAGTCTGAGGAACAATATTTGCTTCATTCAAGATTGTGCTTTGAGGCAGCCCTACTGGTTACTGCATCCATTCTGACTGCTTTCAAGATTCTGTTTGCAGATTCTTCACTCATTCCTTATAGTTCCCTTATTAGTCAACCAGTGCTGGCTCATAGAGACTCATCTTCCTTATCTAAGAAAAATTAGGAGCCAGATCTGTGGCGTAGAGGGTGAAGCCACTGCCTGCAGTGCCGGCGTCCCATATGGTTGCCGGTTCAAGTCCTGGCTGCTCTGCTTCCAATCCATCTCCCTGTTATGGTCTGGGAAAGCAGAAGATGGTCTAAGTACTTGAACCCCTGCACCCGCAAAGGGGAGACCCAGAGAAGTGCCTGGTTCCTGGCTTTGGATCCGCCTAGCTCCAGCTGTTTCGACCATTTGGGAAGTGAACTAAAGGATGGAAGACTTGTCTCTCTCTCTGCCTCTGCCTCTCTGTAACTCTGCCTTTCAAATAATAAATAAATAAATAGAAAGAATGAAGAGGTAATTTTCCCACTTGTTCTTTTTATATCCTTTTGTCTTAAAGATTCAGTTGGTCTGTGCAGCAGATTGCTCATTTATGCATCTTGCTTTTGTTCTACTGGGGTTAATGTTGCCTTCTTTTAACAGGTGAGTTTGTTATAAGCATCTTTGATTTTTCTCTTTAAGAGAAATCTGGTGCCTTGAGTCTGCACCAGACTTACCTTGGGGCTAGTTTCTGACCAAGTATTTAAGGGGTGGGGCCTGGGAATGTGCATCTCCCACAGGTTTTCAGATGTTGTCGATGCTGCTGGTTCAGGGACCATACTTTGAGAACTCCTGCCTTGTGGTAGGGGGTTCACGGTGCATGGAAATCATGGGAGGAACTGAACAAACTCTGCTGCCAGGTCCAAAACCTGGAGATTCTAACTTACTTGATTGGGGGTGTGGCCCTGATGTTCAGATTTATAAAAACAACACAGATACTTTTAGGCATAGAGGGTTGTAATGGAAACTGTTAGGATATAGCGGGAGAAAGTTATTTGCTTGTGTGTATACAAGATTTTGGCTCAAGGGTGGATGGACCATGGAAGAAGGGATTGAAATAGCTTTTATATTCTCTCTACCTTCTCCCCCTAACTCCAAAACTGTTTTCTGGTGAGGGTGACAGCACCAGCCTAACAAGCAGGAGCATTTTTTTTCCTGGCCACTTTTGGGACCACCAGAAAAGAAATGCTACTATGGTGACGGGGGCTTGGGGTGAATAAGTGCTTCTGTTGGTGTGGCAGCCCCCATGGCCTTTTCTCAGCCATTTGGTGTGCAGTGGTGCTACTTTGCTTTGTAACTGCAGAAACGGATGGGCTCATGCCCACTTGCTTGCCATGGCAACCATCAGGAAAGAACCGACGTTTTGTGCACCCAGGGCAAGGGACTCCGAATCTGTTGGGTGGAAGCAGCTTTATAGCTGCTCCTGCACTGTGGAAAAGCCTGGTCATTGTGCCTCTTGTCAGCGTTTAGGACAGAGGCCGTGTGAAAGCAGAAGTGTAACTAGCTGTGGCCTTTACTTGATTTGATAAAGTGTAGTTTACTTTCTACTTGAGGTTTTTATTGACCATAATAATTCTAATTGAAATAAACATTTTGATTACAGCTCTGTTCCGCAACTGCTTAACAGGGAACTAAAATAACTTTCAATAATCATTTTGTCCAAATGGGATTCATTTAGCCTGACAGTTATTCCAGGCGTTTATTGGCATGCGGCAGGCTGGGAGAGTTTCGGAGCATCATTACGGGAACATTTTACACTGGGGTTATCCTTACCAAAATGACAGACTGAAAAGTGGTGGAAAGGAGCAAATAAAACGCATAATCTGCCATAGAAACTCGTAAACAAATCCCCCTTCTCCACTGGTTTTGATGCCAGGGCTCCAGTTAAAATTAAAAGGAGTTTTCTTTAGAAACCGACAGTCTGGCTGCAGGAGTGCCCTTTCATGAGCGTGCACTACAGACCTGGTGCTGCTGGGCACTGGGGATTTTTATACCATGCAGGATTGTTTGGATTCAACTGTGGGGCTGGAGTGGGGGGACCTGGGCTGTGGGTGGTCCAGAGAGAGAAATGCCTTCTGTCCAGCAAAAGCTCCAGGCCCCATCTGCCAGCTCAAAAGGAGGAACCATTGCCTGTCTTCTTCCCCTTAAAGAGTCAAGGACATTCAGCCACTCTGGGGGCATTGGCCTTTTTTCTCAATGTCCTTCCAAGGTAGAGTTACCTACTGCAGGTTCCATCTTTTTTTGGAAACCTCTAGCTCCAACTGCATGAGAGCTGTGTGATGTCTGGAGTTGGAGGCAAACAGTAGCAGACATAACAAAAGACATAACCATTGCGGCTTCTCAGAAGGGCGTTGAACCGTCTCGTTATTCATTGTTATCAGGAGGGCTGTGTTCAGTCTGATGGGCAGTTGAGGTGGGGCACAGTAGTGATCTGGAACTCTCATAAGGGCCCCAGGATCCACTGGCTGGCTAGAAATTGGGTGGAATCCTTCCAGCAGTCCAAGGCAATCTGAGTCCAACACAGTTCAAGCAAGATCATTATTGTCATGGTGTGTGCTACTATTTTACGTCCAATGTATCTTGGAATGTTTAGAAAACTGGAAACCTAGATTGCTGAAGATAAATGTTCTTGAATGAAATAGTGACACACCAGGGTTTGGTAAGGCAACTGGAATGTGTTGCAGTTTCTGTGTTGGTTCATTAGAACCAGCTATTGATTTAAGGGCCTCTGCTTCTCCAGCTAAAAAGAGGACTTTGGGCAAGGTCTAGACAACAGCTACATATTTCCCAGTGTCTCCTAGGGTCACACATGCTACAGAGAGACTCTGTTTTTACAGGTGTTTCAGGTTCACCTGGAGTGCTTTCACACCCAAAGGAACCCACACCTGCAGTTGCTCTACTTCTCTGGATTTCCTACTTATCCAAGTCAATGTACCCTCTTTGTTTTTTGAGCAAGTTTGGTTGAGTTTTTGATTACACAAAGGTAAAAGTGACTCAGCTAATCAATGGACAGTTGGTGTTATCACACCACACTATAGACCAGGAAGGGTAACAGGTTAATTTATATACCTGGGTTGGGAGATGAGAAAGGTCACAGGTCCCTGTGGTTAGCAGGTGATTCTTCTTCTTCTTTTTAAAGATTTATTTATTTGAAAGGCAGAAATACAGAGAGAGAAAATGAGAGAGACAAAGACAGATATCTTCCATCCACTGGTTCACTTCCCAAATGACTGCAACAGCCAGGGCTGTTTCAGGCTGAAGACAGGAACTTTGAGCTCCATCCAAAATGGATGACCAAGCACTTGGGCCATCTTCCACTGATTTTCAGGGTGCATTAGCAGAGAGCTGAATTGGAAGTGGAACAGCCAGGACTTGAACTGGAGTGCATATGGGCTGCCTGTATCATGAGTGAGTGGCAGCTTAACCTGCTGTACCGCACTGCCAGCCCCAATTATTTTCTTAAATATGTTAATCCAGAGCACAGCTCAACACAGTCCATTGAAAATATGTTAGATTCCAAGCCTGTTGGTGATTTTTTATATGCAATTGGTTGTATGCATGTTGTTTTCCATGCTCATCCAATGAGCACTGAGCTCCTTGATTTATTTATGTACTAGGAGTTACCATGACTAATATGACAAGTTCAGTTAGCATTACTAGGGGAAGAAACATTTATACTTCCTTGCCTTGGAAACTTTATTCTTCAAAGTATTGGGTCTCCTCAAAGGCAAAGCCTGATGTGTTGGAATTCTAGATAAATGCTTATTCTTTGCCTCAACCTCCATGTAAGTAAAAATAGGGCCTAGCAAATATTGACGGAAGTGATTAAGTCATACACTCACATAAAGGGAGTATTTTCACAGAGCAGGAGTCATGAGGAAGAGCTGTTTATGAGGTAACTTAGAAGGTGGCCAGGCAGTTTACTCTTAAAACTGCCCATAGCATCGTGTTTGTGAGACTGAATGCAAAATCACCTTTTTGTTTGCAAACCAGCCCTTCCTTGATGTATTAGAAGCTGGTAGCACAGCATATCCCTAATCTTTTTATGAAGGTCTTTGGGGACCACTCCTTCCCATAATTACTCTGCAATATTCTGTACAATATCACCCCAAAACAAAACATCAGACCTTCATATGACAATGAGCATATTGTCATATATTCTCCCAGCAGCATATTCTCCCTAGGGAAATGGTTAGGTAGAACATGAATTGAAGACTCTAATCTCTACCTGCAAAACCCACACTATATTTGTTTATGCTGTTCTAATTAGAAACAGTGTCTTTCTTGAATAATTTCCTTATCTATTCCTGTTTGTCGGCACAACTTTGACAGAACTGGGGCAGAGGAGTTTCATCACAGCCAATATACATAGGAACACCTGTTCTCTTTTACAGGAAGGATCTTGTCTGTAAGTTTTTAGAAAACCGAAGATATAGAAAAATCTACTAGGGCATGGGGTCAAGGGGTGGATTCACTTCTAAGCTATGTAGAAAATCAAAATGGATGTGTCTGGTGCTGTGTTGCAGTGAATTAGCCCACCATTTGCAGTGTTGACATCTCATATCAGGGTGCCAGTTTGAGTCTTGGCTGCTCTGTTTCTGATCCAGCTCCCTGCTAATGTGTCTGGGAAGGCAGCAGCAGATGGCTTCATCAGTGAAGTTTCCACCACTGGACTGCAGCGGATAATAGCTGTTCTTGTCTGTGTTCTTCTTTGTGGTGTGAGAGGTCCCTGCCTTCACCCTGATTGATTCCTACCCTGGGCGTGTCCTCCAGTGCAGGTGGTGCCTTGCTGGGGGAGGCGTGGGGGGGTCAGGAACACTCACTGCCAGGTTCTGTGAGCTTCCTGGGTCCACAGAGGCTTTTGTGGGTGCTTTCTTTTGTGGGACCTTGACAGGGAAATATGAATTCATTCCCCATTTCTGCTCTGCATATTACAGTCTTTTCTTTTTCATGCTCCTTTTTTTTTTTTTTAAGATTTATTTTATTTATTTGAAAGACAGAGTTACAGAGAAAGGTAGAGACAGAGAGAGAAGTCTTCCATCCACTGGTTCACTCCCCAGATGGCTGCAATGGCTGGAGCTGTGCCTATCTGAAGCCAGGAGCCAGGAGCTTCCTCCAGGTCTACCACATGGGTGCAGGGGCCCAAGGACTTGGGCCATCCTCTACTGCTTTCCCAGGCCATGGCAGAGAGCTTGATCGGAAGAGGAGCAGCTGGGACCAGAACCGGTGCCCATATGGGATGCTGGCGCTTCAGGCCAGGGCTTTTAACCTGCTATGCCACAGCGCCGGCCTCTCCTTTGGTTTTTAAGAAGAAAAAGATGAAAGTGAGTCCATGTTCAGCAGAAATGGAATTCCAATGTAAATAGCTGCGTGGTTTGAGAAGGAGTGAGTATTCACGGGGGCCTCCTGGCCAGCCAAGAGCATGGACAGGTTGAGTTCAGTTCTGAGCAGTGCACCCTCCTGAACTAGGCCATGTCTTTGATTCTCCTGCTTGTTGCACACTCATTGCTCCCTTTTCGCTCAGCGCCTATCACTGTGTTTTCATTACCTGAATTCTTCCTGGCCCCTACGATAACTTGTCAGTGTTATCCATCGCACGGAGGTGTCCCTAAATCCATATGCTGAAGTCCCAACCCCCACTTTGAAATGTAACTTTTCTGGGAAATAAGGACATGGTAGACACAATTAATTTAAGAAGAAGTCATACCAGAGTAGAGAAGGTCCCATTCTCCCTCTCCCTTCCCTCTCTTTTCTATCTCCCCCAACCTTTAGCTCTCCTGTACGCCTTTGTATCAGGGATTTTACCTACAAGGGTTTAGTTAACCTCCAGAGCTCTGGACTGTGACTACTGTAGCTGAAGGATCTCCTGCTATATTCTGCTGTGACCTGTATCTGAGGAACATCACCCCCACTCACTGAAGGCAGCTACCCCCGCTGCAGATGATCTTGCCTTGGGGAGACCAGCAACCTCCGCAAAGCAGAACGTGATGGGTGTTGCAGCAGTTCCTTCAATGTCTCCAGCTAAACAGCTCAATAATGTAGACATTCTGACTGTGTGACAGCCCGGGGGGCGGGGAGGGTGGGTATACAGGGAGAAGGAGGACAGATTCGGGAGGGGCTGAGATTGGGAGTAAAGGGAATGTTTTGTTCCCAAGTCACATAGCTTGGTTGCCAGCAAGAGACTCTTACCTGTGCTGCAAACACACCCTATCTGCACTATAGACATTGAGTCGCAACTTGCTCATGGAATGTTCTGCACCAGGTAGAGCTTTTTGTAGTTTCCTTTCATCCCAGAGGTGTTTCCTCAAACTCTGTCTCCACTGCCGGGAAGAGAAGCTCAGTGCATTTGTTACTGTCCCCAAACGCTTCATTGCAACCCCAGAGAACACGCAGGCCCCTCTGCAAGCTGCAGGGTCCCGGGGAGGAGGACACGGAGAGGAGGTGCATTTTGCTCACCTCAGCGCTTTGCGGGACTCCAGTCCAGAGAGTGACATTTGTCCCTAGGAGTAAACTCTAAATTACATCACAAATTAACATTTTAAAATTAAAGCTGGCATTTCTGACCTGCCTGTTGGCGGCCACAGCCGTGCTGCAAAGTGACATCATTTATGACACTGGCAGTGAAGCCTAGTGTTTGAGGTCGTAAAACAGTTTCCAGGGCTGATTTAATATCGATTTTGCCGTCAGGCTAACTTTACTTTAATATTTAAACAAATGTTTAATGTTTAAACAGCTTGGTTTCCCCCTTTTCATTTTTCCGTAGCTTTAACCCAGTGTTATCTATGTTGTGACAATTTCCCCTCGAGCCTGCTTCTGTGTTATATTGCCCTATCTTTAGCAATATTTTTTGATTTATCAGCCCAGTGTATGTCATATTTCAATACATTTTCTTTTCCTTTGAGATGGAGTGACTGTGCTGTTGCTGTAAATACGTAATTCCTGCTGTATGGGTGCCATGATATCACATAGTTACAGAATGAGCATACAGCTAGACCTAAAGGCACAAAAGTCTTCTCTCAGCACTGGGTGACTTCTCTCCTGAAGGATCAGACTGTTCACTGTGTACAGCAGCCAGTAGCTCCGGGGACAGGCACACTGGGTGGAGAAGAAGGAACTCTGGCCTATGCTCAAGAGGGCCTGAGGTTTTGGAACTGAACTCCTTAGTGTAAACTTTTTATTTTTTGGAAAAAGTGGGCAGACTTTGTTTGGTTACATTTGTGTTATAATAAGGAGCTTTTGTCAATATTTGGTTGTGTAACTGGAATGAAAGCCGCTTCTATCTGGGGCTGAGATGGTGACAGTGGTGGGAACCGTGCTGGGAATCTGAGAGGAAAGTGAAATGCAGGAAGTCTGCTCTCAGAGCCACTTCTGAGTCACCCTTCTTCCCGGTGCCACAGTCAGACTAAGAAATCACCTGGTGAGACCCAGCTAGGATGGAAAGCAACAGGGCATGATGAAACGCGCAGGTCACAGGGGAGGCTTCCCTTGTAACTGGGAGGCCTTCCCTCTGTAGTCTTAGCCTGGACATCTTCACCTGCAGGTCTCTTCTGAGGTTTTCTGAATGTGCCCATTTCTCCTCCAGCAGAGAGAAGAGGGCAGTGTGACCCGTAAACCTCTCCTTTTTCCATTCTCCTTTCTCTCTCTGTGGCATTGTCATAACAATAGCCTGTATTCTGATTTTTTCAAAATACTATCTGGCCAGAGACTGAGCTTAGAATTCCGAGGACCAAATGGGCTATCTATTGTCAAAGATACTCCTATTAGTCTGTCTCACCTGGTTTGCTGCTCACACGCATTATAAATATATAAGGAAACTCCATGGCTTTTGAATAACCCTCTAAATTACAATTATTTATCTTTCTGAATGCTCCATTTAGGACTATCAAATCCCCAAATACCATAGCTGAAGATGTTTCATTTGTTAGAAAAACGGGGGAATTGGGTTTATGAAGTTGGTCTTGCTCTACAATTCCATATAAATGCCATACTCTGGGGATCCCTGGTGCCTCATCTTTGATTTTGTAGAGTAATTTCTGCCTCTTTATAGAAGTCAAAGTAATGATTTTAGCTTATGACAGCCTGCCAAAAAAGATATTTTATTTCATAAGACAGAAACCAAGAGATAACCTAATCACATGGACCAAAGCAAGTTTGGGTTGTGTGTGCGAAGAAGGGAGAAGGATGAGAGGGGGAGACCCGTTCAACCTAGAATCCACAACAGTATGCTCATTCTACAGCTTCTAAAAAAAAACATTTCACCAAGAATGGTCCTGAGCTACCCTTAGAACAATTTGTGGGGAGTGGGGAGGTGGGTCGGAGTTTTGTTTTGTTTTGGATTTTTATTTCAGAGGTAGAAGAACACACACACACACACACAGATACAGAGTTCATATCCACTGGTTTACTCCCCAAATTCCCATAACGACCTGGCCCAAGCCAAAGTCAGGAGCCAGGAATTCAAATCGAGTCTCCCATATCGGCCACAGAGACTCAACTACTTGAGCCATCACCTATTGCCAGTCAGAGTCCACAGTAGTAGAAAGCTGGAATTAGGAGTGGAACTGGGACACAAACTCAGGTGCTCTGATGCAGTACATGGGTACCTTCACAGCTACAAATGTCCACCCCAGTGAGCGGGAGATTTTAGTGAAAACGCAGATCCTTAGACCTCCTTGCCAGACCTGACAAGCCAGAATTCCTGGGTGTGAAGCTACAGTTCTTATGACACTAGGGTTTAGGATCCATTGCAGTAGATTGTAACACATCCATCCAGGATATGTGAAAAAGAACACAGTGAGATCTGGGGAGAACAACTTGTGACCACTTATGACCAGCATGGCCATCAAACATAATCACAGAGGTTGGGGACAACCGCCCCAGGCCGAGTGGTGTTCTCTAAAGTGGGGTTTCTGGCCGTGCTTGCCACCAACTCTGTCCTTTCTCCTTTCACCACACCCAGGGGGACCATGTTACTTGCACCTTCTTTCCACAGACCCTGGTTCTTGACACTATCTTTCTTGTTGAGTCTCCACCATAAGAAACTTCAGTTGAGTCTCCCTTCTGCAGATAGCTGCTCAACGTGGGTGTCTTTGCTGAAGCGAGAGAGTGGACAATGTCAATGTCATGGTCCCATAGGCAGCATAGGTAATGCCTGTTGTGTTAACCCAGCACCATTCCCAGGAAAAACACAACTGGACTCGGATGAGCTGGTGGGGAAGGCAAGAAGGAGCCGGCACAGAAAGAACAAGGTGGGGGATTGCACACACTTGAAAGTCATTCCCTGTTTTGCAGTCTGTTAGCTACTGACTTGCATACACATCTAGCCTGTCTTTCAGAATTTACCTGCCAGGGAGACAGGACGTGTGGGTGGAAAGTGCAAAGTGGGGGGCTTCAGTGGAGGAACACGTCCTCTGGCCGCCTCTGACAGGGCAAATGTCACCCTGCCCTCCATTCATACTCCTTTCCAAAAATCAAAACAATCCTGTGGCTGATGATGCCTGTCAGGGACAGTCCTGGAGCCCAGCGCTGATTGATGACAGGCCAGGATTTACTGGTGGTAATAAGGCTTCTTGAGATCACCAAGCGAGTGAAAATAAAGGTGTAATGATTGAATTATATATTCTCTTTCTATGATTGAAAATAATATCAGACAACTGACTCCAGTGCCAGACAGATTACATAAGCACAAGTTAAGTGGTAGAATAAAAATGAGTGATTTTCCTCCTTGACTTAAATACAGCACTAAGTAGTATGCCCTTGAATTCCGTGGAAAGCAATTTCCTCCTCCCCAGTAACAGCTAGGGGGCATTGCAAATGCAAATTGAGTTAGCTTTGCATTTTTAATATTCCACATATCCATAATTCACTGCCAAGATTTTAGAGATGTTATTGCTACCACTTGGGCACATTTAAATTATTTTGCACCTCTGAACTTTTGCATTAAGTTTCACATTGGTGCTTAAGATATATGTTTTAATCTATAGAGAGGCCTGTGCTTAAAGAAACTCTGGTCTATGTGGCAGGGACTCCCAATAGTATATGACAGATTGTCATTTAGCTTGTCATGTTCTCTTTCAAAGGAGAGCCTGTTGAAATAACTCCTACCTAATAAGAAAAGATACAAACCTCAACCTCTGTACTAGCGATGTGTGGCCCTCCCCGACACAAACATGTTGTCTATGATGTCACCCCAAGCAGTGCCGTGAGAAGCATCTTAGAGAACCACAATGTGCAGTGAAAATTTCATTGGTTGGCAATCAATAGTAACCCAATTTCTTCTTGAAGATCTGCTTCCATAATGTGTAATAGGATTAAGGTTACCTTGTTGGGGGTGGATGAGACTGGGGAATAACAAGAAATAAGAAGCCAGCATGTCTCTTGCTATGTTCTTTAAGATATCAGCTACACATCCCAGCTACTTGAGATTGCTTTTTGACCCAAGGGCAATTGTTAAGTAACTCGTGGAGGTCAGTGTCTGTGAATCCTGCTAAATTCTCATTTGAGAAATATATGGGGTGAGTGTTGATCTAGTTATATGGATAGCACCTGCATCTCATGTTGGAGACCCTGGATTTGATAGTCAAATTTGCCTCCTGACTCCAGCTTCCTCCTAATGTGGACCCAGGGAGGCAGCAGTGATGGATTAAGTATCTGGGTCCCTGCCATGCATGTGAGAGACCTGGGTTGAGTGACTGGCTATTGACTTCAGCCTGGCCAAGCCCTGCCCATTGTGGTCACTTAAGAAATAAACCAGCTGATGGGAGCTCAGTCTTTGTCATTGTCTTAATAGTAATAATATATATTACATAATATATATTATGTATATTATGTAATATATATTATGTAATATATTATATGTAATATATAATATATATTATATGTAATATATATTACATAATACATATTATATAATATATAAATATATTTATATATTATATATATTTATATATGTAAATATAACTGATAAGCTTGTATCATGGATTTCAAATATTTTTGCACCCAAATAAACTTATCTTTTAATTCAGTTTTTCCATGAATTTTTAAAGTCCCTTCATGTATACTCTTCCTACCAGAGGCCACTAGATCCATCTGTCTGACCTGGGGTATTTCAGCAGCCGGGTTGCTATGGAGGTGACTTCCTATCCATGGTGTGTGTTGGTGGAGTAGGGTGCTGACAAAGGAAGTAGGCTTTCAGGGTAAGAAAATAAGTGAATAAGTGATTTTTTTTTTTTTTGACAGGCAGAGTGGATGGTGAGAGAGAGAGAGAGACAGAGAGAAAGGTCTTCCTTTTTGCCGTTGGTTCACCCTCCAATGGCCACTGCGGCCGGCGCATCGCGCTGATCCGAAGGCAGGAGCCAGGTGCTTCTCCTGGTCTCCCATGCGGGTGCAGGGCCCAAGGACTTGGGCCATCCTCCACTGCCTTCCCGGGCCATAGCAGAGAGCTGGCCTGGAAGAGGGGCAACCGGGACAGAATCTGGCACCCCAACCGGGACTAGAACCCGGTGTGCCGGCACCACAAGGCAGAGGATTAGCCTGTTAAGCCATGGCGCCAGCCGAATAAGTGATTTTTTTTCCTCCTCTCTCTCCCCTTGGGAAATCTATTAGGAAGGGCTCTATGGAGAAAAAAGTGAACATATGTTCTAATGACCAAGAAGGAACCTAACATAATTTTGAACAAGGGAACCTAATTCATTCATTTTTCTCCAAGGCCATGATTACATTTTAGAACAAAGTATGCTCAAATTTCTGATTTGCACTCTCCTGTGCCTGGGCACTATCAGTGGTTAAACACCACTTCCGTACCCGTTCGTGAAGGTCACAGGCACCCAGGTTAAGACTTTGAAGGGGTCGGCGCCGCGGCTCACTAGGCTAATCCTCCGCCTTGCGGCGCCGGCACACCGGGTTCTAGTCCCGGTCGGGGCACCGATGCTGTCCTGGTTGCCCCTCTTCCAGGCCAGCTCTCTGCTGTGGCCTGGGAGTGCAGTGGAGGATGGCCCAGGTCCTTGGGCCCTGCACCCCATGGGAGACCAGGAGAGGCACCTGGCTCCTGCCATCGGATCAGCGCAGTGCGCCGGCTGCAGTGCGCCGGCCGTGGCGGCCATTGGAGGGTGAACCAACGGCAAAAAGGAAGACCTTTCTCTCTCTCTCTCTCTCTCACTGTCCACTCTGCCTGTCAAAAAAAAAAAAAAAAAAAAAAAAGACTTTGAAGGATGTCCAGTTCTGTTCAGAATGAGTTCTAAATGGGCTGTCAGGTTAAGCCTCTTTTCTCAACCTTTCTTCCTGCTACTGAACATGCATCTCCTTGGCAAGCCCTGTGGGATCAGATTCCTATTAAAGTGCCTACTCAACTAAAAGACATTTCCACAAACCCTGGGCCTGGGCTGAAGAGCTGGCCAGTTCTGTCTCTCTCTATTTCTTTTGTACGTTTGGGTCAGGAATGACTGCTGTGGTTTGAGTGTGTCCCCCCAAAGGTTCACGTGTTGGAAGTTGCATCCCCAGTGTGGCCATGGCGAGAGGTGGTGGAGCTGGTGGGAGGTACTTAGGTCATTGAGGGTGCTGCCCTCAAAAGGGATTAATACTGGTCTCACAAAGTGAGTTCTAGCAAGAGTGGGCTTTTAAGATTATTTATTTTTAAGGTTTATTTTTTTCTTCAAAAGTCAGTATTACAGGTTTGAGAGAGAGAAAGAGAAATATATTCTGCCCTCTGATTCACTCCCCAAATGGCCACAATGGCCAGAGCTGGACCAAGCTGAAACCAGAAGCCCGAAACTCCATCTAGATCTCCCACAGAGATGGCAGGGGCTTAAGCATTTGGGCCATCTTCTGTTGTTTTCCCAGGTGCATTAGCAGGGAGCTGCATAGAAGTGGAGCATCTGGGATTCAAACCAGTGCTCATATGGAATGCCGGCTTCCCAGGCAGCAACTTAACCTGCTGCACCACAACTCTAGCTCCAAGAGTGGGTTGTTATAAAGTAAGACCACCTATTGTAATACAGCCAAGGGGCCCCTCGCCAGTGATCAAATAGACCAGGTCACCTGATCCTGGATTTCCAGCCTCCAAACTGTGAGCTAAATAATCCTTTTTTCTTCTTGAAGTACCCAACCAGGTATTTTGTGACAGCAACGGAAAGCAGACGGATCCAGAGGCAATGAAGGCATTCCTCCAGCTTGGATCTCTACTGCTTGGGACACTTCTGGGCTGTCGCTCCATTTGCCCCTATCCCTGACCTCCAGGAGTACCCAGGCCCTCAGAGGCCTTTAGATCTTTTAGCTCTGTTCTCACTTCTTTGCCAACCAGACTAACAGAGGCAAAACCAGAGACCAGCCTCCTCCTGGTCTGGACAGGTGGTGTGGAAGAGGCTTCCATTCCACACAGGGCAGAGGGACTCAGTATTTCCTCCACCTCCTGCTTCCACTCCCTCTTCCCCACTGCTGGTCGTCACTTTCTCTGTTTGATGTTTTTCTGTACAGCTGTCTTTCTGCTTTGTTTTTCTCTTCCACTGTTTTCCATTTGCTCCTCAGAAACCTCTTTCCAGCTTGATCCCTGAAGTCAAGTCCCACTTTGCACACAACCAGCAGCTGTTGCTGTCTCATTCCAGACAAGTCAGAGTGTCCCCAAGCCAGGTGTCCTGCTGAGCGCAGTGGGAGGTGGCACAGAAATCCCTGTTTTGTGGAGTTTACAGTTTACCAGGAGAGGGAGATGATAAACTCAGGAAGTACCAGGGAACATCAAAAAGCTCATGGAAAAATAGAATTCAAAGAGGAGTTTATTTTGATGCCAAATGTTTTGAAAGTCCTGCACAGTTTTTTCATAATGAGCCTTTTCCATGGTATTTTTGGAGATCCTTTGTTTAGCATGTTATGTCAAAGCTGATATGCGCTATGGAAAAGATGGAGCAGAATAACAGAATATAGGATGCAGCGCTGCAAATTCAACCAGGTGGCCAGGGTAGGCCTGACTGAGAAGGGGATGTCAGGGCAGGGGCCAGCGAGGCTAAAGGCAGCAGTCAGCTTTGTGGGTGTCCATGGATAACACCTTTCAAGCAGAGGGAATGGCCACTGCTGAGGTTCTTGGGTGAGTGTGGTCAAGGAGCAACCTGGAAGCCTCTGTGGCTGGGACCTTTCAGGCTCGTGCCTCATACAATGAGAAAGGAAATTGCAGGGCAAACAGGGGCAGACTGTGGAGAGTGGAGGCTCCTGAGACCATGAAGAGAACTTCAGCTTTTATGATATTTCACTCTTTATTGCCGTTAAGGACAAATTGTTCCAAACACCAGGTCCTCAGGGAACTTGCTCTATGTAATATATTCAAATGATTTATAATTAGCATACAAATTGTGTATAAAAAGGCACTTCCAGAAGGCTCAGAGAGTTTGTTCTCTTCAGCAGTATAAACATCTTGGTGCAGTGATCTTATTACTCTCAGTTGTTTTCGAGCCTTTCACCTACTTTTACCTCATAATGGACACATTCATCCCAATGCGTGTCTAAAATTCACAAATTCCATGTTGTTTCTGTTTTTCCTCCCCTTGCTTATAGTATCTAATTTAAGACAGAATTGGGTTCTCAGCATAAGGTTAATAAAATGCAGAAACTGAAAAAGAATCATCTACATTAAATTGTTGGCCATACTCAAGCATTTAAATATTTATTTACAGCAAAGGAATAATGGGAATACACAGTTTGGCTTAAAAAGAAGTTTAGAAGGAAACTCCATTGTTTTATTTTTTAAATTTAATTGCTTATTATTATTATTATTGGTAAGGAACTATGACTCTTACCATCTACCATGCTAACTTTTCTGCCTAGCTCTTAATCCTCCTGATTTTGTTTAGGGCTGCCGTAAGCACCTGAAGACCTGTTCCACATTTTACTGTGGTGCAGAGTACAGTGCAGCCCGATGTGTAAGAATAGGACCTCTGCACACGCATAGGGATAGGAAGCAGAGAGTGGTTACCAGGGGCTGGGGCCAGGAGAACACAGGGAGGAAAGGAGCTACTTTGAGAGGGCACTGGGTTGCCTTCTGGGATGATGGAAATGTTCTGGATGCAGATAGCGGTGATGGGTATGCAACATTGTGAATACACAAAGTGCTGCCAAAGTGCACATTCTATGGGCTGTATCACGCTGGGAAAATTACTTATCATGGCAAAGCTTCTGTTGTTTGTTTTTGGGTTTTTATTTATTTATTCTAAAGGTAGACAGAGATCTTTCATCCACTAATTCACTCCCTAAAGGCTTACAACAGTTAGAGCTGGGTCAGGTCAAAGCCAGGTTCCAGGAACTTAATCTAGATCTCCCATATAGGTAGCAGTGACCCAAGTATTTGAACCATCATCTGCTGCCTCCCAGTATGTGCATTAGCAGGAAGTTAGAATCAAAACCAGAGCTGGTACTCAAATGTAGGCACTCTGCTATGGGGTGTGTGCATCCCAAGTGGTGTCTTAACTCCGTCCTAAATGCCTGCTCCAGATCTACAGTTTTAAAACAGGATGAGTGATTCCATCTGCACGGTGGAATTGCTGTGAAGATTAAGTAAAATGGTGTGCAAAAGTACTTTAAAAAGCTGGTGAAAAAATGGAATTGAAAAAGATGATCCTTTTGATGCCAAAAATTTTTGGAAATCCATGCACAGTTTTTTTTTGGTAACACATTTTTCATGGACTTTTTGAAGTACCCACATATGTATAGTGCTTAGTAATAATTTTTTAAAAAACATTTATTTATGTATTTGAAAGTAAGTCTAACAGAGAGACAGGGAATGACAGAGAAAGAGATTTTACAATTGCTGGTTCATTCCCCAAATGGCCTCAACAGTCAGATCTGGGCCAGACTGAAATAGGGAGCCAGGAACTCCATCCTGGTCTCTCACGTGGGTGGCAGAGGCTCAAGTACTTGGACCATCATCTGCTGCTTCCTAGGTGCATTTAGCAGGGAGCTGGATTGGAAGTGGAGTCGCTGGGACTCTAATATGGGATGCTGGTGTTTCCAAAAGGCAGCTTAACCTGCTGTGCCACAACAGCCCCTATTTTTATGTTACAAAAGTCTTTATCACTCAATAAAAGAGAGTGTCAGGTAGTTGTTGGGGCAAGGCTTCCCTCTGCTTTAAGAGAGATTGTCTTGAGGTGGCAGATTTTGAGGCTGAAAGAAATCAAAGGTACACATTTGGATTTTTTTCTGGCTCCTGAAACCACACTGACTGGGTCTATTTTGACCTGGAAGATGAATTCAATCACTTTACTATTTCCATTTTTTTGCAAGAAACTCAACCGTACCAAGCATCGTGTGATTGTTCTAGACCTTCCTGATGATGATGGGGGCACTTACAGAAGGAGGTGACATTTTGTGACATGAAGCATTTACCATATTGCTCCATTCTCTCTTTTTAGTTACATTATTTCATTTATGACTCTCCAAGCTCCCCAAGTAAGTTCTATTTTTCGAGCTTTCTCAACAGGGAGTGAAAGGGGACATACACTGGTGATTAGGCTGTCATTTTATTTCCCCTACTCCCCCAGAATTTAGAGATGGGGAATCTGAGAACCAGAGAAGATAAATGACCCACTAAGGGTTGGTTGGCTAGTAGGTGGTTTTAGGAATTTTGAAATACATAGAACAAATGAAGAAATGCACAGACAAGATTGCTTCCGTTTTTGAACCTTTCCCCCTTTCCCCTTTTCGGGCTTCCTCCTGCCCCTGCCCAGCCCCACTCCTATTTCTCCCTCTAAGGTCTGCGTTAAGTTCTCTGTCTCTGAGCCTTCAAGTTCTTGTACTCCAGCTGGACTCCAACCGCTTCTGTAAGTATTTCCCTAGCCAGAGTGGGCGAATTCCCCAGGGGCATGCTCAGATCCATGTTCCCCACCACCCAACAGAGTGCAGAGGGGCAGCAGCTGTTTTCTGAGCCCTTAGTTCTGTTTTGATTAGAATTTGACCAGCATTGAGACCTTGGTGAGGAATCTGTGCTGCCTGGTGCCCCTAGCATGGGACAGTCGTTCTGTAGTCATTAGGAAGAAAAGCAGAATAAAAAGTCAGCTTCTCCAAAGATTACCCTATATCCCACACCCTGTAAGCACAATGACTGCAGTTCGCCTGTGTGATCCATGTGCTCCGTTTTCCTGGCAAGTGCAGTGCCAGGGCATGGGGATTATCACCTGGATCGAAGGCTTTATTTTCAACCTCAACTTGGCCTCCTTGAACACTGCACAACTCTCCAACTGTTCATTGCAGCCAAATAAGGAAGTCATTAAGATAAAACGTGACCAGGAGACCCTTATTCCATATCCTGACATTTTAGTGATTAAATGAATTACAGGTTAGAGAAAGAAATTAAAACAGTGATTGGGATAAAAATAGCACCTTCAGAAGCAAAGTTGTTTAATCTATGAACTACTCAAAGAGATCATTTTAAAGCCACAGTGTGGTTATTTTTAAATTTTAAGTCCTGTCATTAGCTATTGCATTAAAGGTTATTGTTCTAATGAATTGCTCAGGATAGGAAAAAGCAAGTTTTGTCTTCTGTTCTGATTGGAGAGTGATTGTGAACTAATCAGAGACCTGTGCTGTGGCCACCATTAGGCACCATGTATTTGCTGAGAAGAGATTTGTTGAGTAGCTTCAACCTTTAAGTGCTGGGGATAAATGGATAGTGACATCACTATACCTTGACAAATAGAAATTATGTTATCCCCCACCTTCTTCTTCTTCTTCTTTTTTTTTTTTGCTCTTCATTACCGAGGATGATTTATTTTAGTGGCTTTCAATTCATAAACCTATAGATTGTCTTTAAAAACCTTTCAAATTTGTAACATGCAATAGGAATAGTTAATAGTATTCACGAACCAGGCAGTGCAATGTTATGGGAGCTGCTTGCTCAGGAAAAGTGAATAATAAACAGGTGCTAGGAATTTACAGCAAGCAGCTTTGTGAGCCTTGGATGCCTACTCTTATTTCCCAACCAACCCGAATCCCAAGTTATTGTAAGTGACATGACACGTGACACTGTTCCATTTCATCTTCATCAAACACCGAATGACACTGGAAGGTCTCGGAATGAAAACGTAAAGAGTCAATCGAATTGTGTGTGTCATGAAAAATAAGTCCAGCCTCTTTCATAACCTTTGTTCTCCCAGAAAATCCTGCGTGCATTGCTCTAGTTGATTACTTTTAGTACATGCTATCTGCGATGCTTGGGAATTTCCATGGGATTTTATGATTACCCAAGATTCCACCTGCCTCGCCCACCCCATTCACTGAAGCTGAGGTGTGTGCATGTGTTTGGATCACAGGATAAAATGAATCCTGGATGCTCAGATGCAAGACTTGAACAGATTGCAACAGGAAGTTAAAAGCGAAGTAGATTTTGTTTATCTGGGACTCAAATTGGAGAAAGGTGGAGAATAGAAACTAAAGTCTACAAAAGTAGACTTTGAAGAGGACATTTTCATCATAAATGCATTTGTTTTAAGGTTGAGAAGACATTAGAACAAGACTCATTAAAGGAAAAGACACTTAGAGAAATAGATAAGGAAAGAAATCCACTGGGATCGGGAAGACTGTAAGTGGTATCTTTAGCAGTTTCGTGGGGTGGTGGAACTAGCAGTGGCGGGGTGGAGTGGGGGTTGGGAGGTGGTGGAATTAGTTTCCTTGATGTAGGGAGGAAGAAGAACAGGTCTCCATGGGGTCAGAGTGCAAAGGAAAGGTGAGCCTGGGAGGTGCTGCTTGTCCTGGAAAGCAGCAGATAAAGGGATGTGCAAGACATTCACCAGGGGCTGGCGCTGTGGCACAGTGGGTTAAACCCTGGCCTGAAGTGCCAGCATCCCATATGGGCACTGGTTCTAGTCCCGGCTGCTCCTCTTCCGATCCAGCTCTCTGCTATGGGATAGCAGTGGAAGATGGCCCAGGCGCTTGGGCCCCTGCACCCACATGGGAGACCTGGAAGAAGCTCCAGGCTCCTGGATTCGTATCAGCACAGCTCCGGCCATTGCAGCAGCCAACTGGGTAGTGGACCCGTGGATGGAAGACCTCTCTCTCTGTCTCTACTTCTCTCTATAACTCTGTCTTTCAAAAAAAAAAAATGACATTCACCAAATGGAGCATCACTGAAGGCAGCAATTGTGTCTCCAAGCTGCGAGTCTGCAACAGGACAGCCTCTGAGCTGACACCTGGTGTCTGCCAGTCATTTCCAAGTGGCTTGTTGGAGAGCCCTCGACAAGACTGACACATCTCCCCCCGAACCCTATAGTCAAGTCGCTGTCACATAGCAAATGTGATTGTGTTGTATGTCGAGGCCCATGAGCAAAGCTATCATAGGGCTGACATCCTTGGAAAGCACCCAAGCCCTGCTGTATCAGGCTGTTTCTAACCTAGCACATGTCAGGCCCAGATAACACTTCCTGCACCTTGTATCCCATGCTGCGATTCTGGGAAACTATGTGTCCAATCAGCACAGTGCTACTTTACAGGCATTTTGCAGTTTTACAGTACTGTGTTTATTCTGCATGCACACTCCTGTCTTCTTGCCCCTATCCATAGCATCTCTTGGGATACATCAATGTAAGCCTTCCTTACATGTGTTTGATGCTCATTCAATTACAGCATATGGTCTTTGACTCTATAATTTAAAATAACTTATTGTCCAGGCCAGCACCACGGCTCACTAGGCTGATCCTCTGCCTGCGCCGTCGGCACTCCGGGTTCTGGTCCCGGTTGGGGCGCCAGTTCTGTCCCGGTTACTCCTCTTCCAGTCCAGCTCTTTGCTGTGGCCCAGGAAGGCAGTGGAGGATGGCCCAAGTGCTTGGGCCCTGCACCCACATGGGAGACCAGGAGGAAGCACCTGGCTCCTGGCTTCGGATGGGTGCAGCATGCCGACTGTAGCGGCCATTTTGGGGGTAAACCAACAGAAGGAAGATCTTTCTCTCTGTCTCTCTCTCTCACTGTCTATAACTGCCTGTCAAAACATACACACACACACACACACACTCAGAACTTATTGTCTAAGAGAGTAACACAAATTATCAGGGAGAAAGTTTGAAGAAACAGAGACAATTTAGCTTTGAAAGGAGATAGGTGACTTAATGGTGTTCGATAGAGTTTCTAAGTGCTGCTTTCTGAGAGATTATTATAAAAAAAATCAAAACCAACAGTTCTTCTTTTTAACAGTTCTTCTTTTTAAACAGGAAAGTCTTTGGAGTATTTTTCTCTCATTTATTGGTTTATTTTGTGTTAGGGAGGTTAGAAAATAAACAGAATAAAATAAAGAGAAGGCAGTTTCATTCCTTATTCTAGAGCCCTTGGGAGAAAGCCTTAAGTAGGAAAGGAAAAGTATGTTAATGTGGAGTTGGGGTTGGGCATATTGAATTTCTGGGCCCTCAAAATAAAATCACCTAATTTCCCTCATTGCTCCCCTAAAAATGCAACAACTTATTGAAAAGCAGAGCTCCCCACTTTGTTCTCTGCTCATGCCCTTCCTGAGAGCTGAGAATATTTGGGGCAGGAGTGACCAGCCATTCTGGACTCTTAGCAACATGCACGTGGCAAAATCATGGAGTCTGTATTAAGATCCCCAACAAACTACCTAGAGCAGAGAGACTTCTCAGTAAAGGTTGACTGATTTGGGTGGAGTATCTAGACTTTCTAAGTTTTATTTATTTATTTATTTTAATTGTCTTCAGTGTTCAGGATCCCACCCCTTTTTAAGAAAAAATAATTCTGGTGCCGGTGCTGTGATGTAGTGGATTAACACCCTGACCTGAAGCACTGACATCCTATATGGGTGCCGGTTCGAGACCCGGTGGCTCCACTTCCGATCCAGCCCTCTGCTATGGCCTGGGAAAGCAGTAGAAGATGGCCCAAGTCTTTGGGCCCCTGCACCCACATAGGAGACCTGGAAGAAGCTCCCTGGCTTCTGGATTCAGATTTATGCAGCTCTGGCCATTGCGGCCAACTGGGGAGTGAACCAGTAGATGGAAGGCCTCTCTCTCATTTTCTCTCTCTCTCTCTCTGTAACTCTTTCAAATAAATAAATAAATCTTTTTAAAAAAATTCTTTTTGTTTATGTGAGGGTAGAGAGAGTGAGAGTGAGACCTAGCTCCAATGTACTGGTTCACTCCCTACATGCCTGTAATGATTGTAACTTGATCCTGGTATTCCACACGAGTGGCAGGAACCCAAGTACTTGAACCCTCACCACTGCTTCCCAGGATGTACATTACTAGGAAGCCAGAATTGGGAGCAGCCAGGATTCAAATCCAGACACTCTGAAATGGGATGCAGGTTTCTCAGCGGGTAGGTCAAATGTCTGCCCCCAGACTTTTCTAGTTGCTAAATGAAAGAAAAAGGAGGCATTGAACTTTGAGCCAGTGCACTTTCCAGAGCAGATCCTAAACTAAAGGCCTTGACCATCAGGAGAAGGTTAGGAAGTTTTGGAGGAAGGGAAAGCTGTTGGAAACTTCTAGCAGAGTCCTGATTGGAACAATGTTTTCCACTTTATAAAGAATAGGAATGTAGCTTGCAAACATCTGGAAAATGGGTGTGTTTAGGTTTTTTTTGGTGTGTGTGTGTGTATCAGCTCCCTAAGGAACAGAAGTGAGGCCGTCAAGTTGATGTTCACATAGCATGGACTATAGTGATATAGTGGAGAAATAAAGCAATTCTTTGGCTGAGGTTACCTCATGTTTTGTGTTGAATTTTGTCCTCCAAGAAGACATTGAAGTCCCAGCTCCCAGTGCCTATGAACATGAGCTTGTTTGGGAATAGGGTCTTTGCAGAAGATTAACTGAAGATGAAGCCAATAGAACTGATCCTGATCCAATATGACTGGTGTCCTTATAAAAAGAGGAAATTCGGACTTACAGAGAAACAGCAAAAATGCCATGTCAAGTTTGGGGTGATGTTGCTATAGTTGATCAATGTCGAGAGAGCCTCACATGCCTCAGGAGCAATCAACCTGGCTGACAGATTGGCCACTATTTGGACTCCAGCCTCCAGAACTGTGTGACGGATTTCTGTTGTTTAAATCACCCAGGATATAGCATTTGTCATGGAAGCCCCTGAAGAATAACATATCTGGATAACTGGAACAGTCTCTGCCTTCCTCAGCAAATAAAGCCCTGGCCGTGGGTCTAAGCCTGGATAATGGAGCCCCTACATCTTCAAGGACAGCTCAGTGCTTCCTGTGCTCCAAGGTCCAGACATCCTTATGTTTCTCTTACCCCTCATCCACACACTGAGTCACACATTCAGAGCTCAATATATATTTACTCAAAGCCCTAGATAACTACAGCTTTCTTTTTCCAATGCCCCTTTGGCATCTCCTCATTTAGAAATAGCCCCCAGCACAGCCATCTGCAGAGTAGCTCAGCTTGGAGTCCCAGCCTCCAGATGTCTCTTTAGGGATGGGTTTGTGTCTGTTAGAGATGAAGTAACTAAGAGTCATCATTGCTTTTCCTTGTGGAAAATTACTTAAGGGCCAGCAATTCATTCTCCTTGTCTACTGATGCATCCCAAACCAAGTTGTCCCTTTGTTCTAGCAACAGCAAAAACAAGCATTTTGCCAAACACTAGAGTCAGGCAGAGGCATGTTGGCAATAAACAGGAAGATGTAAGTGCATTGCCTTTGTCTTTGCGTATTTATATACAATGATCTTTATGATCCTGTAAGACTGGCCAGAGGCAAATGTTGAGGCAAAGTTTATTTGGATTTTCCCAATCACAGTCCCCACCTCTTACCCCTTTTGTCTCAAGGCCCTCCTTTTGTGCCTGCACAGACTGCCATATGTTTGTTGCCTCCCATGTTTATGCCACTCAGACATGAATTCATTATCATAAAGGGTTAGGGCTTTGTCAGCTGGGGGCTTGAAAGCAGGCTACAGCCTTCTCTCTGCTATTGGATTCATTGAGCAAATCCTACCAAGCCACAAATAGCCAGAGCCCAGTAAAAACTCCCAACTCCTTAAAAAAGCTCTTCATCATGGTAAGAGTAAGCCACACGGCAACCTCAGAGATGCTGGCCATTGCCCACTTGGCTCTTAGCAGGGTTTGCTGCTGGGCAGCCCTGCCCATACTCTTTGTTCAGTGGCGCCAACTACAAGCAGCCTTTCCCCCTCATAACAGCTCCTCTTTTTGGCCATTGTAGTCTGTGTCCTGGAATTCCAGCTGGTGAAGGTCCAGGGGCTCCAGAGCAGGACTCTTTGGCGACAAGCCCAGATGCTCATGTGTTCTTTTCTCATTCGTTTTTCTGCTTCATTGTCTGAACATGCCTGCAAGGCACTTCCAGGTAGAAGCAATCATTTACTTACCTTCTTTGCATGCCCTGGACCCCATATCTGTACCATGACAGGTGTTTACCATCTACCTTCTTCATTATGATCAAGGAAACAGAACCATAATTTAAAGTACAGCTCACATGGGAGGTGGGCCAGGATAGCTACTTACCTGGATAGCTACATATTCTCTCTCCCTTACCTACAGATCCCCTTTTGGATCTGGACAGCAAAAGACCCAGTAAACAAAACTCTGTTGTACCTAGCAGTGATCACATGATGTAATTCTGACCAATGAGGTAAAAGCAGAATTCCGGGTGAGGATGTCATTAAGGCTATTACTTCTTTGTTAAAAAGGAGCCATCACAGTTGGCATTCAGTTTTTTTCCCCTCTCTTTTCCAATACTTTTGCCAGATTTACAGGCATGGATAGTAGTAGTGCCATTCAATAAAACTTGCCATGATGATGAAAACGTACTGTGCTGCTTCTGTCCACTAAAGGTGTCACTAGCTTCATGTGGCTCTTGAGCATGCGAGATGAGGCTGGAGCAATAGAAACTCAGATCTTTATTTATATAGTTTAAAAAGTTTAAATACCCACACATGGCTATTTGCTGTATACTGGACGGTGTAGGGAGGTATAACATTTAGCTTTTTTTTTTTTTTTTGGACAGGCAGAGTTAGACAGTGAGAAAGAGAGAGAGAGAGAGAAAGGTCTTCCCTTTTTTTTCTGTTGGTTCACCCCCCAAGTGGCCACTATGGCTGGTGTGTTGTGGCTGGTGCGCCGCGCCGGTCCGAAGCCAGGAGCCAGGTGCTTCTTCCTGGTCTCCCATGCAGGTGCAGAGCCCAAGGACCTGGGCCATCCTCCACTGCACTCCCGGGCCACAGCAGAGAGCTGGACTGGAAGAGGAGCAGCCGGGACAGAATCCGGTGTCCCAACCAGGACTAGAACCCTGGGGTGCCAGCACTGCAGGCAGAGGATTAGCCTATTGAGCCACAGGGCCGGCCAACATTTAGCTTTCAATAAAAGAATGAAAGCAGCAAGGACAGCAGCCTCGGAGAGGTAGAAAAAGCCCATTGAATAGGTCCTTAACTCATTGTAGCTGGTGTGTAGACCTGGGCTGCTTGTTATGGAAGAAAAATAGGTTCTGAGTCTGTTGTGCCTCTGTTGTTGGGTTTCTGTTAAATGCAGCTATTTATGGTCAGACCAGATGCTCTCACTAAAATGTTCAGATATTAGGTGGAGTCTCTGGCAGAGTCAATTCTTGAAGAAAGTTGAATAATTCAGTCATAATGTGATGTAGGGCTTTCTCTTGGTGGAGGGAATTTGACATTTCACTAGGGGAAGCCGTTCTCCCCTAATGTATTTTTTCTTTTTTTCATTTAAAAATATTTGTGTGTGTGTGTGTGTGTATTTACTTGTCCCTCAGTATGTATGAAGAATTGGTTCCAGATCCTCCTGGATGCCAAAATCCATGGGTGCTCAAGTCCCTTATAGATAATTATGTAGTATGTGCATCTGACATACATAATCCTCCTGCATCTGCAGATAATCTCTAGATTACTTCCAATACCTAATATGACATAAATTCTGAGTAAACAGTTGTTGAATTAATTTGAAGAATAATGAAAAATTACATGTTCAGCGACACTAATATATATTCACACACACATTTAAAGATGTGTTTATTTTATAGGCATAGTGACCAGAGTAGAGGGGTTGGAGAGAGAGAGAGAGAGAGAGAGAGAGAGAGAGAGAGACTCTCCAAATAGCCACAACCAGATTTGGGCCAGGCCAAACTCAGGAATCCAGAGATCCACCTAGATTTCCCACATGGGTGTCAGGGGTTTTAAGCACTTGGGCCATCATTCACTGCCTTCCCAAGTGTATTATTGGTAGGGAACTGGATAGGAAGTGGAGCTGCAGTGACTCGAACTGGCACTCCATTATGAGGTGCTGGTGTTGCAAGTAATGGCTTAACCTGCTACATCTCCATGCTGGCACCCCAGAAATTACTTTTTCCCTGAAGATTTCCATTGTATGGCTGGTTAACTCATGGATGTGGAACCCGCGGAAATGGAAGATATGTGCTTTGTACCTTAAACATGATGGTCAAATGGAATCAAACTCTTAGACTGTATCCAAGCCCTGCTCTGCACTTTGGGGAGTCCTGGGGAGCCCTGGAAAGGGCATATCACTTGATGCACTTTGGTTTTCTCATCTATAAAATGAAGATCATGATATCCTGACCTATTAGAGTTATCACAAGGATGAAAATGAGGCAACACCAGATATAGTGTTCTAAATGATGCCCGACACAATGTAAGCACCCAAGAATGTTGGCTGCTGTTATTGTTATCATTATTTTCTAGTCTAGGGCGCAGAACTACTAGATTATTTAATTATTTTAAAGATTTATCTATTTATTTGAAAATCAGAGTTATAGAGAGAAAGGGAGAGACAGAAAGAGATCTTCTATCTCCTGTTTCACTCCCCAGATAGTTGCAACGGCCAGGGCTGTGCCAGGCCAAGAAGCCTGGAAGCTCCTTCCAGGCTTTCCTATTGTTAGTGGGGGTATAAGCACTTGGGCCATCCCCACTGCTTATCTCAGGCTGTTAGCAGGGAGCTGGATCATAAACAGAGCAGCTGAGACATGAACCAGCACCTATATGGGATGCTGGCATTGCAGGTGGTGGCTTTGACTGCTACTCCACAATGCTGGCCCCTACTACTTATTTAAATCATAGCATCTGAAATAAATTTCCTCAAGTATCAAAAGATCCAGTACCAGAATCCTGGTACTGGCCTCCCAAACTGATGCTCTTTCCCAGCATTTCCTTTGGACAGAGTGGGAAACCCTGCACTGGAAAGATATAGACTCTCAATCCTATGGCTACTCATTATCTGTGGGCTTCAGCATGACACTGATCTTTTATTTAGGGACGGTTTCTGTTCTTTATCTTGCTGTTGCCAGAAAAGCTCAGGAGACAACAGGGGCTTTAAAGGCAAACGGCTTGACTCTTAGCTCTGCTGGGAAGAACCTTTGTGACCTCCTGCAAAGTCATTGATTTCTCTGAACCCCCCTCCTTTGCCTCATCTCTAATAGAACAGGGTGGTTGTGAGGGTACCTTGAGTGAGAGATATAAATAAGGCAACCAGCAGGTTGGGCAGTGATAAATGTTATCCCTTTCCTTTTCTTTTTTAAAAAAAGTTTAAATTTTTATTTTTCCCCAAATAAATCTTTTATTTAATGAGTACAAATGTCATAAGTACAACTTTAGGAATACAATGATTCTTTCCACCATACCCACCCTCCTACCCCACCTCCTCCTACCTTTCCCATTACTAGTCCAATTCTCCATTAAGATTCATTTTAAATTAACTTTATACACAGAAGACAACTTTATACTAAGTAAAGATGTCAACAATTTGCACACACACACACACTTGTTTGAGAACACATTTTACAGATAATTCTCATAATACAACTCATTGAGGAGAGAAGCCGTGCATGGGAAGTAAGTGCACAGTGACTCCTGTTGTTAATTTAACAATTAACACTGGGTATGTATGACGTCAGTGATCACCCAAGTCTCCTGACATGAGCTGCCAAGGCTATGGAAGCCTTTTGAATCCACAATCTCCATCAGTATTTAGACATGGGCATAAGGAAAGTGTAAGTTCTTTCCTCACTTCAGAGAAAAGTACATCCTTCTTTGATGGCCACTTCTTTCCACTAGGGTTTCTCTCAAAGAGATCCTTCATGTAGAACATTTTTTTTTTTTGGCCAAAGTGTCCTGGCTTTCCATGCCTGAAATGCTCTCATGCACTTTTCAGCCAGATCAGAATGCCTTAAGGACTGATTTTGAGGTCAGAGTAATTTAAGTGATTGTCATGTTATGAGTCTGCTGTGTGGATTGCTTCCCATGTTGGAACATTCTCTCCTTTTTAGTTCTATCTATTATTACCAGACATTTGATCTTATTTATATGATCCCTTTAACACTTAATCCTAACTATATGATCACTTTAACACTTGAGATGGTTACTTTAACACATAAGATGGCATTTTTAGAAATGTGCCAGGGGATTCCAATACAATCCCATCAAGGTGGCATGTACCAATACCATCTCACTAGTCCAAGTGATCAATTTCAGTTCACAATTGATGACTCTGATAGGTCTAAGAGTCAAAGGGATCACACAAACAAGACTAGTGTCTGCTAATACTAACTGATAGAATCAAAAAGGGAGAGAACGATCCAACATGGGAAGCGGGATACACAGCAGACTCATAGAATGGCAGATGTCCTAAACAGCACTCTGGCCTCAGAATCAGCCCATAAGGCATTCAGATCTGGCTGAAGAGCCCATAAGAGTATTGTAGGCATGGAAAGCCAAGATACCATGGAAAAGAAAAAAAAGGAAGAAGACCTAAATGAAAGATCTCTGTGAGTGAGATCCCAGTGGGAAGAACGGGGCCATCAAAGATGGAGGTACCTTTCTCCGAAGGGAGGCGAGAACTTCCACTTTGACTATGACCCTATTGGAATAAGATCAAAGTCGGCAAACTCTAAAGGCTTCCATAGCCTTGGCAACTCATGACTAGAACCTAGGGAGATTACTGACGCCATAAACAAGAGTGTCAAATTGTTAAGTCAACAACAGGAGTCACTGTGTACTTACATCTCATGTGGGATCTGTCCTTAATGTGTTGTCTAATGTGAAGTGATGCTATAACTAGTACTGAAACAGTATTTTTACACTTTGTGTTTCTGTGTGGGTACAAACTGATGAAATCTTTACTAAGTATATGCAGAATCAATCTTCTGTATATAAAGATAATTGGAAATGAAAAAAAAACCTGGTGTTAAATTGGAAATGGCATAGAAAATTAATTAATTTTTAAAAAATATCGTGTAGGATCTCTGTCTTTAATGTGCTGTACACTGTTATTTAATGCTATAACTAGTATTCCAACAGTATTTTTTCACTTTGTGTTGCTATGTGGGGGCAAACTGTTGAAATCTTTACTTAATATATACTAAACTGATCATCTGTATATAAAGAGAATTGAAAATGAATCGTGAATGGAAGGGAAGAGGGAGCAGGAAAGGGGAGGGTTGCGGGTAGGAGGGAAGTTATGGGAGAGGGGAAGCCAATATAATTCATAAGCTGTACTTTGGAAATTTATATTCATTAAATAAAAGTTTTTAATAAAAAAAGATGGCATTTTTACTACCCAGCTTAATGGAATTTGGGGCCCCATGGCAAGTTTTTAAACTGTATCCTTAGAAGTAAGTCCTTAGAAATGTGTGAAGAACTATACAGCTTTACAGCTACAAGCTTCCTCTTCCTCTCTTATTCTCACTCTTATTTTTTACTGAGATCTATTTTCAACTGACTTTATACACATATGTTTAACTCTGTTAAGTAAGGAGGTCAAAAATAGTATGAAGAAGAGGAAATAAACCTGCTCCTCAACAGTCAAGACAAGTCATTGCTTCTCAGAGTGTCAATTTTCCTTCTACAGATTTCCCTTTTTTAGGTGCTCTATTAGTTATTGCAGATCATGGAGAATATATGGTAGTATGGTCCTTTGGGACTGGCTTATTTCACTAAGTATGATGTTTTCCAAATTCATCCATTTTGTTGCAAATGAGCAGATTTCATTTTTTTTTTACCACTGTGTAGTATTCCATAGAGTACATATCCCGTAATTTCTTTATCCAGTCTTCAGTTAACAGGCATTTAGGTTGATTCCATGTCTTAACCATTGTGAACTGAGCTGCAATAACATGGGGTGCTGATAACCCCATTTTATTTGCTGATTTCATTTTCTCTGGGTAAATTCCCAGGAGTGGAATGTCTGGGTCATATGGTAGATCTACATTCAAATTTCTGAGGTATCTCTAAGATGTCTTCCATGGTGCTTTTACCAGTTTACGTTTCCACCAGCAGTGGATTGGGGTACCTTTTTCTCCACATCCTCGCCAGCATTTGTTGTTTGTTGATTTCTGTATGAAAGCCATTTGGTCTACAGTGTCGATTAACTGCTGTTTCCTTGCTGATTTTCTGTCTGGTGGATCTGTCCATTGCTGAAAGTGGGGTATTGAAATCCCCATTACTATTGTATTTGAGTCTATGTCTCCCTTTATATCCCTTAACATTTCTTCTAAATATCCAAGTGCCCTGTAATTAGGTGCATATACATTTATAACAGTGACATCTTCCTTTGAATTGGTCCCCTAATCTTTACATAGTGCCCTTCTTTTCTCTTTTAGCAGTTTTTGTGTTAAAATCTGTTTTGTCTGATGTTAGGATGGCTACACCAGCTCTTTTTTGGTTTCTTTTGGCATAGAATATCTTTTTTCATCCTTTCATTTTTAGTCTGTTTGCATCTTTGTAGGTGAGATGTGTTTCTTGTAGAAAGCAATAGATGGGTTTTATTTTTTAATCCATTCACCCAGTCTGGGTCTTAACTGGAGAGTTAAGGCTATTTACATTCAAGGTGTCTATTGATAAGTAACGACTTTGCCCTGCCATTTTTCATAAATATTTCTGTTTTTTACTTTGGATTTCCTTTGTACGTTTACTGGGAGATTTTCTTCCTTTACCTTCTTTTGTAGTGACGACCATGTTTCTGTGTTTCTGTATTCAGCACATCCTTAAGCATCATCTGGAGGGCTGATGGGTGGTGACAAATTCTTTCAATTTCTGTTTGTCATGGAAGGTCTTTATTTCACCTTCATTCACAAGCAAGAGCTTTGCAGGGTATAGTATTCTGGGTTGACAGTTCTTTTCTCTTAAGACTTGGAATATATCTCGCCATTCTCTCTTAGCCTATAGTGTTTCTGATGAGAAGTCTGCTGTGAGTCTAATTTGAGTTCATCTGAAAGTAATCTGGTGTTTCTCTCATGCATATTTTAGAATCTTTTCTTTGTTTTACTGTGGAGAGTTTTGTTTTAAAAGATTTATTTATTTATTTGAAAGTCAGAGTTGCAGAGAGAGAGAGAGAGAGAGAGAGAGAGAGGTCTTACATCCAATGGTTCACTCTCCAAGTGGCTGCAATGGCCAGAGCTCTGCCAATCCGAAGTCAGGAGCCAGTGCTACAGGATGAATGGTGTGTCTGAGGTGACATACCCAAGTTTGGCATGGTAAATCTTTTTTTTTTTTTTTTTAATCAGAGATGAGGTTTGTTCTTGTCTGTTGGTGTAGATTCAGCAAGGCTCCTCTCCTCTAAGGATATCAGTGTCTGGGCACTAGCCCCAGTGGTTATATTATTTGTCTGCTCTGGCACAAGGACCACACAAGGGATCTGTGAAGTCCTCAGTGTAAGCTCAGATTCCCCAGGAATGTCCCTCGGCTATTTACCAGGAGCCCTGATTGTGTGGAGCCTCCCACAGTGACTGCCCAAACTCCCAGCCACACCCTGAGTCCTTCCATGCAGCCTCAATGTTTTCATAGTCCCAGCACACAAGCCTCCCACAGTCACGAGACCCAGCCCCCTGTCTGTTCTCCCCGCTAGACTCAGGAGTCTCCGCTTGGCTGATTGCTGAGAATGCACACAAGCTGGCACAGCTGTTACGTATGTCCAAAATGGTGCCTGCTCTTTGTCAGCTTGTTACAGGACACAGTTGCAGGGTGATTGGGGAGAGAAAAAATGTGCTGTCTCCCTTTGTTTTTTCTTATCTAGTTTGACAGGTACACTGTCCCCCACGGGGCTCCAAGCTAGATTCCCTTTAGGCTCTTCCTGCAACTTTTTCGTCAGTGGCTTGGGCTACTGCAGTCTGGTCTCACCTCACTCTCCAATGCTGGTGTGGGGGCTCTCAGTTTCCGGGGTCCTGAGTTGTGCATGTCCTCACCCTCTAAGTAGGTCCGCTGTGTCCCTCCAATTTGCATAGTTTGCTCTGCTGTTTTCTCCCTAACTCTTCCTGAGACTTCATTCTTTGCACTTTTTAAAAAATATCTTCTCCTAGACTAGAGCAGCAAGCTCCCTTCCTACTCTGCTATCTTCCCTCCCTTTCTTTTTGTGAAGCCTTCTTCTAGGTGGATTTTCCCAAGAAGCAAAATTATCTTAATAGCATCTGATTTTTGGCTAGGGTAGAGGTGGCACTTTATAGGCATTATAACTCAAAGATTTAGGAAGTCTGTAGCTATTACCATGGAACCTTTGGCTCAGAATGGGCCTGAGAGACCTTCTAGCTGAAACCTTTGATACTAATAGGAAAATCTTGGCCAAAAGAGGTTGAAGATTCTAAGTCTTCAAGCTTTAGGATTCTTGAGTCATCAATGTGATACAAATTGCCTACAACAAACTCTACTACAACATTGTCATTTCAGAAGATACTGTTTTCCCAAAAATATTTATTCCTGCTCCATGGATGTACAGAATTAACTAAATATGGGAGTCAAAATGTTTTCAGCAGCAGGGATGATCTTTTGAAAGACTTCTAAGAACCAAAGGCAGACAAAAGAGGAGGTTTTGACAGGCTCTGTGTGTGCTAGAAAGGCTACCATCTGCTATTCATGAGGCTGGGACCCTGGGATCTCAGGGTGCAGGAATTCAATGTCCACTTTCAAACCTGGGCCTGAGTATGAGATGAAGTTATCTTTATTGAACCAAAGCATGCATTGGTCCAGTAGAGCAAGTTATCACATTTCCCTAATAGGTAGTAATTAAAATTCTCTCTCTAGTGGGTTTAAAATTTTTTTCTATTAAAACTTTTTAAAAAACATTTATTTATTTCAGAGGCAGAGAAATGGATAAAGAGAGCACCCATCTACTGGTTACTCCCCAAATGACTGCAGTGGATGAGGCTAGGCTAGGCCAAAGTGGGCAACAGGCAACTCTATCAGTCTCCCATGTAGGTGGTAGGCCAATTACTTGAGCCATCACTGCTGCCTCCCAAGGTCTGCATTAGCAAGAAGCTGGACTCAAGGCTGGAGGTGGGTATCAGACCCAGGCACTCTGATGTAGGACTCAGGCATCTTAACCAGTGTTTTAACCATTAGTCCAAACAGCCACCCTGCTTCAGTGGGTTTAGACCTTTCTGAAATGCTGTTTCTAGGTCCAGGTGAGACCTCTAGAGAATACTTAAGGGTTTCCTCATTCTGTGTATTTTTGGCCCCTCATAATTGAACTGCAGTGCATCGGAATTGTTAACCTAGACATGTCTCCATTTTTTTTTGTTGTTGTTCAGAGTACAAATTGAAGGCTGTCACACAAATAGCACATTTCTATTGTGTTCCCAGAGTCTCCCATCACAACAGATCTCTCGGTTTCTGCAGGGAGCTCACAATCCCTTGTGAACTTGCTGTCAGCCAGCTCGCACATGAGAGGAGCTAGTGTCTGGCAGTGACTTGGCAGATTTCTCCTTGCTTTCTGAAAAAGACCATCACATCGCTCTTCAGTCCCCAAACCTCTGGCTGTCACGTTTTGTCTGATCTTTTCAAAGTATGCAGTCCTCAGCATGACATAATGATATCAACACATGAATTCTTTGTAATTAACCGGGTGAGTGTAAACATACTTGAACCCAACTGTTGTGCATTTTGGAGGGTGTCCTTTTATCTCTGCATGATTGGACAGGGACGAATGAGTTCCAAACACAAACAGACGATTCTGTGTCCTGGTTTGCATCTTTGCTTAATGTTACTTCATGCAATTTCAGTTACACTTCAGCATAGAAAGACTCCAAGTTTATAATCACAAATAAACAGTGTTAATATAGGTACACAGAAGTGTGTAGGCTAATATAATGCTTCTGGCAGTGATACCTATGAGAAAAAACTAATAATATTAATAACACTAATATTAATAAATAATTAATATGGTTAGGTTTGGTTTTAGATGAGGAGTTGGACCCCAAACTGCTTTTAGAATTAAAATTGAGATTTCCCCCTAATCAATACCCACTTAGAACTGAGCAAAAGAGTATTAGAAAAATAGACAATTCAGGCCGGCACCATAGCTCACTAAGCTAATCCTCCGCCTGCGGTGCCGGCACCCTGAGGTTCTAGTCCTGGTTGGGGCGCCGGGTACTAGTCCCGGTTGCTCCTCTTCCAGTACAGCTCTTTGCTGTGGCCCAGGAGGGCAGCGGAGGATGGCCCAGTGCTTGGGTCCCTGCACCCACATGAGAGACCAGGAGGAAGCACCTGGCTCCTGGCTTCGGATTGGCACAGCTCCGGCTGTGGCAGCCAGTAGGGGAGTGAACCAACGGAAGGAAGACTTTTCTCTCTGTCTCTCTCTGAATGTAACTCTCTCTCTGTCTCTCTCTCTCTCACTGTCTAACTCTGCCTGGCAAAAAATTAAAAAAAAAAGAAAAATAAACAATTCATCAGTGTCATATGAAAATAGAAATAGAAGAGGAACTCACAGGACCAAATTTTCTAGAAGGTTCTAGTGTTTTCTGAGTCAAGAAAAGATACTTGCTTAGTTTTTTCAAGCTACTATTCCAGTATCTTAGAAAATCACTGATTTATTATTTTTCTTTTTTTAATTTTTAAAAATTTTTTTATTTGACAGATAGAGTTAGTGAGGGAGAGAGACAGAAAGAAAGGTCTTCCTTCCGTTGGTTCACCTCCCAAATGGCCACCACAGCAGGAGCTATGCCTATCCAAAGCCAGGAGCCCGGTGCTTCCTCCTGGTCTCCCACGCGGTGCAGGGGCCCAAGCACTTGGGCCATCCTCCACTGCCTTCCCAGGCCACAGCAAAGAGCTGGACTGAAAGAGGAGCAGCCGGGACTAGAACCTGACACCCATATGGGATGCTGGTACCGCAGGCAGAGGATTAACCAAGAGAGCCATGGCGCCCCTGATTTATTACTTTCCTAAAATAGTGTCTCAACAACCTAGTATTTCTAATTTTTGATACACTCGTTAGTTTCTACTATTTCCTCTGTGCTCATTGGTTCTCTAATCAGCCTTTACTGAGTGAGTGACAAACTTGTAAATATTCAAGTTTTTATGTACTTTATCTTATTAACAGTAATTGTTACAACTGATCTAATATGTTTTGAAATCGTATTATTTTCAAGAAAAATTTCCACTAACTTACCTAGCATTCTGTGATCTATCTAAATCAGGTCTCCTCAAATGAAGTGAAAACAAATTCAGTTTGTGAATCAATTGATGCTGTCCTTTGTATCCAAAAATGACAATGGCCTCTGAGGCTAGAAAGCCATGTTCTCACTCTTTGTCCTATAATGTACATTAGCTTTAAGTTCCCTTTTTCTACAGGGAGTATATTCCTTTTAAGGGAAGGATGGGAAACTGAAACACAAACCATGAGTCAAGATCTATTGTCCTTACATTTTTATGTCCCACTTGTCTACTGTGCTAAGAGGTACCATTGGTGGCCTAGGGGAACCATGCTGCCCAAGTTCCAACAACATTATTCCTCTTCCTTATTGATTCTGGGCTCAATCTAGGTCATTGCTGTCCCAAGTAGCAAGAGAGATGTAAGCAGAAGCTTGATACACATTTTCACAGTGGAATACTCCCTCTTAGAACTGTGTACCACCATGCTGTGGGGAAGCCCGTGTTAGTCTCATGGAGACCAACTGAAGGAGAACTGTATCCTCAAACATACAGCTCTTGTCAAGTCATTGAGTTCTTGCAGCTGAACTACAGATGTTTTAGAGCAGAGACGAGCTGTCTCTAGTGTTGCTCCAATTTTTCACCTGCAAAATTATGTGCCAGTAGATACTCTTGTATTTTTTTGGAGTGATTTTATGTAATAGTAAGTGATAGGCAGGGGTTGGTAGAGTGTAGTTGTTTGGAGCATGGTGCCTCTCTCTCTGAGCCTGAACCCCATCTCCAACACTAATTTATTCTGTGGCCTTGTGCACATAATCTCTAAGTACCTCAGTTTCCTTAGTTTCAAAATGAGAATAACAATAGGCCTAATAACTACTTTACAGGTTGCTGTGACCACTGAACAGCACCTGCTAAAGAGCATTTTAAGGACATGTTAGCTACTCTTTTTTTCCCCAGTGAGGGCAGCTTACTCACACAGCTGCACCAGGGGGCAGTAAGGGGCTGCTGCTAGGGTCGCAGGCATTTGAGAACAGATGGATGTCCCTGAGAACTGGCTCACTGGAACTGCTGTGCTAGCAGTGCCACAGCTAAGGGCTTTGATTTTCCAAGTTCCTTCCCATTGGGTGACTGTTCTCACCCAAAGAGGAGACTCCTGCTTTAGTTAACATTGCGTAAAGGCCTATGTCTAGTGTTGGACTCACTCTGAGCTACTAGTTTTGGACTTGCCCCAAACCAGCTTCACAGTGTTGAATAAATCACTTAATCCCTATGGATTTGAGGGCCACATCTGTTAAAGGAGAGACGGTCAAGCTTGCTGACCTAAATGATGATATATCAGACATCAGGGTCATGAGGGAGGTGTTTGGGAGCAGGAGGACACCTACCCCCTTTACCAATGCCAAAGACTGACCGCAAAATCTGTCTCCCAACAGGACCAGAGTGGGAGCCTTTCCTATCACTCATTCCTGCCTTAGCTGTGCCCATACTTCAGTAAGACCCTCACCTCTTTGCCTGAGCCAGCAACTGGGTCTTGTTTATCATTGAATACACAGGGTTCATCACTTAGTTAGGTGGCCAATAAATATTTGGTAAAAGAACAAGGTAAATCACTCAACATTGTTCAGAAGACAAGGCTGTTTCTGTCTTCATAATGCACAGTGGGAAGCAGGATCTTAGAGAAAGCATGAGGAGCTACAGAGGTAGTGGTAGGACAGCATGAATTGGAACACAGTCCTCTGGAATTTTTGAATTAAGTGTAAATTGCTTGAAACTCTTTAAAATGTTCCAGCTCTCTAGGGTCAAGGAAAAGTCCTTGATGCTCTTCAGATACACTGGCTGGCTTTGGCAGAAATCTCATTATGAAATATCCTACAGACACATCACATAGATTTAAAGTTGATCACGGGGCTGGCATTTGCAACACTGACATCCCATATTGGAGTACTGTTTTGAGTCCCTGCTGCTCTGCTTCCCATTCAGCTCCTTGTTAATGCACCTGGGAAAGCAGTGGAATATGGCCCAACTACTTGGCCGCTGCCACCCATATGGGAGACCAGGATGGACTTCCTGACTTTGGATTGGCCCAGACCTGGCTGTTGTGTTCATTTGGGGAGTGAACCAGTGAATGGAAGATCTCTCCCTGTCTCTCTTGCTCCCCTACCCTCCATCATTCTGCCTTTCTAATAAATCTTTTAAAAAAATAAAGTCAAATCCTTTCACCTTACACAAGACACTGGATCCAACTGTCAGCCTTCTACAACTGGCTAGTGCATTGACAGACTTATTCTACTTAAAAAAGAGTACTTTTAAAGTTTCCCTTTGTAAGGTTCTTAACATATATCAAGCATCATATCAAGGGGTTGATGTATTCACTATTTTCATTTATTCATCCATTTTCTGCCCTCTTAATACTTTTGCTCAGCGTTATCTGCAAAATAAATAAAATACTATTATGCATAAGCTATTTGCTAATCTGTTTCTCCTTTCAAACTTGGTGTTTCCATGTTGGAGTTTTCCCTGACATCTCTTGCGACATTGGGACAATGATGTTTTTCCAAGTCCCTAGAAATTTGCCAAATGCCTACTGTGTCTCCCACAGACATTACAAGATACTCTTGTAATCTTTGTGACAGCTCTACAAGGTATTGTTCCCATTTTACAGGTGAGGGAATTGAGACGTTAAGTGGTGACACAGCCAGCTGGTGGTAGAGCCAAGGTTCAGATAGGTTTATGTCACCCAAAGGCCTTGATGTGAGACATTGATCTACTCTGTGCTTCTTGACCCCCCACAGTTGCCGCTTACTCAACAATATAGTTTTTGTCTTGAATTCTCAGTACATGTGATTCCACAGTCTCAGTTTTTCAGTCCAAGTCCATTTTCCACATCATTGGCCATAGATAGCTTGTTCCGAGTCACTGAGGCAGCATGACAAGCCGTGTAAGGAGGGAGGACAGCCACTCAGCGTTCCCCAGCCCATGTTCTATGAACTTGCTACTCTGAGGGCTATCGGGTATCTGCGGAGATTTGTTCTGACGATGCTAAGCATTAAGATTTGAAAAATGAATAAAGTGAGCATATGTGAAATTGTGAGGCAAAACATGGAAACATTTTCCACTTGAATAAAATCAGGATCTGTTTATTTCCTTTTATTCTGGATGAGAATATGCATGCCTCAAAATTAAGACCCAAGGCAACATAAATATCCTGAGATGTTTCCTTGGTCTTCTCCTATTTGGTGAGCTAGCCAATGACCCGTTTTCCAAGCCGACTGCATAAGAACACTATGTGTGTTTGGGGAGAAGGGAATTCAGTTAAATTCCTTTCTTATATTTATTGAGAATCTATTACATGTAGGGCAGAGTATTATGTGCTGTGATGGATCATTCCATGTTCAAGGGAGTTGACAATGACTTCTGTGAACACTGGCAGCTCAAGTGCATCTGAGCAGAGCCTTGATCTCAACAACAGGCAGAGGTGCTGTGTGGAGGGACACACACACTTTCTGAGGGCTTAGCAGGAGCAAAGGCACAGGGGACAGCTAGTACCGTGTGTCCAGGAACTGCTGTGGCAGGCCTGGAGCTTTGAGCACCTAGGACTGGGGGAAGGTAGAAAGCCTAGGCTGATCAGCTGGCAAAGTGGAATGCATCCTGCACGATGATGAGGAAGCTTGTTCCAGAACAAAGTGGGGCTAACCCAAACGTTGTGAGCAGAAGGTAAACTGATTCAGAAACAGTTGGAGAAGGGAGGAGGGAGATGGAGAGGAGGAGGAGGAGAGGAAGAAAGGGGATAGGAAAGAAGAAAAAGAAGGACAAAAAGAGAAAAAGAGCCTGGTGGAGTTTGCAGTCACCATGAGATGTTTGCAGTATCACAGAAAACTCACGCTGGGGGACAAAGACCTAGAAATACTTGCAAAGCTGTTGAGAGTCTGTGAACCTCTCTGATAGTGACTCTGTCATTATCTGCTGGAGTGGTTCACACGGGTTACTCATGGCCAGTGAGACCAAGGACGTGTGGTTCATCCATGGCTGGGCTTCTGAAGGCTGAATCACACTGTGCTTGTCCCCAGGTTTGAGAAGAGATGAGGTCATCACCCTGTCCTTCTTTGGCCCAGACACTACTTTCCCATGGTCCTAACTGCACTGGACTTTTAGGCCCAGGCTTGTAATATATCCAGACCCTAGGGGTTCACCACAGCCTCACAGGGCTAAGTTGGCAAATTTTTCAAACCTTTTCTGTTCCTTTTGGCAGGAGTACTCGTTCTTTTAAAAAACTGTTCTTTCTGGAATAAGCCAATATAGTAAGCTGATAGATGGGGAGCTGTCATGGTTGCAGGCAGAAGTGGGCTTCATCATTCTGATCCCTGAGGAGTTCTCTGAATCCAGAGGGTTCCATGGAGAATGGTTTGAACACCTTGTTCTAGACCCGCCTTTTTTGGATCAGCCATGTGACCAGGTATGAACTGGATCCAAGCTCAGCTTCAGGATTTGGTGTCATAGAATGGAGATGTTGTCCATATGGGGTTCACAGGGCTGAGGGCCGGTGTGAGATTTTAAGAGAAAAGATGGAGGCTGGTGCTGTGGCATAGTGGTAAAGCCGCCATCTTTAGTGCTGGCATCCCATATGGGTGCCAGTTCTAGTCCTGGCTTCTCTACTTCCCATCCAGATCTCTGCTGTGGCCTGGGAAAGCAGTAGAAGATGGCTCAAGCCCTTGGGCCCCTGCACCCATGTGGGAGACCTGGAAGAAGCTTCTGGCTCCTGGATTCAGATCAGCAGAGCTCTGGCCATTGGAGCCAGTTGGGGAGTGAACCAGTGGATGGAAGACCTTTCTCTCTCTCTCTGCTTCTACCTCTCTTTCTCTCTCTGTGTAATTCTGACTTTCAAATCAATAAGTAAATCTTAAAAAAAAGAGAGATAGAAAAGATGACAAGTGATCTATTTTCCGTACTTCTACTGCTTATATTAAAAAATCTAACACATTTTCCTGAAACTGTGTTAACCTACAGAGCTGTTTCTTCTGTTAAACGTAGCATTTCCATGTGAGAGTTCCTTCCCAGTGTTTTCTCAGGAAAGTTAAAATTTTCTGAATTCCCAGAAAAACCTCCGAAGAAGTTGGGAGGCAAAAAGCCTAATTCTTTTTGGGAGTTAAAGCTTAAAAACCAACATTGAGATACTACTGATGAGGAGGAATCCGTTGCCATCGCTTTGGAAGCAAGTGCAGGACATGTTAATTTGTAGGTTCTGAGGTTGAAGTTGACATTTGTAGAAAGCAGGTTGGGTGCACAAAAGAGAGAAACATCACAATCTAATGAGTCAGACTCATTGCTCATGGTTGAGGCCCTTGTTAGTGCCAGTGCCTGGTCCATCTGCTGCTATTTGTGACTCATTCTTGTGAAGAAAGTGAATGTTAATACATTTGTATGCTTGGGATACTTTATATAAACCTGATGAGTGGTGGTCCAAGAAGTAATGAATTTTGCAGGCAAAACAAGATTTTAACTTGGCCATTTAGATCCTGATTCCATGCAGTGTTAACTTTGCTCGGGAATCTGAACGTGATTTGATTACTATCCGGTTAGGTTTGCTGGTGGTTTCCAGTGTGCAGACATTTTCTATAGGTAATAGCCCTTTGGAAATCTGCAAAAGTTAGTGTTTTTATTAGTTAATTTTTATGATCTCCATTATAATGAGTTAAGGGTTTGAGGATGTTGAAAGTATTTTAGAGGCAGTCAGTCACTGTGGTGCAGCAGGTTAAGCCTACACTTACAACGCAGACATCGCATATCTCAAAGTCATTTCAAGTGCCGGCTGTTCCACTTGCTACAGCTCCCTGCTAATGGCCTGGTAAAGCAACTCAAGATGGCCCAAGTACCTGGACCGCTGCCACTCAGGTGGGAGACCCAGATGGAGTTCCAGGCTCCTGGCTTCAGCCTGGCCCAGCCCCAGCCCCAGCCCCAGCCATTTCAGCTGTTTGGGAAGTGAAACAGTAGATGGAAGATTTCTCTCTTTTTTGTACAACCCCCGACTCCCACCCCGTGTCACTCTGCCTTTTGAATAAATAAATATTTTTTAAAAAGGATTTTTAGAGTAGTTTGTTATTTGGCGAATGTCAGAATTTGCAGGAATTCTGATTTTGGAGCTGAATTCTGATTAGTGTCTGTCATGAATTTGTAAACTGTACCTGATCCGACCTCTGTCCTTGAAGCCACCCTTGGTTAAGTGATCCTAAATCACTAAGATGCATCTCAACATGCTTGATGCTGTGATTATGAATGAGCAAGTGTTTTTCTTTAAGAGTAGCTACCTGAAGTGTGCACAATAGTCACAGCTGGCTTCAGGAATAAGGACCTTTTAATCATTAAAAATGGAGGGTTGGGAATTTTCTCCCAAAGATTGGATGAATTATTTAACACAGCTTTCTAGAGCTTTCATTTAAAATAAGCTCCCAGGGTCTCTTGGGGAGGGTATATATTTAGTCATGTCTGTGCATGATGCTGGTGGAGTTGGCCAGCCATCTCTCCATATAGAATAAGGAAAGCAACATTGCCTCCTTTGTTTTTGTGTCAATTCCTTTGCAGTTCCGAATTATAACATGGAGTTCAACATGTAAATGGTGAACAGAAGTGCACTGGGAGCGCTAGGTTGGCTTATCTTTATGATTTGATTATAATGTTCATGTTAGCAGCAGGACATTTATCATATGTCATTGCTTTGGATGGATTCTAAACCACAGCTTTATTAAAGGCTTTTTATTAAATAGATTTTAGTTTGATCATAAAGCAATTGTGCTTTGCGCAATCTCATTTGTCCAGAAGGAGCATCACATATTTATAGTTAACATTTTGGGGTCAAACAATGAGAGGAAGGTGGATGCTTGAATTATTACCCCATTTATAATCAATGGTTGACTATCACAGAGTATGGTCTTCAAAAATATATTGGGGTCTTGTCTATTTTATAGCTGACAGAGAAGCTGCATTGACTTTCGCCTCTGACAGAATGGAGAGAAAAGATTTCTGTGATCTAAGTTGGTGTTTAGATTGGATGACAAGGATGATCTTATTAGTAAATTAACTGGAACTCTGTATTTACTTGACTTTTGATACCACAAACCCAATAGTATGTCAAAAATTCAAATGCCACTCTGTGGTAATAGATTTTGTGTGAGCTTTTTATATTATGTAAGAGTCAATAATTGAATCTGGAGAGGATAATTTCATGATTAAAGTTAGTCAAGGATATTGTCTCTAAATGAGGAATAGTTTTAAGACAAATTCATGGAGGACAAAGGTTCTCATAGTCTTGTTCACCAATACAAAGCAATAAAATAATGGAATCCTTAATTGCTATTCCTTTGAAGATATTACTAGATCAATCCAGCCCTTAAATTAATGTGAACAGGGGTTGGGCTGTTGTGGCAGTGGTTAAGCCATGGCTTGAGATAAGTACATCCCATCTATTAGTGCCTAGGTTCCAGTCCTAGCTCTACTTTCCTTTTCAGCTTCCTGCTAATGCTCTCCCTGAGAGCATCATCAGGTGATGATTCCAGTACTTGGGTCCCTGCCACCCAAATGGGAGATCCAGATTGAATTCTAGGCTCCTGGTTCTGCCCTGGCCTGGTTTTGTGAACACCTGGGGAGTGAGCCAGCAAATGGCAGATCTCTCTCTCTCTCCCTCTGCCTTTCAATTAGATTAAAATAAATTTTAAATAAACATTAAAATATGAAAAATTTTAAATAAGTATATTTCAAATTATTAAATATTTATCCTCTATTAGAATATAGCCTTTACAAAAATCAAGGTTTTCTTCAATACCATGGGGATTATTGGTGGGCATTGAGCCAGGAGTCGTGGTGGGACGAGGTAGTTTCTGGACAGATTTTACATTCTTTAAGCAGTGGTTGGAAAGCCTCTGACTGCCCTTGAATCAAAGTAGAGAAACTGAGAAAGAACAAGAAACTCTCTCCCTGGGTTATAGGCTGTGGGGGTACCCCGATGTGTACTTCTTTGTTTGGATGGGTGCTGTGGACCAAACTTTGATTCTTTTTATTAAATGTTGGGGAGGCGGAGGGGGTCATAGTTATTCTATTTTTATTTATTTATTTTTATATTTATTTATTTGAGAGGTAAAGTTACAGACAGTGAGAGGGAGAGACAGAGAGAAAAGTCTTCCTTCCGTTGGTTCACTCCCCAATTGCTTGCAATGGCCGGAGCTGCACAAATCCAAAGCCAGGAGCCAGGTGCCTCTTTCCCAGTCTCCCTTGTGGGTGCAGGGGCGTAAGGTCTTGGGCCATCTTCTATTGCTTTCCCAGGCCATAGCAGAGAGCTAGATGGGAAGAGGAGCAGCCGGGACTCAAACCAGCGCCCATATGGGATGCCAGTGCCGCAGGTGGAAGATTAACCTACTGCGCCACTGCGTTGGCCCCATGTCATAGTTTTTCTAACAGATTTTTTTTTTTTTGAAAGCAACATCAATTAGGGGTTTCAGATCACTGAGTCACTAATTTTAAAAAAGGACATCCCCTGACTTAACTGGTCAGACAACAACAAGGAGACAGACCCTGTGTTAAAGGGAGAAGTCAGCTGCCTTTCGTTGTTTAGGACATAATGGGAATTATAAATCAGCAGAGAAAGAGTCGAGCAGACAGAGCTGACAGGGAACAAAGTGCTTTATTTTCCCATCAAAGGAAGGAAATAACCTAATTAGAAATAATGGAATTATGAGATTTTTAAACCAAAAGGGAATAGGAGGCCTCATTTAATCCATTGTTTCCTGGGGGTGCTTTGTGGGGAAGGGGTGGTCCTTTTCACCACAGGAGTGGCTGGCAGGGGAGGAAGGGGAGGAGACAGGGGACCACCCTTCTTCAGTCTGGGTGTGGGCCCCATAGACCTTCCCAGGCCACAGCAATTGGGTGACAGTGCCTTCATTTTGAGGTCCGGCAGGAATGTGCAACATGGATGTAGGGTACCATCCTCAGGTTCTCGTGCACCTAGAAAGTGAGAATCCCAGGACATACCCTATTTCTTGAGAGGAGCAAGGCACCCAGACTTGTAGGTCCTGATCTCCCAATTCAGCTGCAGCTGCTGAGAGTCTACATGTAATGCAAGACCGGGAGCTCAACAAAAATATGGTTGAAAGGGCAAGGGACTTGGAATTCCCTTTCTCCCCTTATAGCCAGAAAGTCAATGTACCACAGAACCTCCTTGGTAGAGAGGAGAAAGGCAGGAGCAGTTAAGATCAACATGAAAATATTTTAATACTGTCAAATATAATTTAAATTCATGTCCACCACTGAGGTTTCAGAGGTATGAATATTTTTTCAATGAAATGCAGAGCCTGATTCTCATGTTTTTTTCTTCTGCCTGTTCACATAATTCTTTTACCAGGAATCATGAAAGCAGGGGGGGATTTAAAAATATATTTCTCAGGTGGTAAAGACACCTAAAATATGCACCAGGCATCCATGGCTCACTTTTATGACATGAACCAGACTCACTCTTTTTAAAAATTTTTATTGTTTTTTTTTTTTTTTTGAGAGACAGAGATAGAGAGACAGATATAAAGCTTCCATATGCTGGTTACTCCCCAGATGCCTGCAACAGGAAGAGCTGGGCCAGGCTGAAGCCAGGAGCTAGAAACTTGGGCCAGGTCTCCCACATGGGGGGCAGGAATCCAAGCACTTGAGCATCACCTGCTGTGTCCCAGGTTCCACATTAGCAGGAAGTTAGAGTCAGGAGCCAGATTCAGGTGTTGAACCCAGGCACTCCGATGTGTGATTTGGGCATCTTAACCAGTGGTGGCTCAGAACCTCAGTCTCACATGGAGTTCTTTTCTCTTTGTTACTCTTGAGAGACAGTGAAATAATTCTTGTCCTGCTAGGGTGGAAGTGGCCTTTCTACTGGTATCGAAGGTGGCTGCTTGGGAGAGATGGGTTAAGTGTGGGTTGAGTTATTGGTACAGATTAGGGAGGAATGTCAAAGCCAGGTCACTGCCAAACCCAAGCAACAGGGGATCTTTAAAGTGGCCCAGTGTTGACCAAGGATGGTTGAAGACACCTGTGCCTAGATGTGCCTGGCACCTGGCATTGATGACTGATCACTAGGGTGACCTGGGGGTGGAGGGCAGATGAATGCAGACTAGATGTCTACCCCTAGAACGCTGGGATTTTCTGCCGCTCATTCAGACACAGGACAAATCTAGAACTAAATATACTTGAACTTTGTTTTCTCTCTCAGTGCCATCAAAGGGCATAGAAATGTTTGTTCACTACAAAAAACACAGTAAAGGCAAAGTGACTATGACATATCTGTACATTTTATGGACTACAGAGCAATGTTTCAACATATGCATACAGAATAAACCTTCTTATTGATGGGTATATAGTCTTATTAGAGACACACCAGTGCAAAGCAGCCTGGGAAATGCAGTCTCAGCCAGGTGGACTATGTGCCCAGGAAGAGAACAGAGTAGGCCACAGTCCTTGAGACTTCACAGTCATTCTCCTCAATGGGAGGTGACTTAAGAAGAAAAGAAGCATTTCTTCCATAGCAGCACTAAAATTACAGTGAACTCAGGTGTGGTTGTCTTCCAATTATTCTCTGAAGACTAAAGGGATCTTTTGTTTTTCGAGCTTCTCTAGGACTCTAGGATATTTGGACTTAGCTACCACTAATCGCCATAATAGCAACAAAAACAAAACACAAACCTCAAAAGAAGAAAGCTGAAGGCAAAAAGTCATGTGATGTTTGTTTGACCTTTCTTAGAAATGAATCTAGCAGAAAGAACTCTTAGTACGCAATCAGGAGTGTGAATATTTTTTAAAGATTTTTTAAAAAAATTTATTTGAGAGGTAGAGTTATAGACAATGAGAGGGAGAGACACAGAGAGAGGTCTTCCATCTGCTGGTTCACTCCCCAAATGGCCACAACAGCCCGAGCTGCGCCGATCAGAAGCCAGGAGCCAAGAGCTTCTTCTGGGTCTCCTACATGGATGCAGGGGCCCAAGGACTTGAGCCATCTTCTATTACTTTCCCAGGCCATAGCAGGGAGCTTCATAGGAAGAGGAGCAGCCAGACTAGAACTGGTACTCATATGGGATGCTGGTGCCACAGGCAGAGGATTAACCTACTGCGCCACCGTGCCGGTCCCAGGAGTGTGAATATTTAAAAATAGCTTGGTTATCAACCCAGTAAGTAACCTTGGGTGAGTCACTTTGATCACCTGCTCCTCGTCTGAGGAATTTGCCTGGGTCAGTTTTGACTTTAAAGATTTCATTTCATATTAAGAAGCTGCTATGCCTTCCCCTATGATACCAGTGGGATTTTAGAATTTATTGGTTGATAAGACAAAGAGTGGGAAAATACTAGAATTAATGCAACAGCACCATTAAGTAAATAGTAACACATCTCTTTATTTATTATCTCCACAGATCAAGTTAGTTGAGCATCTAGTTTGTGAAGATGTGCGGGTCTCAGGTTCAGAGTAACTGGTTTCCAAGATGTTTTGCTTGTTTTCATTTTGAGCCCCTCTTCACAGAGTGCTTGGGCATGATGCTAGGGAAAGTGGGAAATCCCTGTCCTTATAAAAGGTATGTATGACTTTGAGTCAGCTCTGCTGCTGGTCCCTGGAGCCCCAAATGGCAACTCATACATAGTTCTAGCCTGGCAGCTCAGCATTGGTGTGGGCCTGAAGAGCTAGAGCATATTTGGTTGCTTCATTCTGTATAGTGTATAGGGAAGAGGAAAAAGGGAAACCATTGTACTCAATTTCTGAATCGGGGCTGGCACTGTGGTATAGCGGATAAAGCCACTGCCTGCGGTGCTGGCATCCCACTGCTCCATTTCCGACCAGCTCTCTGCTATGGCCTGGGAAAGCAGTGGAAGATGGCCCAAGCCCTTGGGCACCTGCACCCATGTGGGAGACCAGAAGAAGGTCCCTGCTCTTGGCTTTGGATTGGCGTAGCTCCAGCTGTTGAGGTCAATTGGGGAGTGAACCAGCAGGTGGAAGACCTCTCTCTCTCTCTCTCTCTCTCCTTCTCCCTCTCTCTCTCCTTCTTTCTCTCTCTTCCTCTCTCCTTCTCTCCGTGTAATTCTGACTTTCAAATAAATAAATAAATCTTTAAAAAAAAAATTCTGAATCGTTTCCTAGAGGAAATCATTCATCGTCTCTGTTCAGTGACAAGTTCACTGAGATCTGACTCTCTAAGTCTTTTGTAGCACAGCTAAACCTATTCCATTTTTCCCACATTATCTTTTCTGAAATTATATTTATTTATTTGAGAGGCAGCGTGATAGAGCTTCCACCTGCTGGCTTACTCTCTAAGTGTCCACAATGGCTGGGATTGGGCAGGCGATGGGTATTCACACAAGGGTGGAAGGACCCCACTGTTTTCGACATCATCTCCTGCCACCTGGGTCTGCATTTGCAGAAAGCTGGAGTCAGGAGTTTGTGTGCATTGAACTCAGTGACTGTGATGTGGGACACAGGTGTGTTAACTATCACCTCAACCACTAGGCCAAATGCTTGCCCTGAAATTACTTTAACTGAGCTCAACAAAGGTTGGGTTCATTGCTGAACTGTTGTTGTTATCACTCCAACCCTCCTGGAACCTTTGGTTTATATCAGATCTTAGAGATGACAATTTTCACCTTTGTGAGTTAGATGTTATGGCCTTTATTTGTTATTTGTACTTGTGCCCCTGCATCCATGTGGGAGACCCAGAAGAAGTTCCTGGCTCCTGGCTTTGGATCAGCTCAGCTCTGGCCATCGCGACCATTTGGGGGAGTGAACAAGCAAATGGAAGATTCTCTCCCTCTCCCTCTTCCTCTCTCTCTCTCTCTCTCTCTCTCTCTCTCTCTCTCTCTCTCTTTCTTTCTCTGTCTCTCTCCCTTTAAAATAAATAAATAAATCTTATAGTTACTTCATATTCCTGGAACTAAGCAGTATTTCTTCTTCCATGACTGGCTTTTTTCACTTAGCGTAGTGCCCTTCAGATTCAACTATGTTGTTGCAAATGGCAGGATGTGTTTTGCTGAAGTCTAATTATATACATTGTATGTTAAAGTATATACTATGTTTTCTTTTTAACGGGAGAGGGAGGGAGAGAGGGAAGGTGAGAGATAGGGTAGGGAGGGAGGGAGAGAGAGAGATAGAAAGAGAGAGGTTGTCCATTTGCTGTTTCACTCCCCAAATGCTTTCACAGCCAATTCTGGTCCAGCTAGGAGCCAGGAGCTCAATCTGTGTCTCTCACATGGGTGTCAGGGGACCCGAAGTACTGCTGCCTCACAGGGTGGGCATGGGCAGGAAGCTGGAATTGAGATCAGAGCTGGGACTCAAATTCAGGCACTCCAATATGGGATGTGGGCATCCCAAGCAGTGAGTTAGCCACTATGACAAATGCCCAATACTAACACATTTTTCTTTATCCATTTGTCTATTGGATGTTTGCATTTTTTTTTCTTACCTTGGCTATTGTGCATAATGTTGCAGTAAACGTAAGAGTACAGATATTCTTTCTTTTTTATGATTTTATTTTATTTTATTTGACAGAGTTATAGACAGTGAAAGAGAGAGACAGAAAGAAAGGTCTTCCTTCTGTTAGTTCACTCCCCAAATGGCTGCTACAGCCGGCGCTGAGCCAATCCGAAGCCAGGAGCCAGGTGCCTCCTTCCAGTCTCCCATGCAGGTGTAGGGGCCCAAATACTTGGGCCATCCTCCACTGCCTTCCCGGGCCACAGCAGAGAGCTGGACTGGAAGAGGAGCAACTGGGACCAGAACTGACGCTCACATGTGATGATGGCGCCGCAGGCAGAGGATCAACCAAGTGAGCCATGGCACCGGCCCCAGATATTCTTTCAAGATTCTGATTTCAATTCTTTTGGATACACCTGGAAGTAATATTGCTTCAGCATTCAGTGTGATTTTTGCTTGGGAGCTTAGTTTTGTTTCTAATATTTTTATGAATTCATTTTTTCTTCAGTTGACCAGTTTTTAATATCTATAATAAGCTGTGATCCTTTATTAAACATACATGTCTATTTTACTGTGTAGTTTTCCTTCGCCCATTATAGTTTCTTCATTTTGAATTGGGTGATTTTAGCACTAAAGCAAAGACCACTGCTAGGATAGAGGTCAAAGGTCAGGCATGAGAGGATGAACATACTGCAAACAGAGGTATGTGCATATCAGGAGGGAAAGGTATTCCTGTGTGTGGTGTTATGTGATCAAAATGTCTATCAGACCAACGGACAACGTCTTTGTTCATGCACTGCACAGAAGGCATTCCCATTAAAATCAGAAACAAGAAAAACCATGCATGCTATCTTCTCTGTTTCCTTCTTCTAAAACAGGGATAGGAGGGCGGCGCTGTGGTACAGTAGGTTAATCCTCCGCCTGCGGTGCCGGCATCCCATTTGGGCACCGGTTCTAGTCCTGGCTGCTCCTCTTCCCATCTAGCTCTTTGCTATGGCCTGGGAGAACAGTGGAAGGTGCCCCAATGCTTGGGCCCTTGCACCCATGTGGGAGATCCAGAAGAAGCTCCTGGCTCCTGGTTTCCAATCGGTGCAGCTCCAGCCGTTACGGCCATTCGGGGAGTGAATCAATGGAAGGAAGACCTTTCTCTCTGTCTCTCCCTCTCACTGTCTGTAACTCTACCTCTCAGATAAATAAATAAATAAATAAATAATATTTTTAAAAAAGAAGACAGGGATAGGAAGCATAAGACTGGTGTGGTAAGATCATAGGTTTGTAGTGCCTGTGAGACACTGATGTGAGAGAAGTCAAGAAGTCTAGGGTATCTTTCCGAGAGCCTGAAAAAAAGCAAGCTAGGACAGAAATGATGATTGGGAATTTTAGATATAGAAATGGTAGGTGAAACCCTCGGTGGAGGTGAGGTCGTTCGGGATGCAGATCCCAAGAGAAGAGGGCATACTATGGAAGCCCAAGGAACTTCAAAATGCCCAGAGCTGGGCTGTGAAACCAGGGGCAGAGAAGTTGCATGGGATTGGGAAAACGTAGTGCCAGAGAGAAAGGGAAAGAGTTTCAGGAAAGAAGTAACAGTCAGCAGTGTTCCAGGTTGCCAAGAAGTGAAGAAAAATGAGAATTGAAAAGTGTCCAAAGTATTTACCATAAACACTCTAAAATTATGCACACGCCTGGTCCAGGAAGTACTTCTTAAAAGAAACTAAAGCTAGGGGAAAAGATTTATGTAAAAGTGTTTGTCATTGCTTTTTTTCTCTTTAATTTCATTTTATTTGAAATTCAGAGAGAGAGAGAGAGAGAGAGAGAGAGAGAGAGAGAGAGGGAGAGAGCATTTCTATCTGCTCATTCACTCCTCAAATGCCTACAGCAGTTAGGGCTCTGGCCAGGCTGTCTCCAACAACCCCAAATCCAATCCAGGTCTCCTTTTGGGTGGCAGGGACTCAGGTATTTGACTCATCACTTGCTGCCTCCCAGTGTGAATTAGAAGGAAGCTGGATCATTTTATTATGGCCACTAAAACTCTGTTTTTGAAAACCACTCAATGATAGGTGAAGTAGATCTAAATACACTGAAATAGTAGTATCGTCTCTGAGGGTTGAGGTTATAATTGCATTTTCATTTTCTTCAGGTTTTTGTGTTTTCCAAAATTTTCTATAATGAGCATATTTAATTTATAGTTGGGGAAAAACATCTTGTTGACCAGACACATTAAGGTTTCATTAGGTGCTTTCTGGCAGGATGGAAACAGAACCCACACCACTAAGTGAAGAACGGAATCTGACGAATTGTTATCAATGTACAAAGCCCAAGATTTGTATTGCTTGACTGTGAGGAGAGGAGAGCCAGAATCGTCTTTGGTATCTCTGTCCCACTGCTCTTCCCTCTTTGCCTTTGCCTGTTGCCTAGTTGAGTGTTTTGCCTATTTTTCTGCAACTGCCTGCCCCACCAACTCTCTATGACAACTTAAATCACCACTTAGTTATCATCGATTGCTGCAAAACACAGACGAGAGTTCCTTGGGTACACAAATGCAGCAGTCTGCTTAAAGTTGGTATTCCAAAAGTACGGCCCAAGGGTTTCAGAACTGGGGGCAGGCGAGAGGGAAATGAGAAATGTTCTCCTGTATTGTTACAACATAATGATGAATTGCTTTTGCTTTTCCAAAACTGGGCCCAACCTCCTCTGTTCACCTCTATTATCTGCTGCTGGTCTCCAAAGGCGTATTACCATATTAATTCATTGTGTGATACAATTTGGTCAACTAAATGAGCTTACCTTATGCCCTCTTAATGGCATTGCTTTTAATGTTGGCTTCATGGGATGCGTTGAACAAAACAGATGCACCAAGGAAATGTATTTAAACTCAATTTGGTTTTAAAATGTCTAGTGGGCTCTCTAATGAGCCAGGTACCAAAAAAAGTGTTGCAGGCCACAAACACTGTGATAAATGTTCAGTCTAAATGCTGAGATCTCCCCAGTGCCCGGGGTGATCAGATGTGTCCTGGGAAGAAAGTCATGCTCTACAAATGTGCCATTACTAGACCTGAAGCCTAATTCATTCTTTGTGGAAAGGGTAATACATGTTATTTAGAGCTGTTGGCCTGCACGTGATACTGAGATTTAATTGCATATCATAAGCACTGCCAGCCCGCTGACTTAGGGAGACAGCCTGAAGAAAGAAATAGGTGATGATGGTAAGAATGGAGAGTGACCCATGGCACTATTTCACCCTTGCAATGCAAGCCTTGTACAATAGTAGAAATGTGGTTTTAGAGTATTAGGTACCTGGGTTGGAATTCTGACTTCATCACTTTATTATCTGAGTAATGACGGGATGCATGATTCTTCTAGACTTCAGTTTCCTTGTCTGCAGAATGGGAATAATAGTACCTAAACCTAGAGGTGCGAATGCTGGTAAAACCATAGGCTCAAGTGCCTGCCAGGTAGTAGCATTTGTTGAAGTACATCTATAGGGAGTGTGACCTTAATACAGTTTTTAATGTTATCAATTTACCTCCTAATAACTACTTAATAAATAACTAAATATGTATATCCCATTCCTTTTATGAGCTAGGGTTGGCTTTATACTTTTTTTGTTTTTGACAGGCAGAGAGGACAGTGAGAGAGAGAGACAGAGAGGAAGGTCTTCCTTTTGTCGTTGGTTCACCCTCCAATGGCCACCGTGGCTGGCATGCTATGGCCGGCGCACTGCGCTGATCCGAAGGCAGGAGCCAGGTGCTTCTCCTGGTCTCCCATGGGGTGCAGGGCCCAAGCACTTGGGCCATCTTCCACTGCACTCCCGGGCCACAGCAGAGAGCTGGCCTGGAAGAGGGGCAACTGGGACAGAATCTGGCGCCCTGACCGGGACTAGAACCTGGTGTGCCGGCGCTGCAAGGCGGAGGATTAGCCTATTGAGCTGCGGTGCCAGCTAATGGCTTTATACTTTTGAAATGAACTGGCCAATGAGATGCCTATCTGATCATTCCTCTCATTGTGATGATCAAGATGAATTGCTGGCCAGAGGGGCAGCTCCAGCAATGAGTCTGATCCTAAGGGCAGCCAAAACCATTAGCCTGGACTATCAGCATTCTGATCCAGTTGGCTACATATTAACAAAAATAAAGTCCAGTACTTGGCAGAATAGCCAAAGTTATTTTCATGGAAAATGGTGATGGCCAAGGAACATTCTATCACATTTTCCTTGTTGTGACTATGATGATGGCTAGAGCACATTTTTTTAAAATGATTTTAACTACTTCTTTATTTTTTGAGAGGCAGACAGAGAAAGAGGTCTTCCATCTGCTGATTTACTCCCCCAAATGGCCACAATGGTCAGACCTGGACCAATCTGAAGCCAGAAGCCAGGAGCTTCTTTTGGGCTTCCCACATGGGTGCAGGGGCTCAAGCACCTGGGCCATCTGCTGCTGCTTTCCCAGGCCATTAGCAGGGAGCTGGATGGGAAGTGGAGCAACTGGGACTTGAGCCAGTGCCCATATGGGTTGCTGGCACTGCAAGCGGAAGTTTGGCCTGCTATGCTGCAGCACTGCCTCCCTCCCCCTTTATTTTTTAGGTAATGACAGAAGAAAAGCAATTTACGTTTGCAACTTTCTTTTCCCACATTTATCATACGTAATACCCAGGTTGGTTCTATTCTCTTCCCTACCAGCCTGGGTTTAGTTCCTGTCTCTGACCTGCTACTGTGCCATTTCTTAGTAAGAAATATCTGTGTGTGTATGGATTCCAGGCCTTGTGCCTGGGGCTGATGATATGATGATAAACCAGACTGTTACTGTTCTCACAGTGCTTACACACTAGAAGTGAGCTACAACTCCTCACGAGAATCCTGCTTACCTCTTTATAGACCATTCCAACTCTTATCCAATTATTAAAGCACAGATAAGTTCTTGGTTCTTCAACATATTACTGGGGAGAATGAACTAATGAATCTCTAGAAGGCAATTAGGTAACGCCTATTAAAATTAAATACATATAACATTTAACTTGAGCTTCATTTCAAAGTATTTATTCTGTACATTTATGAAGTCCACATAAAATGCCATATTCATCGGGCATTAGTTGTAGGATTTTTTTCTCTCATAACAGGAAGATACTAAAAGCAATCTAAATGGCCATCAATGTTGAATAAATTATGCTTGTGCACAGAATTTAAAATTATGGAGATGATATAATGAGCAATAAATCTCTGTATTTACTGACGAGAAATGATCTTGAAGATAAACAAGTACCCTTTGGTGTGTGTACAGATTTATTCCAGGAACCCTGTGAGTACCAAAATCTGTGACTGTGCAAGTCCCTTGCATATAATGACTTAGTATTTGCAAATAATGTATGCAGTACTCCCATTTACTTAAAAGTCAGCTCTAGATTACTTATAATGTAAATATTTATTATCTGTTTTATCTTATATATTATTTGGTATATCTTATTATTTAGGGAATAATGGCAAGAAAAAAGTCTGCATGTTCAATATACCCATAATTTATTTGTCTAAATAATTCTGATCTGCAGTTGGTAGAATGCATAGAGATGGAAACTTAGATGTGTAGGGCTGGCTGCTCTGTCATACAGGAGGGTAGACAGAGAGGGCCCACACTGTCTTCAAGAAATTACCTCCCTCCATGTCTGTGAACTGCAGACAATCTCTAGGCAACTCCGGAGGAAACCAATGCTGGTGGGAAGGGAAGGGGCTGGGCAATTATGGGAGAAGAGAGAGAAGATGAGTGATGTTTCACTCTGTACCCCTGTGGCCTTTCACATTTTTACTTTGCGCATATATTACTTATTCAAAATAATAAATTTTATTTAATTGTAAAAACTTCATACTCAAGAAGACCTCAACAAATGACCTTTTTGACATAGTCGCCCTAGGAATCTCTTCCTTTCATAGTAGACATAGTGGTGATTTATATTGTATTGGGGCTCAGCAAATAAAACTCCAACGTATGGAGTTTTGACCTGCTGAACTAAAGGGGCAACCCCGAGCTCTCTCTTACCCCCAGCTCCTCATTCCCAATCCCCTTTCTCTCCCAAAGTTCAGGGAAGGGCTTTCCTTAAAGTTCTCTTATGTACCTAAGACCAGATCTGCCAAAGAGGAACACAGTGTCTTCAGTCTTCTCACTGAAATTTCACCAGCCAAGGAAGATTAAACTCATGTCCCTGAGGAGAGATTGGAAACCAAACACTAACCCCTAGATCCCAGAAGAAATTTATCCTAGGCCAATGTTTCTAACAATGCCAATGAGCACCTCCATTTTCCTGTCTTTTATAAAGGGTGTTTAGCCTTCAACCACCTGGCCCTTCCTTGAGTTTCACATTTTGTGTGGCTCCTGTGCACAGAGGCACATGAATATACGTGCATGCCTTTTCTCCTGTTCATCTATCTATGGACAGTTTATTTCAGCAGACTCAATTCGAACCTTCACAGAGAGTTTGAACTTCCCTCCAGGTAGCATTTGCCAAGTCTTGCCATGAGATATCTTTTATCATATTGAAGTATTTAAAATCAGGTATTCACATGAACAAAAACTCCACACAGTAGAGTTTGGGTAGAGTTCAGCATGAATGGTGTCACTTTAGCGGGACCCTCCATGGATGACATGTTGGGAGAGGAAGGACTTACTAGTGTTAAATAAAATTCATTGGGGGCTAAGGCTGGGGACTAAGGTCCTACACCAGATCACAATAGATCAACCCCAAATTGAGTCATACATGCCAAGTTTCCCCACCACCAAACCAAAACCTAAGCTGTTTACTAGTTAGATCTGATCTCCTGGGAAATCAAGATAGAGATGAAAGTCCAATCCTCAAACAGACTGCTTCTTGAAAAAACAAGGAATTCACAGCAGACAATCAGAAATGGGCCCAGTCCACCTGAGCTGGCATGATATGGAAGTACCTTACGCAAGGAAAGTAACTGATGTAGCCTGATGCTAACCAACTCACTTTTTGCATTTAATTGCTTCCTGTTTTGGCTCAAGCTACTTTATGAAGACTGTTCTGCCATACCCAGTGGATCTCTGGTCTATTTTGTACACAGGATGCTGCCTGGTTCATAAATTCTTAATAGAAACCAGTGAGCTCTTTAAAACTCTGTTGATTCTTTGACACTAAGAGGTGGCAGTGAGGGTAGCTAAAGTGATTCCACCACTCAGTTGATGCATAGAGCTCTTATACAGGTAACCAAGTGGTTTGTGCTGTGAGCTAGATTTTTTCACGGAAGGCATTAGAATTCCTTATGGGAAAATAATTACTCTTATTCCTTTCCTGAGCACAGATGTACTCAGGAAAATGCCTTGAGGAATTGCACTGGGTAAGGGAGACAATGGGAAGGGGATCAGAGACATAACTAGACTGCTCTTCACAGAGAGTGTGTAGGAATTTGGAAGTAGGAAAGAACAGAAGAGATAGCAGGCAGAGGAGGGAACGAGGGATCCTGCAGCTGCATGGCATTTTAAGAAGCTGAACCTTAAAAACAAAAGCTGCATAAACAGAATATTGCTGTATTTTAAATAGTTTCTATACCTGTGAGATTAATGCCATTTGATGCTCTAAATGTTCAGTAAAAATATGCTGCTGCACACCAAATGCCATATGTCAGCTACCCTTGGGGCCATCCACAAGAAAAGGATTGTGCTCTATAGCTGGACTGGGAGGACGGGAAGGCTGGGGGCAGCAGGGCTGTGGGAGGCTCTGGCAGCGACCGTGACTTCATGGCCAGAGGGCACCACCAAGCCTTGGGGAGCTATGGGAATTGTTGGACTTTACAAGGAAGGTGATAGGAGCCTTGCCACAGTTTTCTGTAAATTTCAAAGGATACGACTTCAGTTGTGATATTAAAATATGCAAACTTCCAAGTGAAAAAAATCAAAACAAAGTTCAGTCATCTGGAAGCCTATTCAAGACCTGCCAGTGCTTAAAGAGATTCAGGCACTTGAGTGTGAAGTTTTCCACCATCCATGACAGCATCAAGCATTGGAGGGAAACCGCCAGGAATCACATCACTGACCCACAGAGAATTTCCTAACGTTCTCTGACTTTGACATCTGCCTGTCATACAAACCATTGTGAGGAATAAAAATAGATTTGTCCTCAAATGGTCCTTGCAATTTCCCAGCTTTTATTTCGTAGACTGAAACCCCCTGTTGAAATCCTCAGATGGGCTTATTCTACTCTCTGTAGAATTTTGCAAAGTAAAGATTGGTATCTGCCTCTGTATTTTGCTGAATTAAGTGTTTGGATTGCTAAATGCAGTGAAAGATACAATAACCAGTCTTAAAAAATATTTTAAGTTCTCCGTTGCTTTCTCTATATTTCCCCAGAGTCTGTTCCAAGTCCTCACTGTAACTATGATCTTGTAAATGCCAGCCCTATCCCTACTTTCCACAGTGCCATTCATCCAAGCATCCCAAAGCGTTTTTTTAATAATAGACTCATTAATCCTCATAACACTCCTTCATTTGACACGTGTAACTCTCCCTCCATGATATGTTGCTACCTACTCTGGATTTAATTTAACAGGTTTTCCCCCGTTGTGGGTAGTCATTTACATTGACCTCATTTTAGTTGAGTTATCGTTCAGATTTGAGCAAGTTTGAATGGCCACATCCCAAAATGACATCTTTTAGCAGAGAGAAGAAAGCCATTTGAAGAGCAATTATTATTTTTTTAAGGAGAGGTTTCAGCAACAAATGGCCCTATAAATAAGCTGGATTTTAATCATGGGCAAAGAGAGTGAGACGTTTTGCCATCTTATAAAATGTGAGGTTGAATGGATTTCAGAATTCATGGGAAGAAGGGAAGTTGGGACACCCAGTGGGATAAGAGCTTAACCTCTGGTCTTAGCAAGGTAGTTCATTTTTAGTGCTGCTGCTTTCTGACTTGTCTTCTTGGGTGACTGCCCTCTCTGGGGTTAGATGTCCACATGGGTTTCTAGAGGTGTGAAGCTCAGGCCCCAGTAGTAGATCCCCATACCAGGGGCAGGCTGAGATTAGGTGCCTGAGAAAGTGTGGTGAATCCAATATGTTTTGGAAATGGGCTGAGGTATTGGTTGACTGAGGAAAGACAAATTACACAAGGCCAAGGAGGAGAAGCAGACAAGCCAGAGATGGTGGGCAAGAGGGAGTCTGACTCTGGTGAGGATCTGGGGGGCCTTGGATAACTTCCCATGAGCCATGTTCTCTTGGGACTGTATCTTTACCCAGTGGATATCTCTCCAACGATTTTAGGGACATGGGTCTCCAAACCAGGCATCTCAAAAGCTGTCCCCTCCCCGTGGCTTCTGCCATCACCTCTATGTATATAACTCCACTCTCTTGCATCACCTTCTGCCTCCTTCTATAGCAGTGATTCTCAGAGCCGGCACCTTATTAATAATCCATATTTTGTAATGTCCTCTTTATTATCATGAAATTTACACATAATATGAAGTACCTATTGGCCGGCGCCTCGGCTCATTAGGTTAATCCTCTGCCTGCGGCGCTGGCACCCCTGGTTCTAGTCCCGGTCGGGGCGCCGGATTCTGTCCCGGTTGCCCCCCTTCCAGGCCAGCTCTCTGCTATGACCTGGAGTGCAGTGGAGGATAGCCCAAGTGCTTGGGCCCTGCACCCGCATGGGAGACCAGGATAGGCACCTGGCTCCTGGCTTCTGATCAGCGCGGTGTGCCGGCTGCAGCGCGCCGGCCGCAGTGGCCATTGGAGGGTGAACCACGGCAAAAGGAAGACCTTTCTCTCTGTCTCTCTCTCTCACTGTCCACTCTGCCTGTCAAAAAAAAAAAAAAGTACCTATATACACAATTTTAAAAATGAAATGCCTTACCTATACAAGGATACTTTAAAAAGTTCATGGAAATCAAAGTTTGTTTTGCTGCAAAAAAATTTGGAACTCAAGCAGTTTTTTCACAGTACACATTTTCCATGACCTTTTTGGTGACTCCATTCTATGCATGGATTTCAAATTTTTTTTGCACCAAAGTAAATCTTGCAATTCCATTTTCCATAAAGTCTTTGATATACCCTCATCATTATTTTTAAAATGTGTAATTCAATTTATAAATCCATGGGCACAACTATACTAGAAGAGACAAATACAAAGCAGGCGATGTAGGCAGATTGTCTCAGTAACTCTAATGTCATGGCTGGTGTTTCCACTGGCAGTGTGATTTTATAAAATGATCAACAATTCTTGGTCAAGTTTTAAACCAAGCAACACACAGACTTACATAGTAGTTGCATTCCTGGAAGTTGGTATTCTTTGAAACATACAAAAGAACTTTGTGTTTCTTGTGATTTTTCATGAAATAGTTTCTAAATTTAACTCATTGTTTTCTTTCATCAGAAAGAAGTTGTTAAACTTTTGATCTCCAAACTCCTTAATGCGTTTAAAAATTATTGAGGGCCTTTAAGAGCATTTATTTATATGAATTAGAAATTAAAACTGATAGATGTTAATAATAGTAATATCTATTTAAAATAATTTCATTAAAAACATAAGATTTTTATTAAAGATAACTATATCTTCCAAATAAAGGCTAGCATTGTTAGAAGATCATTATTGTCTTACATTTTTCTAGTCTCTGTGGTGTCTTTGTTAAAGACAACCAGAATATCACATCTGCTTTTGTATTTAATCTGTTCCTGTGTGGTATTTTGCTGGAAGTATTTGAAGAAAATCTAGCTTCACACAGACAAATAATTGGAAAAGTCTGCAATAGACTTTTCATGTAAATTGTGGATATTAATTTATAAGACACAAAACTCAAGATGGGATAGTTAATTAAATGTTACTTGCAATGTTGATTCTGAAATAGTTTCAATGAACAGTCTGCTTTCCATTACATAAAATCCACTGGTTTGTGTTGGTGTTTGAGTGGCTCTTTTACTATGCATGATTTTGTAGCTTCATGCATTGGTTATTTATAAATTATAGTGTTGGCTCACTGATTTATACAGATCTTCCAAATGTTGACACATTTCATGACCCAATATTAATAAATCACAATTGTTAATACTGTTATTGATCTCATCAGAGAGGTCCTTTAGAGTTGAGCAAGCTGTCAAGCTCATGGTGGAAGGTAAAAATTTTGCCTAATTCTAATTTGTGCTTGAATTCTTAAATTTTACCATTGGCAACAAATACTTTTTGCTGTTTTCTTGAAAATGAAAAATATTTGTTCTTTTTTGGAAAATGATTCGCAAGACACTCATCCAAATAATCATAATTTGCCTTCTGGCTGTTTTTCAGATAAAAATGATAGTCCATGAAAAAGAAACTAGTTCCGTTTTCAATTCAGACAAAACGGTATTTTGATATGTAGGATTTATTCAAAGGGAGTATTAAAAAGATGTGTGCCCAAGGGTCAAAATATAATGAAGTTAGTAATTATATTGCTTCATCAAGGACATTTTAAAGTGAAACCAGCAGGTTTTGTTGTGTGTTTAGTTGCATGTGAACAGCAGTAAAGAATACAATGGCCATTGCTCTAGCAGTTTGGTGCTGCTGCTTTGATTTTCTGCTAGACCTTTAGTATCCGTTTTATCCACCACCACTTTTTTTTTTTTTTTTTTGGGGGGGGGGGCTCTTTGCAAATGTCAACTCAGTGAAAAAGGAAGATAACGTCAGGATATTACTGTGAGAATAGTTTTGACCTTGAATCATCCTTGAAAGCATCACAGGGATTTCCAGGGGTTCTCAGACCCCTCTTTGAGAACCGGTGTCCTGTGTGAATATCTGAAGGGGCAGGTACTGTACTCCATGTGTACATATATCGTTTCCAACGCCCATGTCAGTAGCGCATGCTCCCTAGCTGTTTCTATAGCGCCCCCTAGGGGCAGGAGTGCCTACTTGAGAACAGCATCCTTGGAGGTCTTGATCTGTCTGGAGCTTGGCTCCACGGATTGCTAGCCTGCCCTCAACACGTACAAACCACACTCACGGTAGATAGGAAGCATACTGGGTTCACTTTGATCTAGGCTTTACAAATGAGGAAACGGAGGCACAGGAAAGCTAAGTGACTTCAAGATTGTAAGAAGTATTGAAGTGACTATTATGGAATGATGGTCCATTCCATCAAACTTTAGTCATTTAGTACATTTTCTTGTTGAATCTGTAGACATTTCCAGTCTTGTTTTACCAAGGACAAAAATGAGACCCAGAGGTGTAGTGGCCCATAGTTTATGAAACAGCTAATTGGTGGAATGAGACCTTGCGTCCAGGCCTTTTGGTCCCAGATGAACTCTCTCCTCCACGCGGTGCCTCAGCCTCCCTTCTCAGCTCTCATCACTTGGATCCATTTAGGAGACATGTGCCAAGACTTCCAGATTCTTCCTTCCTCAGGTTTTCCACACTCTTCATTTCTTTGCCATCCTCTAATCGTGGTCTGCGTCTTGCCACATTGTGACTGGACGCCTCCCAGCACACCTCATGATACAGCTTGTGTGCTTGTTTCCATCCACTCTGAATGCTTTCCTCACGCCAGAGCCATGGAGTGGGTCGGACACCCAAAGAGGAGAGAATCAGTAAAACTACATGCTATTTTAAAATGTTAGTAGAAAAGCAGTTGTTTATTTTGGTGCAAAAAAATAAAAAATGAAATCCATGCGTATTTTTTTAACTTCATATTTTCCATGAGCTTTTTGAAGACCCTGAATATGGATGTATCTCATTTTTTGCACTAAAATAGACTTATTTTTAAAATTTTATTTTCTATGAACTTACTGAAACACCTTGTACATACTAAGGAACCAGAAGAATGGATGAGTCAGGGTGGGGGACAGTGAGGGGCGACTTGAACCCTGTGACTAGGGATAAAGGCTGTCCTAGATGTTTGCATTTTTTTTGCCAGTCTTTCAGTGAAGTCAGCACCATCATTTCATTTTAGCAGAAGAAAATTAAGACTCAGAGGTGGTAAGTAAGCTTGTTCAAGGTCATGTGTGACAACTGGGAACTTGAACTCTGTTCTCCTGCCTGAAAAGCTGCCTTCTATTCACTTCTCCCTCCAGGAAGGCACAGGGAAGGATGCTTAGGAAAGTATTAGGGTTCTTAGGCCTATAAACGGGGAAAAACAAACAGACCCGCAGCTAGCAGATGGAGATACTTGGCAGTCTGTTAAGACAGGAGAAGGTTCTAGGCTTGTTCCTCCATGATCTTTGCCAGGGAGAACAAACTTGGTAAGAAGTGAGTTAAAGGTATCTGAGAGGGGCCAGAGTTGTGGCACAGTGGGTTAAGCTGCAGCTTGCAGTGCTGGAATCCCATGTTGGAGTTCAGAATTAAGTCCCAGTGCTCTGTTCCCAATCCAACTCTCTGCTAATGCACCTAGGATGGCAGTGGGGGATGGTCCAAATACTTGGGCTGTGCCACCCACATGGAAGACCTAGATGGAGTTCCTGGCTCCTGGATTCAGCCTGGCCCAGCCCTAGTTGTTGTGACCTTTTGGAGAATGAACCAGTGGATGGAAGTTCTTCCCACCCCCCCACCCCCCACCTGGTCACTCTGTCTTTCAACTCTATAAATGCATCTTTGTCGGGGAAAAGGTAGCTGAGAAGATTTGGACTTTTGAATCACTCATGCTTCCAAGTTTTAATGGGAAATTGCTTTTGTTTTTCCTTGGAGAAACTCTTCTTGGAAAAACTAGCCACTGCACTGCCTCCTTGCCCTGAGACGTAACAGGAGTATCCCCACATTTTGCTGGGCTCCAGGAGAGTCTTGAGGACTACCTGGAGGTCTGCATGGTAGAGGCCACCAGTGGGAGCTCCAGTGGTGGATTCTAGGACATGCAGAGCTGAAAGCAGAGGGAGGAGGGGTGATCTGTTGTCTCACCTGGGCTAGCCTCCCCTTCAACACACCTTTCCAGTGTGCACTGACTGTTTTATTGCTCTCCTTGACTCCAGTGGAACAAGCTTTCCGCTAGAGCTCTACCTCTTCATGGAATTTGGAACTGTAGAGTGAGGGATGTGAAACCATTGGATTCACTTCTTTCCAAAGTGATAAATAGTGGCAAAGGGGCAGCAGATTATACAAATACATTTGATTGAATGTATTCAAGAGAAAAATGTGGATAAAAGTCAGTCTCTCAACAGCCCAAGTGCTGTTACAACTTCTCATTCCTACCCCTCTCATTCCACAGTGTCCTCTGGAGTCACACTGCCCACGGCAAGCTATTCCACTGAGAAAGTAGTGGATACTCATGGCAGATTCTGCCATGTTTTTATTAAAGAGTAGGAAACTTTGAGTGTTAGGGAGGAAATGCATTGTACAGAATTCCTAACTCCCTAGATTTGAGGTTTGTCCTTTCACCCCGTTAGTTACCTGCAGTCAGCTACAGTCTGAAAACAATGAATGAAAAATTCCAAAAATAAATGAACTCTTAGTGTTTTGAGTGACATATGAAATCTCATACCCTCCTGTTCCATCCCACCAATGATGTGAGTCTTGCCTTTCTCCAGTGTGTCCTTGCTTATGGTGTGTGCTACCGGCTTGTTAGTAACTTAGTAGTCATATTGGTTATCAGATTGGCTGTCATAGTACCACAGTGCTTGTGTTCAATTGACTGTTATTTTTACTTAGCCAAGGTCACCACATGCAAGAGTAGTGATGCTGGAATTTTTATTATGCCATATTGCTGTAATTGTACCATTATAGTATTAGTTGTTGATGTCTTACTGTGCCTAATTTATAAGCTAAGTTTTATCAAAGGTATATATGCATAGGGGAAAAAAGTATACAAGTAGGCATGGATATAAAATTTTTTTGTGTCAAAGTCATCTTATCTTTTAAGCGTATTTTCATGAACTTCCTGAAGTACCAGCACATATAAAGCTTAGTACTACCCAGTTTCAAGCGTCCACTGGGGATGGGAACACATTCCCATACCGTTCCCCACGCTCTACATTCTGCAACTGCTGGGAAACAATATCAATGGGCAAAGATTGTTCCGGTTTTTCTCTTCTCTTCTCTTCTCTTCTCTTCTCTTCTCTTCTCTTCTCTTCTCTTCTCTTCTCTTCTCTTCTCTTCTCTTGTTGCTTCCATCCTTTCTCACTAACCAATGTAGTGAAACTAGAAAGTTTACCCCCCTGGAAACAGGAGGAATTCGAATCCTGAAGAAACTGGTGCTTAGACAGGTGGGGACACAGTCAAATCCCCAGAGTTCTAGTGAGCCCCACCCCATCCTCCTGCCATGATGTCAGCTGCTTTGAGGGTGAAGCGAGGTCCATTCTGTATAGGCCTGAAGATTCCAAGTGCACTGCCTCCTCCAACTGGCTCCCTGGAAGAGAGAACACAGTGACATCAGGGAAAAACCTTACATAAAAAATTTTAAACGTGGAAAAATGGAAGTGTGAGCAAATATAATAGATGATACATTCAGTACAATATGGCAGGCATTTATGGGTCCATATTTTGCCTGACCTTCTGATTTAAAAAAAAATGCTCTTAGAAATTATGTTTTAGTATGCGATTTTGCAGACTCACCTGGTGACATGTGCTGAGCTGATTAAGTCCTCCTCCATGAAAGTTCTGGTTCAGTGTGGCTCATTTGGATGGGAGCAGTGGAATCTCAGCATCTCATGTGATTCTGAATTTCTGGTCCTCGAACTCATTTCACAAAGCTGTGAATTGAACCCATTCATTTATTGACCGTTTGGTTCCTCCTCTTCAATTGCTTTTAAATTGGTAAACATGAATGAACAAGATCTTGGAAAATCCAGATGTAGTTACAGTCAACAGTGAGAAAGACCTGGAATACGTGGAATCCTTTCTGGACCTCATTTTAAAAGACTTGAAAAAAATCCTTGTCCTTCAGAGAGGCTTGTTCTAAGTTTAAGGGATGCAGGAGCTCCTGATTCCAGTGGATTCTTTGAGCTGTAGCAGGAGCCACACCCACTCCAGCTCTGGTTGTGGGATGGTGTGAGTTTAGAAATGTGTAGGATTTATAGCTTGAGAAATGCCAGGAAATTAGGAACTTCAGGCCCCTCCTGATTTACGGTGAGATTTCCAAAGGCTCCAGGGCTCTAGAGATGCTGAATATTTTAGTGCAGCTCTGAGGTGTGAGCTGGGTCTTGCTTTTTGGCTGATTATCAACAACGGTTTTCTCTAATGTTTTAGTGGCACTCAGCTGTAACCTTGATCCTTGGCCTATTCCTGCTTTGCAAGGTGTTATAAATTTCATACTTAAAAAAATCATAATAGGAGCAGTTTCCGACTTTTTCTGAGACTGGCTACCCCAGGGGATGGAGGGCTAAGCATCCTTTATCCATTTTTATGCATCCAAGCTACCTTCATGTTGACTACGGAAAGTATACAATGAGTCTTTCCTCCGAAAGAGATGAACACAAGCACCCATTTGTTGGCTGTTTGTGGCTGCTGATTATGGACGCAGGAGCAGAAAAGTGGACTCTCCTCCCCCACAGGGTTACTGTAAATGATTTAAATCAATCCCTTTTATGCAGCATTGAGTACAGGAAGCACAATGTGCAGCAGCTAAATGTGCCATTTAAATTCTTCTCAGGCAAAGGTTAAAAGAGGTGGGGGGAAGGAGCAGAGAGAGGAGAGATTGCCGAGGTAGCTGCATTCAAATATTTTTGATAGGTTTCTAAGATACGCATCTTTTTTTTTTCCCTGAAGAAAATGCATTCATGTTTTAGAAAGAAAACAAATGGAAAATGTTAGCTCTTGTGCTGGTGAGCTCATGAGAAATGCCCGAAGACTTCTTTGTGCACAGCCTCAAATATCAGGATTTCTTTATTGTTGAGCTTTGATGCTCAGAATCGGGCAGGCCGTTTCCATGGCAACCAGTAGATGTTATGTTTATTTACTGAGTGGCAGGGAGTGACAGTGTCAGCAGCTGACATTTTCGCGTCTTTCTCCTCTTTTTCTCTCCAGTAAAAATTTGTTTCAGTCAATGAAAACGGCAACAACACCCTCCGTTTTATTGGTCAGAGCTTCTATGGCAAAAGTAAACAGTGGTTTAATTCGATTCAGTTATTCAGTGAAACACGCTTTACAGACTCATCACTTCATGGGCCTTGGAGAGCATCTGCAGTGAGCGGTTGCTGGTGAGAAGATGATTTGCAAAGTGAAAAGCAAATTTCAGGTTTTATTCACTTGAAAATGATGGAACAACTGCATTCCAGGGCGAAAGAATTTACATAGGTCTCATTGATGGACTCTAAATTTCCCATGACCTTGTTTATGCTTGTACTGATATATTCTTAAAAAAGGTCTATTAAGACTTTGTAACAAGACCACAGCCTCAGCAGGGACGGGAGATGGAGCTGCAGGGTGGGCTGGGATGACTCCTCACTGGTTATAAATAATGATCTATTCCACTGCGTTATCTGCCTGTGGCTCGTCTGCCCTCTAAATTATCTGCGGTCAATTTTTAATGCTGAACTGGCTTCCTCCTACTATCCAGCTGGTGTATGCTCCAGAGATGTAAACCAATGCTAGCATTCGCTTTAAGAAAACACAATTAGGAGGGCAAGCTGCTGTTGGGCATGGATACTCATAGCATGCCTACTCATAGCGTGCATGGGAAAGCTGAGAATTGGCTTTTTTCCTGGTCTCTGTTTTGCATTATCTGTGCTGCTGCACTGATTAATCTGAACAACTAAACTCTAGATAGTTTCAGCCTTTGAGAAAATAACTCCTAGTGCTTTATGAAACCAAGTCAATGCAGAACTATTAGGAGGTGCTTAAAATATTATCACCTGAAATTATCCCTTCCTGATCTCTTGCTGATTCAGGTAGAAATTAGCTCTTCTCATAACTTGGTTGAACTCCTCTGTTGCAAGCCTGCTTCTCACATGAGAGTGTAAGCAGCCTGAAGGCAGGCATTGCATCTTGCTCATCCTTATATCTATAGCACCTAGCACAGCTTCTGGCACAGCAGGCCTTGGAGAAACCTTTGCAGTATGAAAGTGAATTGACCCAGCCCAGCTTGAGGTGTGTCCCAGTTCCTGTGGGGAACCTGACTTCCTATTTTACTCATTATGCTTTATCACAGTAGAAAGAGAGCAGAGACTTAGAAAATTGAGATAATATTATGGATAACCAATCAGAAAAGAAAACTGCTGCTTGCTTGCTGGTCATCTATAGCTACACTTACTGATAATGATCAGGTTACAAATTCTGCAAAAGTGCAGACCAAATTAGGTTTGGAAGACATGTCCCATCTGCGGCATCTTCTGTTTGTTCAGCAGGAGTATCCCATAAGTAGAAGCTCATGGGATCTTCCAATATGAAGCTCTCAGAGAAGGAGGAGAAAGATTAAGAGTAGTATATTGATCTTCTATTGCCAAAACCTTCCTAGCTCTGCTTCAGGTACACTGTTACCAAATTCAATGTCAACAACTATAAGAATGAATGTCTATACTGTGGAAAGTACTCTGGATACAAGCATCTGGAGTTTGTCAGGAGAATGGGGAAGAGAAGATGGGTAACTAGGATTTTTTTGAGGGGCTACTATATGCTAAGCATGTAGCAATGGTATTGAGAGGTGTCAGAATCATTATCTCCCTTTTACATGTGAAAAACTGAAGTTCATGGTAATATGAGGGTCAACAACTCATAAGGGACAGAACCAACATTCAAATTCTGAAATATATGACATCCAAGTCTGTGAGCCATGTGTTTTATTTGGCATGGAGACAAGGATACATACTTAGAAAGACTTACCCATAGCAACCCTTAACATGAAGCTAAGCTACAGAGGCCATAAGGTAAGAAAAGAAGGCAGGTAGTCAGGGATGGAATCAAACAGAATGTGAGGTTTGAGCTGAAATCAGAAGAACCTAAGGCACAATTATATTCATTATTAAACCAAGGAGGCACGTGACTTCTGGTGCTGTACAGATCTGAGGCCACGAGATGATCTCAGGATGAAGCGAGAAGATGTGCAGGCCAAGAACAGGGTCATCCCAGGCTCCAAAGCTTCAGAGGGATATGTCACAGCCTGAGAAAATTCATGGTCCTGAGGACATGGCAAAAATTACAGCCATTCCTGGCCTCTCTGATGTTGCTGCAATGGGCTTCTATTGGAGCTCTCTGTGGAAGATTTCATGATCTGGCTTTTGTAGTGGCTCAAATAATCAGGTCATTACACAGTGAAGAAGAAAATGTGGAAGCTTAATTGGAAAATGGGCAAGAAGACAGTTGTCAAGAAAGTTCTAGAAATTGTACATTTTTCTTCTCTCTGCTTTCTTGCATTAATTGTCTTTTCAGTTACCCCAAATGGACTATACCCATGGCTGACCTCCACTTAATATAGCTGGGAAAGTCTGGTGAAGGCTATGGAACTCTCTTTTCCTTTAGAAATAATATTGGTTTTCTGTTTCCATATGACAGTGCCAGCAGGTTCTGGTTAACTCTGATTGCTGTCCCCCTTGCAGCACCTGTTTGTTTTTCTTTTATAGTGCTTATGGGCATTTCTCCAGCCGTCAGAGTATTTGAATAACGACACCTCACATCTTTAAGTAAGTCCTTTGGAATCTATGTTTTGGGTTGTGAGCATAATGCTTTCAAAATGTTGGCCCTGTTCCACTTGAACAGACCCCTCTCCCACCCCTACCTCACCTTTTTTTGATTGGGTGTTCCTACAAATACAAATCAGTCTTAGAGCTGGCTGAGTGCACTTTTAAGATGAGTCTTTGGCGTTCTCTGCAGTTGAAGCTTGGAAAGTGATTACAGTCATATGACTTTAGAAGTAGATGGGATATTTTATGGAGAGACTCATCCAGGAGTTCTTAAACTGTGCCTCGTGGAGCCTAAGGGATTATCTGGGGCTTCCACAGGGAATGCTGAGCTCCAGGTCTCCATCCCATGCAAGTGGGGAGCCCCTCCCTTTATTCAAACTCTTTGTTAGGTTTCCTTTGTAGAATGACTCTGTAGCTGTAAGAAGTTCCAGAAACCACATGTCTAGTTTAATCCCTTTATTCTAGATGAGGAAGAAAATGAAGTCTAGAGAGCACCTTATATGTTTAAGGTGGAATCTACTAGCAAACCCTGGAGTGTGCCTCTTCATGCTCACCTCCAACACATAATTTTCCTAATGAACAATAATGTTTATCAAAGTTTAGATTCATTTGAAACATGTAAGTTAGAGCCACTGATTTTAAATTCTTTTGTTTGGGGGCTGGCGCCGTGACTCACTTAACCTCCAGTTAATCCTCCGCCTGCGGCACTGGCATCCCATATGGGCGCTGGGTTCTAGTCCCAGTTGCTCCTCTTCCAGTCCAGCTCTCTGCTGTGGCCCCAGGAAGGCAGTGGAGGATGGCCCAAGTGCTTGGGCCCTGCACCCGCATGGGAGACCAGGAAGAAGCACCTGGCTCCTGGCTTCGGATCAGTGCAGCACCGGTCATAGTGGCCATTTGGGGAGTGAACCAGCGGAAGGAAGACCTTTCTCTCTGTCTCTCTCTCACTGTCTATAACTCTACCTATCAAATAAATTTTAAAAAAATTCTTTTGATTGTTTGAAAGAGACACAGAGCGAGAGTTTCTGATCAGATTTTTACTCCCCAAATTCCCATGATGTCTCTGGTCGGGCTGGGGCTAGAGAAGGGAACTGGGAACACAATCCTATCTCCCTCATCGATGGCAGGAATCCAACCACTCGAGTGATTGCTGCTGCCTCCCAGGGTCTGTGCTGGCAGGGAGCTGGAGTCAGCAGTCAGAGCTGGGAATCACACATGGGCAGTCTGATGTGGGACATGAGTGTCCCAACCATTAGGCTAATCATCAACTTTACAGCAACAAAATTTTAGACCCTGAGGGAAACTTTCTTTTCACATATTATGGCCTCTGTGTTGTGCTCACGTGTGCCATCAACATACTGAAGGTAGAGAGAGGAGCCAGTGTTGGGGTACAGCAGCTTAAGCTGCCACTTGCTGTGCAAGCATCCCATATCAGAAAGGCAGTACAGTCCCAGCTGCTCTACTTCTGATCCAAATTCTTGCTAATGCACCTGGAAAGGTAGTGGAAGTACATGGGCCCCTGCCACCTACATGAGAGACCAGATGGTGTTCCTGGCTTGTGGCTTCAGCTTGGCCCAGTCCTGGCTGTTGTGACCATGTGGGGAGTGAACAAACAGATGGAAGATTTCTCTCTTTTGCTCTCCCTCTCCCCAGCACCCCGCTCCGTGTATGTGTGTGTCACTCTGTCTTTCAAATAAATAAGTGTTCAGAAAATAAAGATATACCCAGAAGGCTAAGATGAGCAGGAAAATGAAAATTGTTAAAATGACTGTGACCTCCAGTGACTTCTGTGGCCTTCAGTGTGCAGGATACAATTTTCCATTTTCAGAATCATTGCCACCCTTCTTTGATTTTCAGAATCATTGCTACAGGGGAGGGGTGGTATAAGATAGAAACTATATCTCCTCTGCCAGGAGAATCTTGGTCAGATTCCATCAAAAGGGAGACTCCCTGGAAATTTTGAAGATAATAGGAAGAAGCTATCTATGTTCCTCATATCAGCATCAACAGACATGTGGTAGAGGATTTTATTGGTGGCTTATTTTGAAACATCTTTCTGAGAATAACCCACTTCTGTGCTATAGGCAACCAAGATCATCATCAGTGACTCCTGCATTGGGAGTCTTCCTGAGAGGGATGTAGGTCTGTGCTGCAGAGGCTGAGACCAGAGGCAAAGCTTTCCATTGACCCTTTATGTCTGGCTTTCCTGAGGTCTATGTTCCTTGGCCTTTCTAATCTCCATGTGTCCTCTAATCCCCTGCAGTAAATGTTATCCTATTCCAAATACCAAGAGCAACTTGTGCTTTCTGGATGTTAGCCTTGTAGTTCCAGAAACTGTTCCCTTCAAGGGAAGTGGCATCTAAGGAAAGCGGGTGGATGGCAAGGAAATTGATGCCTGAAGCTGGAAGGAGACCATTCATGTGAATCAGGGATTAAACAACACTTGGAAGGTGTAAGGGAATACATCTAATCAGTCTGCAGCATGGGAGAGATGGTGTGTATTGGTTCTCATTGGCTGTCCTTAATAAATACCACAGGCAAGAGAGGAGCTCAGGAAAACACGAGGCAGATGGTGAGCAAACATGGAAAAGAGAAATCCCAGAAATGCAGAGCTCTGCAGATTTGGAAAAGTCCCAGCTATTTCTAGACTCCTGACAGCAATAGATGGGGTTTAACAACAGGCTGTGAGCAACAGTGGTACAGTAAAAATCATCAGTTGACTACAGCAAGTCAAGAAAAATATCAGGCTTCGTATTCAAGCCAGACAGGCTCAAAATCAACACTATTAAAATGAAGAAACAGAGAAATAACACGGGTTCCAGAAGCATGTGTCAGAAAGAACTTAGGTATCATTTTTGCATCCTGCACAGACTATGGACAAAGAGAACAGAACCTTACTAATATTTTTCAGGAGACTGTATTGCCAGTGAAATCACTAGCCTGGAAAAAAAGCAAAGCAAAAGCGTGTTTCGATTTATCCAAAGCTTTTGATTAACTTTATCTTCCAGATATATAAGACAGTTTCAAATGTTTAATTCTCAGGAGGCTGTCCTGAAACGTGGCGTAGGAGAGGGAAAAACCAAGAGGAGTCTCCTCAAGATCAGGGCCAGGCCATGGAGAGCAAAGGGTAGAGGAGCAGGTCTTGTTAGGGGACTTCTGCCGACTCAGGGCTGGGGATCTAGTCTCAGAGGCAGTTCAGTCTTGGTCTTTTCGAGCAGGGCTTCCCAGATGTTTTAATTCTGTGAGAACTTTCAGTATCCTGCTATAGCTGCAGGAAGGAGGCATTTGCTCTATTGCCATATCCACAGATTTTCTAGACATTTCCATATTTGATGGAGGAAGGAGCAGGCCTTGGAACCATCCTTCACGGTGATGGTTACAAGTGAGAACCGAGAGAGGGCTGTGTACACAGAGCTCCTGAGATGGATAGAGTTTCCTCTGTGCTGAGTGTTAGTTGCCACAGAACACACACACTGAAACAGGACTGCAGGACACAGGCGTGCACTCCAGACCTGCAGGAATGGATGGGAGACTGTGGGTTGAGAGGAGCAAGGAGGAAGGAGTGTAAGATGCAGCTGTGGCTAATCAGCCTGCAGCAGACCTGAGAGACGTTTAAAGGTGATACACTTGTCACGGAAAGTCCCACAGTTAACAGTGACAAGGGGGACCCAATAAAGCGTCCAGTCCAGGCATGGATTTGATACCTTGCCTTTGAAGCAGCATTGCATTTATGTTCTCCTTAATAAAAAGCGCAATATCTGTTAACTGGAAAAAAAGGAACTATAGAAATGTGAAAACGGGGGGGGGGGGAGAATCCTCAAAATCCCCTACCTAGGAAATAATCATAATTAATATTTTGCTATAGGCCTTATCGATCTTTTAAATTAAGGTACACACATTAAATTTCAAAAACAAGGTTGATATCCATTCTCTAACACTACTTTGTGTTAATATAACCCAGGTTGTGCTGCCAACCAAATTATCTCTAACTGTCAGCGGCAGAGGATTGTGAAAAATAAGTTACTCTGCTCATGAATGTCCATCACAGGTCAGCTTTGCTCTGTATTGTCTTCATTCCAGGGACCGAAGGTGAAGGGGCAGCCTCTGCTGGGGCTGTCTCCTGGTAGAGAGCAAGGGGAATACAGCACATCACATCTTGGCTCTAAAGCTGCTGCCTGGGAGCAACACAAAGCACGTCATACAACCAAGTCTAACCTCAGAGGAGAGGCGACCTGACTCTCCATCAGCAAGGGGCAGTGAAGACCACGGAACACTAAGGCTTACTTACACCAGTTAGCTGGCTGAATGTCCCACACTCCTTTGCAAGTACTGAAATTGTTGTAACACTAACCTGATGTTGCTCTCTTAGAGGAGAATTTTTTGCCATAGTAAGGGGATAATAGGGGATGAGTTAAAGACCCCACTGCCAGTGGAAATGAATAGAATATCAATAAATGGCAATAGGATCTAAAGGAAAGTTCTAGAAGTTTACAGAAGTAAGTCTAAATTAGGATAGCATTGGCAGCAGAAATCTTAATTCAAGAATTTTTCAGTAGAAACCTTCAGCAAATGCTGATTCTTACCTGGCTTTTCCATGCAGAGAGAGGCACTGTTTTCTGGCACCGTGGCAACCCTTTCTAGTAGCTGGTGCAAGGGTCCATATGTAACCAGAGCTCGTGTTTTGGGTTCAGATGCCCACATCTACCTATCTCTGTCAGCCTCCTACCTTCTGTTCTCGAAGGCTCTGCCCAGGGGGTCCGGATGCAGCTTTGTAAATCTGAAATCATCTGCTCATTTTCTTGGTACCCAGCTGCTCACTGAAAGGCCTACGAACAGAAGGAAAAAGGCCCATTCTCCAGTCCCCTCTGTGCCTCTGGCCCTTGGCTTCATGAGCAATACCTCCCGTGCTGAGGATGATGTGAGGCTCAGACACCATCCATTATGTCCTCACTGGGCTCCTTCCCAGAGGCAGGGGGACATTCTGGTGTTGCCCCCTGCCCCTGGTTTTCTAATTGGCATGCTTAATGCACAGCCAGCAGAGTGTCCTTATTTTACATTCATCTTCAATCTAATAAAGATTAGAATATTCTCAGGTGGTAACAACAAGCTGTGCTTTCTCTCTTATCTTGCATGTGTGGCTTAACCCCCCAGTTTGGACTCCAACAGTCACTCTGGCTTCACACCGCATTGAGTCTTGTGTTCACTGTCCCAACTGCCTCTTTTCATAGTCAGCTTCAGGGGTTGTTCGCTTCTGTTTATTATTCAGTACAGTGTGTGTGTGTGTGTGTGTGTTTGGCGTTTAAAAATCACTGACTAGGCCAAGCTTCTTGTTGCAGTGGAGTGGACTATGGTGTCCGCTGGATGGACTGACCTCTCCAGAAGGCAGTGGTCTCCTGCCGCTTCTTCTGGCCTCCTTCCAAGTGAACACAACTCTTAAGCAAAACAGTGTCTCTTTGCATTTTGTTTTCAGCACAAATCCTCTCAAGAAGCAAATCCAATGTTTCTCTAATGTTTTAATCTATCAGAAGCTGGAGATAAGACCACTTGAGCCGTATGATTTCTTGATTTAAACACAAGCAACAGAAATGGAGAGAGTCTGTAGTACATACACCCACACATTCCTTATTTTATTTTCGGTGACTTTAGTGGGCGAAGAGAATTTGAACAGTGCGGGTTGCAAATATAGACATGCTTCTTGGGAGGATGGTAAATCTCGGGTCAATGGCGAGAGAAGAAAGGTCTGGAATGGTGTGAATGGGTTCAAGGATTATTTAGGGGTAGCCTGGATGCATGCATTGGGTGATACTTTGCAACCCTCATTTTCCATGACTCCATGTGCACTCTGTTGCACTCTGTTGGGTCAAAAATGAGCAAGGAAGGAGACATAAATGGGAAAGCAATTTCAAAGACAAATTGCTCCTTTCCTGCAGTTAGTGCTCTATTTGGTATCCAAAGTGTGGCATTCTGAATGCTTAGAGTTTATCTTTGGCTGCAAGACAAGCAAACACTGGGCTGGAATCAGAAGGAACAAAGAGAATGCTTGCCAGGACTGTGGAGGAGGAGACATGGCAGAGCCAACCTCCCCACTGGCACCACAGGGTCCTGAAGCCTGGGACAGCTGTGGAGCCTGTCTCCTGTCACCTCGGGAGGGGAGGGCTTCTTTGGCCTCTGGCTCCTGCCCTCCTTGCATATTCTCTCCCACTGAGTCCATTCTTGGCTGTTTCTCCCTGACAGGAGAGCCAGGTGCTGGGGAGATGCCAGGTTAGAGACTGGAAGTTCATCCACCTTTGTAATACTAAAAATGAAGGGAAAATATGTGCAGTAGGAAGCTGAAAGGGGTCTTGATTGCATTTTGAGGGTGAGCTTTGCTGGGACTGACTTCTACTGAAGATGAAGACAGTAGCTAAAAGACTATCAGTGTTGGGGATGGTCTGCACCTGCCAAGGCAGCGCATACCCAGGTATTGGTGGAGGTTTGTGCTTGGCTCTTCTTCAGCTGTACCTAGGAGAAGCAAATGGATTTTGCTGCCTGTGAAAGATTTACCAAAATCCTTGTCCACCCTGCTGTATGAGGACTGCCCTCCAGGATTTTTGTGGCATGGCTGTGAAGGATAGCCTTAACTTCTTTATCCATGTAAGCATTGGGTCAACAGGGAATAAAGCATGAATTGAGCTATTATAAAATATTAACAGCTAAAGGGCTTCCTGGTGTCATCAGAAAAATGAAGGTTAGGGTTGTCAACAGTTTGTATAACTAGTCTCTGAAAGCTCCTGATATTTAGTCAATGAAGACTCTTCTCTGACCCCCAGCCTAACCAGGATTAGCCTTCACCTGACACTCACTCCAGGTAGTTAACAATTCTCCCAATTCTCCCTGCTATAACTTAATCTTAGCTGTCTATTACAGGTGTGGCTCCCTGCATCTCAGGACACAGTCTAAGCTTCTAGCAACCCAGCAATACTCTGGGAAGGCTGAGCAGAGGTGGATTATTTTCTCGTTTTTTTCCTAGATATTTTTTGGGGAAACAGAGATGTTGGTTCTTTAGTGCTAGTTCAGAAAGGTTGAATTATTGATGTGGGGTTAACCTCAGTTATATTAAAAAAGCTCTGAGAAGAAAGTAAAAACAATCTTTTAGGCATTAATGTGTGCAATAAATGTAATTAAGATAAAAAGATGCAAGTCATAGAGACATATTTTGGGTTATTATTATTATTATTATTATTTTGCTATTAGAGTGGTTGCACAATGAAATAAACTGGTTTGGCTGATAGTGGCCGTCCCTTTATTTAATGCACCCAAGCAAGGGCTAGAGAATTCTTTGTTCAAAGACTAGTTTTGAGGCATTAAAACAGCATTGAGTATTTTACTTTATTAAGGAGTTTTAAATCTGTGAGCCCCTAAACTTGAATGTAAAATTGTGGTGGATGTGCACATTTCCTTAGAAGTTTTTTCCCTCTGTTGTTTTAAAATCACAGCTTCTTGTATATGATAAACCATTAACTAGCTCTACCTCTCCATGTAAAGCTTCCAAATGGACCTATAGGGCCCTGCAATTAATGTGACTATTCTGTGAAGGATCAATAGACGTGACTAAATGACTAATGTGACAGACAGAAATCATGAAAACAGGAGAGAATACAATCAATGATGCAGAGAGAATACATAAAAATATTTTACAAAAGCAAAAACAATAGCAAAATTCAACCCATTACTCAGAGAACTAAAAAAGTAAACTGGAGACTATACAGAAAGGAACATTTTCAAAGACAAAAAAGAGCTCATGGTAGCAGAAATGAAAAATTCACGGGAAAATCTAGGAAATAAAAATCAAAGATATTTCTTAGAAAGTTGAAAGAGAAGACAAAGAAAAGGAAAATAGGGGAGGAAAAACATAACAATCCGTCTAGGAGATCTTATATTTAAAAATGAGAGAGACCTGGATAAAATAAAGAGAACACCATCAAAGAACTAATTTAGGGAAAATTTCCAGAACCAAAGGATGTGGGAATTTAGGTAAAAAGGACCTAATAACTGTGTTCTTCCATCTATTTTGAATAGATTTTAAAAGATCCTTACCAAGCTATATAAAAATGAAATTGCAGAAGATTGAATCCTAGAGATTCTAAATTTCCAAGAAGGGAAAGAAAGAAAGAAAAAAACCCAAAACTAGTTCAAATATAAGAAACTGAAAATTGTAGTGCCAATCAGACTACCAAACAGTAACACTTGAATTGAGTACCAATGGATCAATGGGTTTATTTATTATAAAGGGGACATTTTTTTCTAACCTGGAATTTTATACCTAGCGAAATTATCAATGGGACAATGGTTAGAATGTGTGGAGTGATGGGTCGGGAGAGTAAGCACTTATTCATAGTCAAGGTGACCTGCAAACAGTGGCAAATGTTTAGGCACCATACACACTAACACTAGACTGCTGGGACAGTTTTCACCAGGGAAATGCATGATAACAACATGGGTAGTAGATGTGAAATTCTCCCATCATCTATTGTACTTTGGGGAAGAGCACAGTCTGACGGAGCAAGACAGCAATCTTCGAGGAGGTACTTAGATACCTGAGTTTTGGGTATTTTGCCACAAACAAATTCTCTGTATTGTCAGAGGCCAGGATACAATGGTGATAGTACTTGGCAAAAACTTATCTACAGTCACCTTCTACCACAACACTGATTTGGGTTGGAGATGGCATCAGCTCCTCTCTTGTAGTTATCAGGGGGATGCAATCCAAACCTTGGGTTACAGCTATATGAAGTGGCAAGCAGTGGCAGACCTTGTATCAACAACATCCGTGCTTAGTACAGCACCAGTTCCTCTCTGGATGACTGGAGAACTAACATCCAAACATTGATCAACAGGATTGATTGCCTGAAGCACCAGACTTATGTTATCAATTTGAGCTTTAGAAGAAGTCATTTCTTGCTGGTGCCATGGCTCAATAGGCTAATCTTCCACCTGTGGCGCCGGCACACCTGGTTCTAGTCCCAGTCGAGGTGCCAGATTCTGTCCCGGTTGCTCCTCTTCCAGGCCACCTCTCTGCTGTGGCCCAGGAGTGCAGTGGAGGATGGCCCAGGTCCTTGGGCCCTGCACCCCATGGGAGACCAGGAGGAAGCACCTGGCTCCTGGCTTCAGATTGGCGCAGCGCACCGGCTGCAATGTGCCGGCCGTAGCAGCCACTTGGGGGGTGAACCAACAGAAAAAGGAAGACATTTCTCTCTCTCTCTCTCACTGTCTAACTCTGCCTGTCAAAAAAAAAAAAAAAAAAAAGAAGTCATTTCCTTTTCTGAGAGGTCAGTTTACAGGATATAAGTCTTAAACAAGTTACCTTTTCCTCTCAGAAGAGCTCACATGCACTTTTCCTGGGAAACCAGCAGATGATGTGGTTCACCTTATTGAGGGAACAAACCAAGAAAGAAGCAGACTCATAACCTAAGATAAAGGAGGATATGCATAGGAGGGGCAAAGAAAATTACCAGGGTGACAATGAAAGGAGAATCTATTGGCAATCCTGGTGGTGTATTGGCGCAATAGGAGAGAGAACTCCAAGTATAAGGTTCACAAGAAGCTGAGATCAAAAACAACACCTTTAACATTTTTTATTTGTTTTATTTTAAAGGCAGAGAGACAGAGATACATATGTACACACACACACACACAAATCTTTGATCCATTGGTTTATTCTTCAAATGCCCACAATGGCCTGGGCTGGATCAAACCAAAGCCTGGAGCCAAGCACTCCATTTGCGTCTCCTGTGTGGGTGGCAGACACTTATGTGTCCTTGAGATATAACCTGATGTTTCATAGGGTGTGCTGGAATTAGGAGTGGAACTGGGACTTGAACCCAGGCACTCCAACATGGGATGCAGCATTTTATCCACTAGGCCAAACACTCAAGCTAATACACCATTTTTTAAAAAAGCTTAATTGAGGTATAATTGACATAGAATAAACAATGTATTTAAAATATACTATTTGGAAAGTTTTGACATATTTATGCACTTCTGAAATCTCTGTTTTAATCAAGGTAATGATCATATTCATAATATGGAAAGTTTCTCTTGGAACTCCTACTTTTTCCCCTTTCCTGTCTTTTCCATCCTCTAGGCAACCACTGACCTACTCTCTGTCAGTATAAATCATTTTTAATTTTCTAGAATTTTGTATATATAGAATCATACACACATATTCATTCAGTCTGGCTGCCTTCACTTAGTATAAAAGTTATTTTTAAAGATTTAATTATTTTACTTGAAAGTCAAAGTTATACAGAAAGAGAAGGAGAGGCACAGAGAGAGAGAGAGAGAGAGAGAGGTCTTCCATCAGCTGTTTCACTCCCCAATTGGCCTCAATGGCTGGAGCCATGCCGATCCAAAGCCAAGAGCCAGGAGCTTCCTCCAGGTCTCCCACATAGGTGAAGGGGCCTAGGGACTTGGGCCATCTTCCACTGCTTTCCCAGGCCATAGCAGAGAGCTGGATCGGAAGTTGAGCAGCCGGGTCTCAAACCTACGCCCATATAGGTTGCCGGCACTGCAGGCGACTGCCTTACCCACTACATCACAGCGCTGACCCCAGTATAAAAGTTTTGAGACCCACCAATGTTGCCATGTTGTAGCATGCATCAATAGTTTATTCCTTTTATTGTTAATTGAAATTTTTGCATGAATATACCACAAAATTGTTTTTGATAAATATATGTGTTGTTTTACCTGTTGGTGAAAATTTGGGCTGTTGAAAATTAAAGTGTTATAATACCTTTGTGTGCATGTTTCTACATCACGACATGCTATTATTTTTTTTTTCCCTTTGGCAAATACCTAGGAGTGGAATGGCTGGATGAAAACGGTAGAACTGTTTTCCAAAGTGATTGTAACATTTTTCCATTCCCACCAGAACTATATGAGAGCTCCACTTCTTCTACATCCTCACCAACACTTTGATTAGACTTTGAATTTTAGGCATTCTAACAACTGTCAAAAATCAGTTACCCATATTTGGAGTTATTTTAGATTCTGTATCCAGTTTCATTAATTTAGTTATCAATCTTGGTACCAGTTAGTTCCTTAGTGTTTTGAATACTATTGCTGTGTAATAATTATTGAATTGAAATTGTGTAACTATTCCATGTTTTTTTCCCCAAGTCATTCTTCATTTTGGCTGTTCTGGCCCTTTGCTCTCCATATGAGTTTTATAATCTGTTTTCTACCCCCCAAAAAATACTTCTGGAATTTTGATAGAATTGAATTCAAATGACATCCTATCAATATTGAGGAATCTTATCCATGCTTTAGGCATATTCTTCCATTTATTTAGGTCTTCTTAAATTGCCTTCAGCAACATTTTGTGGTTTTCAGTATATAGCGTTTGCATGTCTTTTGTTATATGTATCTCTAAATATTTTACATTTTTAGATGAATTTATAAATAGCATTCATTTTAATGCTTCAGTTTCAATTTCTCCTTGTTCATTGCTTGTATAAAGACTTTCAGTTGGGGCAGGCATTGTGGCTCACTGAGTTTACCCCACTGCTTGGGAGGCCAGCACCCATATTCGAGTGCTCAGGAAGGAGTGCCATCTCTGCTTCTATCTAGCTTCCTGCTATTGTCCTGGAAGGCAGCAGATGTTGACGTAAGCTCTTGGATTCCCAGAACGCATGTGAGAGACTCTTATGGAATTCCTGGTGCCTGGCCTTGGCCCGGCCCAGACCTGGCTGTTGCTGGTTTTTGAGGAATAAACAAGCAGATGGAAGACATTTTTCTCTGTTACTCTGTTTTTCAAATAAATAATTAAAACTTTAAAAAACAAATACACTTGTATTTTATATATTGATTTTGAATTCAGCTCACGTATTAGATCCTATAGCTTTTTATGTAGAGTCCACAAAATTTTATACATAGCTGATTGTGCTACCTGTGAATAACGACAGCTGGTTTCCTTCCAATATGATACATTATCTTTTGTTTTCTTGTTTGCTGCATTAGATAGAGCCGCCAGTATGATACTGAATATAGCTGATGACGTGGACATTTTTCACTTGTTACTCATTTTTGTAGGGGGGAATCTTTCAATATTTCAGCATTCATTTTGATGTTAGCTGTAGATTTTTTTGGAGATGCCTCTTATCATTTCTTTCAGATACATACCCATCAATGGACTAACTGTATCATATAGTAAATATACTTTAACTTTTTTTAGGAACTTCCTTACTGTTCTTTATAATTACTGTACTAATTTGTATTCCTACTAACAGAGTATAATGGTTCTCATTTCTCTACATCCTTACAAACATGTTATTTGTGTGTGTTTTTTTCAAAATAGCCATTCTAACTAGAGCGAATTCCTACCTAATATGTGGCTTTGGTTTGCATTTTCCTCGTGGATAGTGATATTAAATGTTTTTTTCAATATTTGTTTGCCATTTGTATTTTTTCTTTTGATAAATGTCTATTCAGATACTTAGGCAATTTCTTAACTGGATTATTTTGTTGTTATTGAGTTTTGTGTTTCCTTTTTGTAAAGATTTATTTAATTTATTTGAAAGGCATAGTTACAGAAATAGAGGGGGAGAGATAGAGAGAGAAATCGTCCATCTGTTGGTTCACTCCCCAATTGGGCACAATGAAAAAAGCTGGGTCAGGCCAAAGCCAGGAGCCAGGAGACAGGAGGTTCATCTGGGTGCACATGAGTATAGGAGTCCCAACACTTGGGCCATCCTCCACTGCTTTCCTAGGCACATTTTAAAGGAGTTGGATCAGAAGTAGATCAGCCGGGAATCGATTTGCTTCTGATTACTTCTAAGTAATCCTATGATCAATTTTTGAATTTCGTTTCTGGCATCTCTTCAATTTCTTCATCTAGTATTTCATTCTAGTATTGAAGTATTGTTGTGTTCCTTTGGAGGTGTCATATTGTCTTCTTATTCTTGTTTCTTGAGTTTCTGTGTTTTTAGGCATTTGTGGAAATAATTGTTTTATTTTGTTTTCCCTGTGGTGGCTTTTATCTTTGGACTATGCCTCTGTAGCTTAGTGGAGTGTCTGCTCTTTCAGTGAATACTCAGAGGCATGTACTAAGTGTGGCCCAGGAGCTCTATTTAGTGCTCCAGGGGAAGGGAGTGTCCAAGCAAACACTCAAGTTGGGCATGGTAAATCTTTCTCTCTCTCTCTCTTTTTATTTTATTTTTTTTATTAGAGGGAAAGGTTTGATCAGCTCTGGTGGGATAGTCTCACCCTCACCGCTTCTCCTACAAGGAGACCGATGCCCGGGTGCTAGCTCCAGTGGGTGAAATATTCATCTGCACTGCCACAAGAACCACACAAAGGATCTGTGCAGTCCTTGGTGTGAGCTTGGATCCCTTGACACTCACCAGGCAATCAGGGAGGGTATGGAGCCACACAGAGTGACTGCTCAGAGACCCAGCTACACCCTGTGCCCTTCCATGCAGCCACAATGTTTGTATGGTCTGTCCTAGCACATAAGGCTCCCAAAGTCATGAGCTCCCAGCCCCCTGTCAATTCTCCCAGCCAGACTCTGGCATCTCCTCTCAGCTGGTTGCTGGATATGCAGACACAAGCTGGCACAGCTATTACATATGTCCAAAATGGCACCTGCCCTCTCTCAGCTAGCTACAGGACACCAGTGGTCAGGGTGAGAGAAACATGCCCCCCTTCTTTTTTTCCCTCTAGGTTGGCAGGTACACTGATCCCCACTGAGCTCCAATTCGGATCATGCCAGGTTCTTCCCGCAACTTTATTACCAGTGGCTTGGGCTGCTGCAGATGGGTCTCACCTTACTCTCCAAAGCTAGTGCTGAGACTCAGCTGCTGGGGTCCTGAGTTGTGCACACCCACACCCTCCATGTAGATCACAGTGTCCCTCTAATTTGTGTGGAGTGTCCCCTGCAGTTTCCTCTCTGACTCTTCCTTGAGATGACACTTCTCCACTTTTTTTTTTCAACTATTTTCCCCTAGGCTAGAGCAGTAAGCTCCCTCCCTTTTCCACCATCTAGGAATTGATTGGTCAGCTGGAACTCATACCCGTATGGGATGCTGGCATTGCCGGCAGTGTCTTAATCCATTATGTCACAAAGCCAGCACTGAGTTTTTGTTTCTTAAAAGTTATGGATATTGATCCCTAGATACATAGTTTACAAACATTTTCTCCCATTATGTCAATTATTTGTTTAATCTGTTGATTATTAATTTCACTCTGCAAAAGTTTCATAATTTGATATAGCACCATTTGTCTATTTTTATTTATTTATTTTTTGCCTGTGCTTTTGGGATTTTATCCAAAGAAATATTGCCTGTGCCAATGTCTTGAAGTGTTTCTCACAAATTTTCTCCTAATGGTTTAATGTGTTATGTTTATATTTTTGTTCTATTTTGTCTTGATTTTTGTATAAGGTGATTTTGTATAAGGTGTGGGAAAGATCTTGTTTCAATCTTCTGCATTATGGATACACAGTTTTCTCTGCACCATTTATCAAAGAGTCTGTCCTTTCTCCAATGTGCGTTTCTGGCATCTCTGTCAAAGATAAGTTAGCTGTAGATATGTGGATTAATTTCTGGGAATCTCTATTCTGTTGCGTTGGCCTATCTGTCCATTTATGCCAGTGCTATGGTAGATTTGATCATATTAGCTCTGTCGTATGTCCTAAAATCTAATATTGTGATGCCTCCAGCTTTGTTGTTTAGTTCAAGATTGCTTTAGCTGTTCAGAATCATTTGTGCTTCCATATGAACGTTAGACTCGTTTAACCTAGTTCTGTGAAGAAAGTTATTGATATTTTGATGGGGATTGTGTTGAATCTATAAATCATTTTTGGGTAATGTGGATATTTAAATAATATCAATTCTTTTGATCCATTAGCCTGGAAGGTCTTTCTGTTTTGTGTGTGTGCACCTTCTTCAATTTTGTCAACAATAACTTCTATTATGGGAGTCTTTCACATCCGTGGGTAAATTTATTTCAAGGTGTGTGTGTACCTATGGTACCTATTGTAAATGAGATTGCTTTTTATAAGTTCTGTGTGAGCTTATTATTGTTATATTAAAAATCTCCTGATTTTGTGTGTTGATTTTATGTTGCAAACTCATTTATCAGTTCTAATAGTCTCCTTGATGAAGTCTTTCAATTTCTCTGTATAGAGAATCATGTCATCTCCAAATAGGAATAATTTATTTCCTGATTTCCTACTTGAATACCTTTTATTTCTTTTTCTTACCTGATGGCTCTGGCTAAATTCAACATTCTAGTAATATATTGAAAAAGAGTTGTGAGAGTGGATATCCTTGACTGGTTCCAGATCTTAGTAGAAATGCCTTTAGCTTTTCCTCATTTGATACGATGTTGGCTGTGGTTTTTTTTTTTTTTTTTTTGTATATAGTCTTTATTGTGTTGAGTTTCAGTCCTTCTATACCTAATTTGTTCAAAGTTTTTTTAAAATATCATGAATGGATATTAAATTTTATTAAGTACTTTTTCTGCATATCTTGAGATGATCACATGATTTTTATTCTTAGTTCTGATGGTGTGATGCATTATGCTTATTGATTTGTGTGTGTTGAACCATTCTACATGCCTGAAATAAATCCCACTAGATGAGTGATCTTTGTGTTGTGTTTTTGTATTCATTTTGCTAGATTTTGTTGAGATTTTTTGTGTCTGTGTTCCTTAGGGATATTGGTTTATGGTTTTCTTCTTTTGTTGTGTTCTTATCTGGTTTTGGAATCAAGATAATGCTGGCTACATATAATGAGCTTGGTAAGATTCCCTTACTTTCAGTGATTTGGAATACTTTGAGAAGAACGGGTGTTTGTTCTTCCTTAAAACTTGAGTAGGGCACCAGTGTTGTAGCACAGCAGGTTAAGCTATGCTCTCTCTCTGTCTCTGTTTCTCCCTCTTCCTCTCTCTGTAACTGCCTTTTTTTAAATTTATTTTATTTATTTATTTATTTATTTATTTGACAGGCAGAGTGAATAGTGAGAGAGAGAGACAGAGAGAAAGGTCTTCCTTTTTGCCGTTGTTCACCCTCCAATGGCCGCTGCAGCTGGCGCATCTCGCTGATCCGAAGGCAGGAGCCAGGTGCTTCTCCTGGTCTCCCATGCGGGTGCAGGGCCCAAGGACCTGGGCCATCCTCCACTGCCTTCCGGGGCCATAGCAGAGAGCTGTCCTGGAAGAGGGGCAACAGGGATAGAATCCGGCGCCCCAACCGGGACTAGAACCCGGTGTGCCGGCGCCGCAAGGCGGAGGATTAGCCTGTTAAGCCACGGCGCCGGCCTGTAACTGCCTTTTAAAAGAAAAGTTGAGGCCAGCGCTACGGCTCAATAGGCTAATCCTCCGCCTCTGGCACCGGCACACTTGGTTCTAGTCCTGGTCGGGGCTCCGGATTCTGTCCCAGTTGCTCCTCTTCCAGGCCAGCTCTCTGCTGTGGCCCGGGAGTGCAGTGGAGGATGGCCCAAGTACTTAGGCCCTGTACCCGCATGGGAGACCAGGAGGAAGCACCTGGCTCTGGGCTTCGGATCAGTGTAGCGCGCCGGCCATGGCGGCCATTGGAGGGTGAATCAATAGAAAAGGAAGACCTTTCTCTCTCTCTCTCTCTCTCTCTCTCTCACTGTCCACTCTGCCTGTCATAAATAAATAAACAAAATTTTTAAAAAAATTGAGTAAAGTGGCCAGCTCTGTGGCATAGCAGGTGAGGCCGCCACCTGTTGTTGCCAGCATCCTATATGGGCGCTGGTTTGAGTCCTGGCTGCTCCACTTCTGATCCAGCTCTCTGCTCTGGCCTAGGAAAGCAGTGGAGGGTGGCCCAAGTCCTTTTGCCTCTGCACCCATGTGGGCAACCTGGAGGAAGCTCCTGGCTATTGGCTTTGGATCGGTGCAGCTCCAGCCATTGCAGTCATCTGGGGAGTGAACCAGAAGATGGAAGACCCCCCTGCCCTGCCTCTCTGTAACTCTGCCTCTCAAATAAATAAATAAATCTTTTTTTTTTTTTAAAGTTGAGTAGAATTCATTGGTGAAGCCATACAATCCTTGGCTTTCCTTTGTTGGGACATTTTATCACTGATTCAGTCTCATTACTCTTTATTGGCTTCTTCACATTTTCTATGTCTTCATGGTTCCATTTTGGTGATACATATTGGAAATCTATCCATTTCCTCTGGATTTTTCAAGTCGTTGGCATATAATTGTTTATAGTAGTCTGATGATTCTTTGTAGTTTTGTGGCATCAGTTTTAAAGTTTCCTTTTCCATTTCTGATTTTGCTTTTTTGAGTTTTCTCTATTTTTCTCAGTCTAGCTAAAGATTTGGTGATATATTTTATCTTTTCAAAAAGCCAGTTCTTCATTTCATTGATCTTTTGTTTGTTTTTGGTTTCTATTTAATTTATTTGTTCTCTGATCTTTATGAATTCTTTCCTCTTACTAACTTTGGATTTGGTTTGTTCTTGTTTTATTAGGTCCTTGAGATGTGCTGTTAGGTTGTTATTTGAGATCTTTCTATTTTTTTGATGTAGGTACTCAGTGCCATAAACTTCCCTCTTAGTGGTGATTTTCTGTATCTTGTAAGTTTTGATACATTGTGCTTCCATTTTCATTAGTTTCAAGGGGTTTTTAAATTTCCTTTTGACTTCTTCAAGGGACTGTTCATTTGGAAGCATATTATTCAGTCTCCATGTATTTGTGTAATTTCTAGACTTTCTTTTGTTATTGATGTCTAGTATAGTCAGGAAAGATACATGATATGATTTCAGTGTTTCTGAATTTGATTAATCTTGTTTTGTGGCTTAGAATGTGGTCTACCCTAGAGGATATTCCCAGGTGCTGATGAAATGGATGTGAGTTATGCAGCTGTTTGGTGGAATGTTCTATAAATGATAGTTATGTTCATTTGGTCTGTAGCATAGTTTAACTCTGGTGCGTGTTGATTTCTTTTTGTCTAGATAAATATATAAATACATATTTATATATATGCATTTATATATAGTTACATATGTAAATAAATATGTATATAATAAATTTAGTTATATTATTTATATATAAATGTACATATAATATATAATATAATTATATATAATATATTATAATTAATATATATCTATAATAATAAATATTTAATAATAAATATATATGTATTTATATATAGTTACATATATACGATCAAAGAATCAGTTAAACACATGATGTAACTGTATATATAAATACATATATGTAAATATGTATTTATATATGTATATATGCACATATATAAAAATGCAGATAAAAATATGTATATGTGTATATATATGTATTTATATGTATATATGTATTTATATATATAGTTACATCATGTGTTTAACTGATTCCTTGATCGCTATATAGTGACCTACTTTCATTTCTTCTTAGACTTGCTTTAATAAAGTCTGTTTTGTGTGATATGTTTATTTACTCTTGCTCATTTTTGTCTTCTGTTTGTACAGACTCTTTTCCTATCCTTTCACTTTCAGTATGTGTATGCATTTTCTTGTGAGTGAATTTCTTATAAACAGTATATAATTGGGTCTTGTTTCATAGTCCATTCATTCAGTCTGTATTTTTAGTTGAGGAATGTAGTCCATTCACCTTCAAGGTTATTATTGATAATTAGTGACTTAGTCTTGTCTCGTTTGAAAATTTTCTTCTATTTATTTTGCATGTGTTTTTCTCTTTTTCTAGTAGATTCTATTTTTTGCATGTTTTCGTGATCATTGATATTCTTTTTTTGTTTTGTTTTGATTTGGTTTGTAGACTCTAAGCATCTTTTGTCTTTCTGGTTTGGTAGTAATAAATTCCCTTGGTTTTTTGCTCATCTTGGAAAATCTTCAATTCTCCTTTGTGTATGAAAGATATCTTCACTGGGTAAAATGTTCTTGGTTGGCAGTTATTTTCTGTCAGAACTTGGAATATATCACTCCATTCCTCTCTGGTCTAAGTTTTCTTTTGAAAACTCTGCTGTTAATCTAATGGGAGTTCCCTTAAAAATTACCTGGTGGTTTTCTCTTGCAAATATTAGAATTCTGTCCTTGTGCTGTACTTTTGAGAATATGATTATAGTGTTTTGTAGTGAGGACCTTTTCTGGTCATGTGTATTTGGGGTTCTATGAGCCTTTGGTTCTTGGATGTTCATGGTTCTTCCCTATTTGGAAGTTTTCAGATGTTATGTCACTGACTAGGTTTTCCTTTCTACGTTCTGAGGAATCCCCACAATTAGAATATTTGCTCATTTATTGGTGTCACAAAGATCTCAGACACTGTCTTCGCCTCCTCCTCCTCCTCCTCCTCCTCCTCCTTCCTCTCCTCCTCCTCCTCCTCCTTTCTTTTTTGTCTGATTGGGATGTTTGGAAAGAGCTGTCTTCAAGTTTAGATATTCTTCTGCTGTTGTCAAACCTCTCAATCGTATTTTTCCTTTTTCTATTTTTTTTTAACTTACTGAATTCTTCTTTTCCAAGATTTATGTTTAGTTGTTTCTCAACATCTCTTTTTTGCTGAATTTCTCATTTCTGTCACTCATTGCTTTCCCAAGTTTGTTCAAACTGCCTGTGTTCTCTTGTGTCTCTTTGAGAATCCTTATTGTCATTCTTTTGAATTCTTTGTCAGGCACTTCATTAATCTCCTTTTCTTTGGAGTCTATTAGTAATGCATTGTTGTGTTCCTTTGGGGGCATCAGTGCCAGCAAGAGTGCGTTGGTCTCAGTGCCAGCCATAAGTGCATTGTTGCTGCTGTGGGATGCTAGCTGGGAGATCTGGAGGGGTTTCTTGGATAGCTGTGTTGGCAGGGGCACAGTTGGGTTTGTGGTAACACAGGTCTAATGTCCAACAGGAACACATGAGTCCCCACAGCATCAGCTCCAAGTGTCTATGCAATGCCTTGGTACCCATCTACCCTTTTTTCCACAAGCAATTACTTTTTCTGTGATACGCTGCCTGGTAGAAGAATGGAGTGGACAATCCTGCAGCCACCTTTGCTGCAAGGCTGGATCATACCTAGAAGCTATGGCCTACCAAGACAAGTACGTCACTGCGGGGGCCAAAGCCCATTTTGTTATGGACTGCTTGCTGCTAAGGTGAGCTTTCAATCCAAGGCCCCTGCAACAAAGTAGATGTGATGCTGCCTGGTGCAGAAGTCCAATTTAAAGGAGCCATGGGTTTCCACTTAGGATGGGGACACTGGCTTGGGGACAGAGACCATTAGAATCTTCCCAGAGATGGCTCTGTCAGATCCCAGATGCCATTCTGTGTTCTCTTTGGTAACCTACTCTGCAGTGGCTGTAGTGTTGCTTCTTGCTTTCTGCCCATGGTTGGGGAGGGGTAGTGAAAGCAGTCCCTTGGCTACTCAAACAGATACTAAGCTTGATTGCACTTGAATCTCACAGCTAGAGGGCCCTGAGCTGTCTTATGGATGGAGGCTGATACACTCATTTGTCCCACTATGATTCAGGCTTTCATCTGAAGTTGGGGCAGATCTAGAATTTCTGTATGTGAGTACTGTATTGTAGACAGGAATGTCTGGTCCCCATTTGTCTTTGGATCTCACCGTGGTGAGACTGATACTGGTCTTCAAGCCAACTACCTGAGTGGAGTTTCCTGCCCTAGTCACCTGTGGTTATAGTCTTGTTCCTCGCTGTTTGGCTGAGGTTGATGGAGAGGTGGTAGAAGCAGTCCTTGGCTACCTGGGCTGACACTGAGCTGGGACACACCTTAGCATCACAGTCCCCAGGTTCTGCACAGTCTCAGTATATACAACAGGTCTTCCATGGTACTGGCAGTGATACAAGACAAAATGAGTCCACCCCACCAGGGAGCAGGTGCCTGATGCCCTGGCAGATCTAGAGCCTGAGTCTGGGAGCAATGGCCTGGGAGGAGAAGCCTTTGGGATTTTTCTGGTACTGGGATAGTATTTTCTTTCTTTCTTTCTTTCTTTTTTTTTTTTTTTTGACAGGCAGAGTGGACAGTGAGAGAGAGAGAGAGACAGAGAGAAAGGTCTTCCTTTTGCCGTTGGTTCACCCTCCAATCCGCTGCGGTTGGCGCGCTGCGGCCGGCACACCGCGCTGATCCGATGGCAGGAGCCAGGTGCTTCTCCTGGTCTCCCATGGGGTGCAGGGCCCAAGCACTTGGGCCATCCTCCACTGCACTCCCTGGCCACAGCAGAGAGCTGGCCTGGAAGAGGGGCAACCGGGACAGGATCGGTGCCCCGACCGGGACTAGAACCCGGTGTGCTGGCACCGCAAGGCGGAGGATTAGCCTAGTGAGCCGCGGCGCCGGCCGGGATAGTATTTTCTTCTACAGAGGATGTGTTCTTGCTTCTGCCATGTATTTGGGGGCCCTGGCAATCCAGACTGCAGCAGAGAGACCCAGCAACCAGATGTAGCCCAAAGCTAGCCAGGAAATGGAGACTTCATTCCTAGAATAGCAAGGAGCTGGATTCTGGCCACAATCTGATCTTGGAAGAAAATTTCCCACCAGGATCCTTTGGACAAGAACTCAACCAGGTGAACTTGACCTTGATTTTCACCTTCAAGGCCATAATCAGGGAACCCAGCCATGTCCAAACTTCTGACCAACAGAAATGTGAGCTTATATGGGTATTGCTTTAGGCTCTGGCTGTGGTAATTTGTTACATATAGTAGGAAACTAACACATCCATTCACTGAGGTCTTAATGTTGTTTACTTCATTTTTCAATTCTAGAATTTCCATTTTGTTCTTTTTCAAATAGCCTTGTCAGGAAAAAAAATCCTTGTAACCATGGGACAGGCATTAATTCTTAAATATAACACAAATTATGTCATAAAAAATACCAGTAAATTGGACTTAATCAAAATTCAAAAATGTTTACTCTTTAAAATACATTATTAAGAAAATAATTAAAAGATATGTGACATTATACAAGAAATTATAATGCATTTCTGGAAAAGTACTGAAATGTGAAATATAAAAAGATTGTGTACAACTTAATTTAGGAAAAGAATGTGTAACCCAATAAAAAATGGGCAAATACATGAATGACCAAGAAGTTCATGAAACTGTGTTCAATATTATTAGCCACCAAATGTGTCTTTTTTAAAGAGCTTCCAGTTCTCTATTAAAATATGCATTCTTAGCCGTTGTCCTTTTTTACATATAGTAAGAGTAGCAAGGTTTTAAAATCTGAGTCTGATAACTGTAATACATGTATTTCTGTTGTTCTTTATCATTCTCTATTATCCCCTGGGTCTGCGGGTTTTTATTCACGTGCCTTTACTTCTCTGAATGCCTAGCTACTTTCAGTTATGTGCTAAATATGGTACTTTAAAAATTGCTTGTAGCGAGAACTGGAGGCCTGCGTTTGTGTTCGCTTCCTCTACATAGGATCTATTCTTGCTTCTACCAGGTATCTGGGGACCCCGGCAATCTAGAATCATCTTATTTTAATTTCAAGTATTGAGATGATTCGAAGATAGGCTTCAGGGTATTGGGGGGTTTCTTATAGTATGATTTGTGTGTGTGCGGGAGTGTTCTAATTCAGAGTATGGTGAGTGTACAAACTGTTTCTCGTGGTGGACCCTAGACCCTGGTTTTTCTCCCTCCAGTCTCCCGAAGCTATCAAAAGCATGACTCACCCTCTCAGCTTTCCAGTCGTGTCTGTCCAGAATTGGCAAATACCTACGCTGGAAGACAGGCTCCAACTGCTCACTGACTTCTCTGGATTTTTATCTTTTCCAAGATTTTAGAAAGAACTACTGGGCTGGTTGATAAAAAGTATTCTCGTATTCTGCATTTTTATCTGACCTTTTCAATGCTGTTCATAAAGAAAGATAACAGGTTGGTGGAGGAGCGATTACAAGTCCAGAATCTCTGAGCTTTCCCTGTCAGTGAGACATTAAAAGTCCTGGTTTTGAGAAAGCCTTCCAGCTCTTGCCAACCCAGACCGTGGTAATGGTGGTGGCTCCTGGACCAGAGAGGGAACAGGGGACTCTGGCGTTGCTTCTTTGACTAATCATGAGGGCAGACAGGAAACATAGCTGTCTCCTCAAACATCCCTAAGCTTGTTTCCGAACTTGCTTCCAAGAGATTTCTAAGTCTGGATTCTCTTACAACATGCTACCTTTTGTATTTTATTTTATTTTTAAAGATTTATTTTATTTATTTGAAAGAGTTACAGAGAGAGGTAGAGACAGAAAGAGAGGTCTTTCATCTGCTGGTTCACTCCCCAGATGGCCACAACGGCCAGAGCTGTGCCAATCCCAAGCCAGGATCCAGGAGCTTCCTCTGGGTCTTCCACATGGGTGCAGGAGCCCAAGGACTTGGGCCATCCTCTACTGCTTTCCCAGACCATAGCAGAGAGCTAGATAGGAAGAGGAACAGCCGGGACTAGGACCAGAGCCCATTTGGGATGCCAGTGCCTCAGGCCAGGGCTTTAACCTGCTCGCCACCGTGCCAGCCCCAATATGCTACCTTTTTAAACTTAAATTTCAATAGAGGAAGTCAATGATTATTCCCTACCCTGAAGGCCACTGGATTAATAATAATTAAAAAAAAAACCTTTATCATATATATATATGAGCAACTCTGGCAATCAACTAGTACTTTGGGGGTCTGAAAGGGTACTGGGGTATAAGGGGAGTGGGGAGGGTCCTCATTCTTGCTGTACATACTGGCCCTGAACAGCTGTGTCCTCTTATGAGTGTGCCATTCTAGTTTTCTTTCCAAGCAAATTCTCTACCATCCAAGAGGCTGAAGATAGATTTTTGTCTCTTATATGTGAGGTTCCCAGGGTGTGAGGCACGGGCAACCTTGGTTAGGCTCCCTTTATGCTTTTTAGCACATGGATTCCTGGTGCAGGATCCTAACCAGTTGAGATTGTAGAAAATTTCATATCCTACATCCAAGTTCCCAGGGGTGGAAAGGAAAACAAGACCAAGGGTTTGGAGTTGTTTGCTTTACCAGTATTTAAAAAATAAACACATTTCTCTGTCTGGAGTCACTAGCTACACTTTTTCTCTTCCCAGTCTTAAATCACTGACATGGAACAAAGAGGGGGAAGCAACCAAAATTAAATACAAATCTAGTCCTGCGTCAGGAGGTTCTGTCCTCAGTCCCCAAAGTTCTTAGACACTGTGCAGACTCCGGGCTCCCTGGGCAAATCCACCCCCCAAGAAGAGCCAGCATGCTCTGTTGTTACCTTTCCAAGGAAATTTGGGGAGAATGACATCAGCAAACGAGTCCAATTAGATAATGGGAAGCAGCTGCCTCTCTGCAACAGGCCTTCGGATCAACTCCTCTCTGGAGTAAAGGTTTGCAATCTATCTGCAGGTACAAAAATAGTGTGGGGCAATTTAAAATCAATCAATGTATCCTTTTCTTTCTTCCTCCCTCCCTCCCTCCCTCTCTTCCTTCCTTCTCCCCTCCCTTCCTCCCTCTCTTTCTTCCTCCCTTCCTTCCTTCCTCCCTCTCTCCCTCCCTCCCTCCCTCCCTTCCTTCCTCCCTTCATTGCTTCTTCCCTTCCTCCCTACCTTCCTACTGGCTTCACTTGCAGAAGGTCTCATTCACTGGCTCTGAGTTGAAGCCCAGAGGCCTCTGCTTTTATCAGGTAGGAGGTGGACTCTATTTTGGGGAAAACTAGATCTAGAGCCTGGGTTCCCAGGATCCAGAAGGTCCGATTATGAAGGAGTTGATGGAATATCACAAGCATGTTTGCTTCTCACCGACCCCAGCATCACAGAACCTGCTGCGAATGAGTTCGCAATTCCTTATGGCTAAAGTGGCACTGTCCTCGTTTGAGATTGCGATTGTAAGGAAGGGAATCATCTCATGGCATTGAGGACTGTTTTGAATCCAAGGGGAAAGCTTCAACAATATTATACCATTAGTGGAGAGATGATTTGGTGGCAGAAAAGTGATCAGTCATAATCACATTAGAATTTCTTTGCTTTTAGTTCACATGTCTGAGTAATACTTGGTTGACTTCAACACAACACTCACTTCTGCAAGATTGATTTTCTTCATAAAGCTGTCGCCTTCGCCATCACTACCGTTCCCCCAGCTGTATGCACCTTTGGATCTTGATACTTCAAATGCTTGAATTTTGAATTGTACCATAATGGTTTTATATGTGTGTTTGTCCCTCACCAGATTATAGACGGCTTAGCAATGGAAAGAAATCTTTGTAACAAGTATACAAAGTTCCAGATGAGTGATACTCAGTTGAATCCTATGGCTTTTCCCCAGTCATTCAACTTCATAATGTATAGGTTTTAATAATAATTTTATAAATTTAAAGAGTAACATTCTTCTAGTTATGAGTTAGAAATTATGAAAAATGGAAAGAAAATATTACTAGGAATATAGTTTTAAAACAAAAGTGAGTTTTGGAATAATTGTAGAAATTACTGGATTATATCTACTCTTTTTTGGGGGGGAAATGAAAATAATGACTTATTCCCAAATTTTTATTATCCTAGCTACTTTCTCTATCTATACGATTTCTGTAATAGCAATACATATTAACAAAACCATACACCCAAGACAAAGTTGAGAAATGTAAAAATTGCATAATTCATCCTTCCAAAAGTTTTCTTTGGCTCCAAATTTAAGGATCTTTAATATAAGTTGTTAGTTATTTCACTTTTTATGCCTCAAATATTTACTTTTGTCCACTGATAGAGCTAAGGACCCATAGTGGGTTATATATATATATGTCAATTCTCAATACCAGTGCATATTGAACTTCCTTATGCATCACTTTGGAGCCTGTAACTCTCACCTGCATGGGATTCAGTGGACTTCATGCAGGTGCAACTTGAGAGTATCTGTCTCTCCTGCCCCATGGACTCTTGGGAACCATTTCAGTGTGTATACACATGTGACTCACACATTATTTAGTGCAAACTAAATAATGCCCCTTATGGCAAAATTGCCCAATGGAAGGCAGGGACCAAAGAATAAATTCTTCCTGTTTTCCTCTGGCATGGATGTTTCTGATACACATTTCATAGTGCTTTTCAAATAGTCCCAGAGAATCAAGTCATCAGTTGCTTCTATCAGGGGCCAGTATAATTATGTATTCTTGTATTAATCCCCCTTCTTTCTGCCCTTACTGAACTGTGGACCTTCACTGTCCTAGGATTAAGTATTCACACATATGCCTTTGTACAAGACTCTACTTCATGAGGAAACTAAACAAAGATATATTAATTTTTATTTATTTATTTATTTATTTATTTATTTTTGACAGGCAGAGTGGATAGTGAGAGAGAGAGACAGAGAAAGGTCTTCCTTTTTGCCGCTGGTTCACCCTCCAATGGCCGCTGCAGCCGGCGCATCGCGCTGATCTGAAGCCAGGAGCCAGGTGCTTTTTCCTGGTCTCCCATGCGGGTGCAGGGCCCAAGCACTTGGGCCATCCTCCACTGCCTTCCCGGGCCATAGCAGAGAGCTGGCCTGGAAGAGGGGCAACCGGGACAGAATCCGGCACCCTGACCGGGACTAGAACCCGGTGTGCCGGCGCCGCAAGGCGGAGGATTAGCCTGTTAAGCCACGGCGCTGGCAAACAAAGATATATTAAAGAAGAGTATTGGTAAGTAAATATGAAACAGTAGTAATTCTAGTTAGCTTGAATGATTTTTGATGTGCAAAGGGTGATATTCCAATTAGCATACAATAAAAATATACCTATACTAATAACTATAATGTCTGACTATCTTCGAAGAGTCCTAAGCAAGCTCCACAATTCTCTGCACTGCACATGGTGTATCATAGGTTTCTTTTAACCTAAGCCAACTCTTTCCCTCTTTTAAAGGCTACTTATCTGTTCAAGAAGCAGAGTCACTTGTCTTGAAGAATGTTCAATTCTCAATGTGCATGTCACTGTCCTACTTCAAAAAGTTGGTACAAAAACAGCCTAAAAAGATCATTTTTGAGCAAAATTTTAGAAATCCACGTGTGGTTTTTTCATAATACACATTTTCCATGAACTTTTTGAAGACCTCTCATATGCACAGGTTTCAAAATTTTTGTGCTGAAATATTTATCTTTTAGTTTGGTGTTCTGTTAACTTTTTGAAATACCATTGTATTTTCTTCAAAATAATGGAAGTACAAAAGAAAATTCCCTGAAAGTATTGCCCATTTTTCCCTTGACAAGACTTCTGTATATCTAATTCTTTGGTGGTCTAGCAGTTAGGTCAGCAATGAAATGTTTATTTTCCCATGAGTGGGAAGCAATGGAAATTTTTACTCAATTTTGACATATATGTATTTATACGTTTTAATGATTTTCTGTTCATACTGTCAGCAAAGAACCAATATATTTTGACAGTGATTGTGTGATTATTTTGTTATTGTCACCAGAATATTTGAATACTAGATTATAATGGATCCCAGAGGTCATCTCCTCTAACATTTTCTCTGTCCAGGTGAGCAGATACAGGCTCCAAGATGCTATATGATTCTACATCAACATCACCCATAAGGTTAAGGACACTGAACTCCGAATCCTAGACTCCTGATTACCAGTCCTTTGCCCATTTTAGTGGTTGTTGCATCCACCACTAGTAGCATGCTGTTGTGGTTTTAACAGGATTTGGATCCGCAACCCATGTAGACATTTAAAACCCAAAATTATGGGTTGGTGGTACTAGGAGGGTAGAGGCTTGATCCAGTTGTGGTATTCAGGAGGTAGGCCTAGTTGGAGGTCATCAGCCATTGGGAGTGTCTTCTCAGAAAGTAATTCTCATGAGAGGCTAGCTCCATAAGCCTGAATTGGGCCCAACCATTCACTGTCTCTCTTGTGATCCTTCTTGACTTGCCATGTGATCCTTCCTCCCCATGTGATCTGTTGTCTACCACCTTCATCAAATGCTAGACCAATGGGGCAGCCCAATCTTGGACTGTGGACCTCCAAAACAGCCAGAATACATTCCTTTCTTTTATAAGTATCCTGTATCAGATTTAATTGTAGTGATGAAAGGCTGAGTAATACAGGAGCCTTACCTCTCCTGGAAGGGCAACACTTTTGAAGAAAGAATGACTCTATCTTTTGTCCAAGACCAGTCCACATATAAGAAGTCATTATGAAGTATGAGTGTGGCTTCAATTCATAGATTCGTAAAAACGCTGAACTAATGCTAAAATGCACCTGAAACATTGTTGAATTTCTGGTAGGGTGCCTTTTGCTATATGCCATGTATTTTTCTTTTCATTATTTCAAAATATAGACTGTGAACTATTATTCTGTCATGCTGATTTCCATGATGTCCAGTTAATATTTCTGAAAATTCATGCAATTAAAAGAGAAATATGGAATTATGAACTATCATGAAACATATATAAGGAATGATAATTTGATAAGTAAAATAACCAAGACTTAAAGATACTTCTCATTTTTACAGGAATTAATGATGACATCTTTGTCCACAAATATTAAACATCTTGCTAATTTATTTGAAGTAAATTAATAGTCCTTTAGGAGGCAGTTTCTGCTGAGTTGTAGTCAGAAGGCTCTATGAAAACCATTACCATTAACTGTAGGAGTCTCCTTGCCTCACCTTCCATGGCGTTCTTTCCTAGAGGGGCTGTGTTTGAGTTCAGCTTTCAGTGAGGAGTAAATCCAAGAGTATGGTGCTCTGGTTCTGTAGATCGAATGTTGTATCCCCCCAAAAAATCCCTTAATTTAACCCTAACCACCCATGTGATGGTATTGGGAGCTGGGGAATTTGGGAATTGGTCAGATCACGGAGGTGGAACACCCATGAATGGGATCAGTGCCCTTATCAGAGAGACCCCAAAGAGCCCCTCATCACTTTCACCACATGAGGACTTAGCCCCGTGGAGAAGTGTGCACCTAAGGATCAGGAAGCAGATCCTCATCTGACACCAGATCTGCCAGGGCTTTGATCTAATGCTTCACAGCCTCCAGAAGTGTGAGAAATGTTTTGTGGTTCTTAAGCCACTCAATCTGTGGGACTTTGCTATGGCAGCCTGAACAGATGAAGACAACTACGTAGCATTCTGGTTTGAACTCTAACTGTCCCACTTATTAGTTGTCCTTGTTTGTTTTCTGTTGCCGTATCACAATGTGTTGACATTGGGTAATTCATAAAGAAAAAGGGTTCTGGAGACTGGGGAGTTCAAGAGCATGGTACTATCATCCAGTGAGGGCCTTCCTGCTGCATCCTAACATGGTAGAGGGTGTCACATGTCGAGACGGAGCAAGTGTGCTGCTCAGGTCTCTCTTCCTCTCCTTACAAAGCCACCAGTGCCACCACTGGGGCCACACCTCCACGACCTCATCTAGTCCTAGGTACCTCCCAAATGCCCTCCCTCCAAGCACCATTAACACATGACTTTGAGGCTAATTTTCTAACATGCAGACTTTCAGAGGACACATTCAAACTGTAGCACTGTTTGTAGGACTTGCAAAAATTTTCAAACTCACTTTCTTCATCTAGAAATGGTGATTGTTGGGACCAAATGAAATAGTGATTGTAAAGCACATGGTATTGTAATGTGCCTGATACACAGGAAGTATTCCATTACAAAGAACTCTTCCTATCTTCTACAGTGAATGAGACCTTTCTGCTTATTCAGTTGAAGCATCACAATGGGGAAGAATGACTGGAACTATAGCAATATTCTCACGTAAATGAAGGAGTTTAACATTATTTGAAAGTAGACTGTTGCATATACATATACATGCACGTATACAAGAACTTAGAAAAATATATAATGGCCCATTCAGGGAAGGGCTAAGTGGCACTTCATTTTGACAAGCTAAAATGAGAGCAGAGGTGCATCATAAGTAAACATGTGTCAAAAATCAAGAAATTATATGTCTCAAGATATCAAAAATAAGTTAGGTAGGTTCATTTTCTTCCATGGATCATAAAACTAAAGAAGGGCTCTGCTCGTTAGAGGAAATTACTTAATGATTATGGTTGTGTCTCTTAATTAACAATTTAACATGCACTCTTTAAAAATTTAGAAAATTCCCAGATCTCTACAATCATCAAAATTAGATGGACTGTTGATGTATTTAGCTTGACTCATTGGTCTGGATTAATTGGCTGATGAGAGTTTATTGAAAGGAAATTAATCTCTTGATGAGAACAATACTGATGTTAAAGCGTCAGCTAGTAGCTACTCTTATTATTTACATTCTTATTCATTTAGGGGACCTGGAGAAACCTGGCAAGAAGTGGGCTATATGAGGAGTAAGAAGAGGCAGCAGTACTTATTTGAAGCAATTCTGAGACTAATTATAGAAGAAAGAAAAGGAAGGGAGGAGGAAGAGGGAATGAACAATGATAATAAGTGGGGTATGGGGGGGTGGCCATGAAGGCTGACCATTTATCACATGAAATATTGGGTTGAGCCAAGGTTGAGTAACGTTGGACACTGCAAAACCCCTATCCTTACTCCCTGGACCTTGGGGGTAATCTTTAGACATTACCATTAATTATTTAGACTCAGAAGGCTGCAAAAACATCTTGATTCATTGGCAAAATGACAAGCATATGGTGTATTTTGCAAACGCCTAGCTTTCTGTTGAGAGGTGGCTAACATTAATTTCTTGCAAATCCTACAGGGACCTTCTACGCCAGCCTCTGTTAACACAGTTCAGCACCGAAGTTGGAGAGCTTGGAGGAAGTTTGGAAAATAAGTTAGATACCAATGGGTGGCTTTATTCAGGCTGGTGACAAGGAAGTTTGTGAAGCACCATAGCTTTCCTGCAAACAGCAACAGAGATGGGCAGCTTTGCAGTTTGATTGATAGCTAGGGTGGCAGGTCTATTTAGTGGATCCTACAGGAGGGGGCTCAGAGTCTGTGGTTTCCTGCAGTGCTTGGCACTCCGACAGCCCTGGATCATGCAGGAGTCTCAATTGAGATCCACTGAGCATGTGGTATGATCACAATCAGGGCTGCTTTTGGGTTGAGGGAGGTGAGCAGTCCACCGTCCTCCGTCCTCCAATACACAGCTGTTGGAGGGCAGCCCCCTGCAGATACAAGGGAAATGAGAGAGAATGAATGTGGGGAGTTGTGGTTAGATGAAATGAGAGACATCCAAAGATCCTTCATTGTCTTATGCCTAGTTATATACAAGGGTGCTTCAGAAAGCTCACAGGAAAATGGAATTTCAAAACATTTTTATGTTGGTGTGCAAAATTTTTGAAACCCATGCGTGGTTGTCTCATAGTGTGCATTTTCAATGGACTTTGTGAAGACCCCTTGTGTGACTGTTTGGGCTGCTTCTGACAAGGTCTCAAATTCAAGCCTCAGATTCCCTGTGTTTCAGCTTCTACCTCCAGCCCTGGGCAAATCATTTGCTTCTTGCCCTCTGTCTTCATCAGCTCCTGACACTCCTCAACCCTCCATCAGAAAGGCGTGGGGATGTTTGAGCTTTATTTATTGGACAAGTTTACAGAACACAGTTTACACAGCAATTCTCTCTGTGGTGATAAGACCTGGTATTTAAGGCACAATTAGAATTTTTCATAGGAACTAAGGCAGCCTTTCATAACACCAGCAAATGATGATATCAACCATTCAGCCGACTTATCTGGAAAACAGGAAAAATTTTCTTACCCACTGGAAAGTGGAAGAAAGCAGGGTGCATTTGGCAATTTGGTCTGTTCTTTAACTGGTCAAGCATTAAGGAAGAATATGGGAGCAGGGGTAGAGAAAACAAGGTTTAAATAAAAAATAATTTCTGGCAAAAGAATCTGAGGTGTCCACTCTGGACTGAAATGGTCAGTTCCACACTCCATCTTAGTCAAAAGGCTGAGAAGTAGTGAAATGGTGAATTCTGGTTTGTTCATAGGTAATTTAGTCCATTCCACCCAGGAATCAAGCTCTATGTTGAGAAAGGTCCCCTGGTCTGTTTCCCCATGCCTCAGGCATATCCACCTGTAAATCATGCCAGACAGAAAAGCATTTTAAGAGATATCCTTGTCTGGAAAACCCTCGTATTCAATCAAAATTGTTCTGGTTACAAGTAAACCATTTTCCTTCTGTTCTTTCCCTAGTGAAAATAAAGCATAAAGAAGATCAACTACTTTTTTTTCCAGAGGAGATATTGTTTATATATTGTGGCCATGTAGCCACTCTTCAAGCTCTCCCAAGGTGTGCAATCCCAGATGTATCAGTACTTCCCAATAGGTGCTGTTTTCCAAGTGTAAAAGCACCTGTTAAGCACTCCTGCAAATAGACTCCTCCTGTTTCACTCCCCTTCACACTGAGGGTCTCAGCTTGGTACCAGAACATTCTAGGAAAGTGCTAATGATCACCAAGAGCAGGATGTCCACCCAGTTCATGACTCCGGTGTCTCAGTTTTACACATATGTGTTTAATCTATCCTCATCACTATCACGGGATTATTGCCATGGACTTTGTGGTGCTTCCCCAGGTTCAAACCCACACCCTTGCCCTCTGTGGGCTGTGCTCTCCACCCATCAGACTTTCTTCACTCACAGGTGTCCTGTGGGACAGGGAGGGCATCCCCAGCTTCCTCCCAACCCCTTGACAGGCCCATCCTTGTGGGGCCCAGTGAGGAGGAGTGCAGCTCCCCGTGGTCCTGTGAGGTCATTCTGCCTGTGCGTGCTGCTTCTTTGTCTTGGGGTTTCTCTCTGCAGGCCCATCTTCTCAGTGGACATCTTCTCTTTGTCCTTCGATACCCTGCTTCTTCTTCTAGTGAACATCTTTGTCCTTTGATACCCAGCTCAAAGGTCACCTCAGGAAGCCCTGTGATGACCGATGCTGCCCTTTCCCACTTTCTTTTCTGTTGTTGTTAAATATTTATTCTATTATTTATTTGAAAGGCAAAGTTAAGGGGGCAGGGGAGACACATACACACACCACACACAGAAAAAGAGAGAGAGAGAGATCTTCCATCTGCTGGTTCACTCTGCAAATGGCTGCAACAGCAAGGGCTGGGCCAGGCCGAAGTCAGGAGCTTCCTCTGGGTCTCCCATGTGGGTGCAGGTGCCCAAGGACTTGGGCCATCTTCCACTGCTTTCTCAGGCACATTAGAGGGGAGCTGGATCAGAAGTGGAGCAGCTACAACTTAAACTGGCACCCATACGGGAGGCCAGCACTGTAGGTGGTAGCTTAACCCACTACACCACAGTGCTGGCCCCCATTTTTCCACTTTCTACCCTTGCAGGTACCCTTGACATCTGGCCCCCCAAAGCAAGGGGCAAGGCAGGGGCTTTTCTCATTTTTTTTATATTCCCAGCAGCCAACAGAGTACTTGGCACATTATCAATGTTCTGTAAATGTTTGCTGAATGAATAATTAAATCCTGGCATTTGAAAGAAAAGTCAGACTCAGAAGTCATTGACATAGAAAGGTATGCCTCAGGATGTCATTGACATAGAAATTCATTGACATAGAAAGGTACATATGCCTCAGGATGCCACCATGAGTGTCTGGGTTCCTGCAAGCAGAGAGGCGAGAGAGAGGAAGAGCAAACCCTGTGCATCTGCTAATGGAGGAGCATGGGCCGTGGCTGGTCAGAGAGCTGAGGAGGAGCTAGGGTGGTGTTATTTATTTATTTATCTTAAATATTTATTTTATTTATTTGAAAGAGTTACAGAAAAAGGTAGATCCAGAGAGAGAAATAGAGAGAGGTCTTCCATCCACTGGTTCACTCCCCAAGTGGCTGCAATGGCCGGATCTGTGCCAATCTGAGGCTAGGAGCCAGGAGCGTCCTCCAGGTCTCCCACGGGAGTGTGGGTGCAGGGGCCCAAGGACTTGGGCCATCTTCTACTGCTTTCCCAGGCCATAGCAGAGAGCTGGATCAGAAGTGGAGCAGCCAGGAATCGAACAAGCACCCATATGGGATGCCGGCACTGCAGGCTGGGGCTTTAACCCACTGAGCCACAGCGCCAGCCCCAGGGTGCTGTTATTTATAGAGGTACAGAGAAAGAGGATTTCAAAAAGGGAAATTTAATTTGTAAAATTATTTATTTTCATTTTACTTGAAAGAGGAAGAGAGACAGACACACCGACAGTTCTTCCATCTGCTGGTTCACTCCCCAAATGCCAGCAATAGCCAGGGCTGGGTCAGGCTGACGCCAGGATCCCGGAGCCCCATCCATATCTCCCACATGAGGGGCAGGAACTCAAGTAGCTGAGCCATCACCTGCTGCCTCCCAGGGAAACGTCTCCTTCCCTCCACTTCTCCCCACGCAGGCTCCCACCCTGCTCGCCCTCTCAGCCTCCAGCTCCTTTCCTTCACAGAGCTCACCAGGATTTTATTATCTAGATTTTATTTGTCATCTGTCTGCCTGTAGCACACGAACCCCACAAAGACCTCGTGAGAGGAGCAGATCCAAAATAATAACACGAGGCAGATGTGGCTCTGGCTCCCCACCATAGCCGTGGACTTGTAGGCCAGAGGGTGTTGCCCACTCTGCTGGGCATTCTCACCTGCTCCCCTTCAGGGCCGGAGCTGGCACTCTCTCTGCCTCCTCGTCACTGATTTTTATAGGCGGCCCTCGGCACTGCCTGGCCAGGACGGGGCTGTACCAAGCCCACTGTGTAGAGTTCCAGATGAAAGCCCCACCCCGGGTAGAAACTTCCTAACTGTGCCCTTGTCTTCAGCTCTTTCCTTTTTAACAAAGCCAAATGGTAAGAGCAAAGATCTCAAGGAAGCTTCCAGCCCTGAGAGACCCCTGCTTGGAGCTGCACAATGGGCTGGCTTTATTGCTGTCCTGGGCCCTGAATGTTGGGGTCAGGGACTGAGTTGCCTGCTCGTAGCTGCTCTGCAGGGTGTGTGGAAAATCTCTGCCAACAGTCCCAGTGTGCGCATAAAACCTCAGGTCACCGACAATCGCAGTGCTCATTTGCCGTGGCCAATTTAGCACTAATAAGCTGAAACTGGGCTTCGGGGATTCGGGTCCCTGGCACGGAGACTCCCCTTAGAAACATGTTTCCCAACCAAAGATTGCAGCTACATAGATTTTTTTTTCCCACCTGCCTCCATTTTTGTACACTGACTTGTAGTTTATTTCAGAACCGTTTCCCTATCAGCAAAATCATCACTGTCATCTTTATCGTGTCCAAGATCCTCTGGGGGCGGGGAGGAGCCCACCTGCCTCTCCACCTGCAGGGATGACAGAGGAATAAACAGCACAGCCCCAGCTTCCCCATGTCGAGGAAGTGTGAGGAGGAACGGTGTTTTTCTGGGCAAAACCAGTCCTGCCAAATACAGGTGTGGAGCAGACCTGGGCTGCACACACTTGCCTAGGTGGCTGGGATAGGCCCGGCCCCAAGGGAGCCAGGTGGGCCTGGGGGCTCTTGTCTCTGAGGCCCTTGGAGATGCCCAGCTGAGCCCTGCTAGGTGCCTCACAGACGGCAGATGCCCACCAAGCCTGGAGGAAGCCTTGCAGCATCCTGGTCACCTCAAGCCAGCAGAAGCCACCCCACAAGGGACTTGATCCTTAGAGACTTGGTGTTACAAGCTCTCTTCTCCTTCATGGTGGGAGAGCTGATCAGACACTGGGCCCCCACAGCTTCCATTTGGAGCAAAGTGGAAAGGGGGCTGTTTGTGACCATTAGGAATGTCCCTCTGACCCTGGAAGTGATTCTGTGACCTCGGAGATGGAGAATGGTTGCCGGCTTGAAGCTCCTCTGTAAACACTGACAAGTCAGATTTGTCCCAAATAAGAAGTCCTGGCGCTCCCTGCAGCCTCACCCGGGGCCTGGGACGTGGAAGGCAAGGACCTGAGTTCCAAGCTCCAGGAATCTGGCAGGCGCACGGCCTCCCCATCCCTATGGGCTGATTCCGGAGTGCAGCCCCTAATTGTTTGTGATGTGCCAAGAGCCGTTAGGAGTAGGCTGTATCTTGGAAGCGCTGCCAAGAAATTCTCTCTAGCTCTGGGCAGAGACACCCGGAGACACCTTTGGGGCCAACTTTCTTTCGTTACATTCAGCTAAAACACAGGCTGTCTTGCGAGAGAGTGGAGAGTGATGGGGGTGGGTGGGAGGCAGTGTTGTGGGGGGAGGGGCCGTGGAGAAAGTTATGGCCCAGAGCCCTCCTCTGCGTCCGCGGATCCCTTGCTGGAGAACCAGTGCTTTGCATCCTGATCCATTGTTAGCCAGGCAAGGTGGCTAGCAGGCCCAGGGCTGGTCCAGTCCCCTGGCCAGGAGCTGCAGACACAGCCACCGGGCACCATGCTGTAGGCAGAGGTCTGCCCTTTCTTGGTGGCGCTAGTTCTCTGAATTAGAAGCTCAAATAAGAGTTAAAGTGCAATTTTCTCCTCGAAGGAAAGATTTATTTTGTGTAGTGTGTGTGTGTGTGTGTGTGTGTGTGTGTGAGAGAGAGAGAGAGAGAGAGAGAGAGAGAGAGAGAGAGAATAGGATGTCAGTATGTGTATGTTGCTGGGATTCTTAACCCAACCACTTCCAACCTCCTAAGCTTAATGTAAGCCATGCAGATCACGCTGGAACCAAGTGCCTTGCAGAGAACTAACCCTGGCAGGTGCTCAGCCTCTGTCTTTGGCCCCAGCTTCGGGCCCCCTCTCATCGCCCCTCACCTATTGGGCAAAACCCAACACTTTGCTGGAAGCAAGCTGCCTCCTGCTTTGCTAATGAGTAATCGCATGCGCTGTAGCCATTTCTGCCTGGGAAGGCCATAGCTCACACCCTGGGCTCTGCTGAAAGGGAGTTGGCAAGTGAAGCAAACACCTGGTGGCCAGATCCCCCCCTTGCGGGAGTGTTCACTGTCTGACCCAGCTGGGCGGCAGGCACTGGAGTGTTGCTGGCTGGGTGGGGAGATCCTCTACGAAGAGGGAGGCCAAGTCTTCACTCGGGGTTTAGGAAACATGCGGACTCCCTCCCTCTGATCTCCCATGCCAGTCTTCATCTCTATAGGCAGTGTGGTCTCTGTTAAAGAAAACAGAAGTCCTGCTGGGCAAGACGTTGGGATGACTGTATGTTATTATTTCCTTGGCCATTGGCAAGCGGTGTCAGCAGGGTAAATTATTTTCCACACTTCGATTCACATTTTCTCCAATTTTTGCCCTGTCCCATCCCCAGGCACGCCTGAAAAATGGTGGCAGCAATCACTTCCTTATGAAAATGTGGTGAAAATAGATCAGACGGGGTCGGTGTGTTTGGAGTTCCATGCAGGAAATGGGCTACACATTCAGATATCATCACAAGGGAGCCGGAGAGACAGGTCTGTGTTGCTACTGGGCGGTGGTTCTGAAGAGCTCCTGGGTGAGGCCCGGCTGCTCTCACGCCACGTGGCTGGGGTCGGTCCTGTCCGGCGATTGTTGAAAGCGGGTATTGGCCAAATGACAAGGACCGGGGAGTGAAGGTTGGTGGCATGACAGGTGGCTGCAGTGGGGAACTAGAGGGCATTTATTCCCGAAGACATAAGAGTGTGTAAGCATTTGAAGGCCCGTCTCAGGGAGGGCAGACGAGAGTCACTCTGAGTAACCCCTGGAGTGTATGTTGAAAAGAATCAACAGCTGAAAACACCTAAAGGGAAAATGTTCCTCACTGTTAGCACTGCCCGCTTGTCCAGTTTCATTCACAGAGTAGGGACTCAACGCTGACTACACAACGAATTAAACCCTCGTGACCCATGATGCCTAACTCAGTGGTTCTCCCGGTAATGTTAGACTTGCCACCCATCTGATGAGTAATGTCCGCGTCTTCACTCACCAGCTCCATTTTCCGGGACGCTCCATGGACACTTTAATTGTGACTTTGCCCACTGCTGTATGCTTTACCAGCAAAGCCTTTGTTCCCTTTCTGGCCTGAGTTTTAGATTCTGCTTTAAAACCTGGGCTGAAATCATTTGCTTGCTCCGTTTTTCTGGGCCACTGCCCTATACATTCGGTCTAGTGTTGAGTGCAGCTTGTTGCCATGTGGTTGACTTAGTAGTTGGTTCTGGTCGCTCTGCTGAGTGCCACAGTGCTCAGGAATCTACCCACTGCCACCTCTAAACACAAGAGAGGTGGCCCGGTGTAGATGAGTTTGCAGGAACCCTGACATCTGCTGACTCAGATCTTCAGCCTCCCTGGCTGTGAAGGCCACTGAAAAATTCTGATTTCCTGGGACGAAGGAGCAACCCCAAGACCCAGCACCGGCTCTCGCCAATCTTGATGAATCCCTAAAACTAAAGCCCATCTAGATGTTGTTGCAACTTAGAATGTTGGCAAAATGCACTGCTAAGTTTGTGTACTAAGCTTAATACACAAATAATAAAATTCTGTATAAATAATGGATGTTGTGATTTTATTTGTTTGTAAAAATATTTTTAATTGTCACACAATAATTATACATATTCATGGGGCTTTCATCTGTTTTGTTTTGATCATTCCATAAATATTTATTATATCCAGTGACCTAGAACAGATTCAAAACATGATGAGATGCGACAACCGCATTATAGAGGCCGGGAAGTTGTGACCTCAAGTACTTGTGGGGTATTTTAAACATGAGATCACATAATGGATATGAAGGGTTTTTTTTTAAAGTTCATTTTATTTGAAAGACAGAGATAGAACCAGAGACAGAGAGTTTTCATCTGCTCAGTTCACTCCCCAAATGCATGCAACAGCCAGGACTGGGCCAGGTTGAAGCCAGGAGCTAGGAACTACATACCAGTCTCCCACCTCTGTTGCACGAACCCAAGTACTTGGGCCATCACCTCCCGGAGAGTACATTAGCAGGAGGTTGGATTGGAAGCAGAGTCAGAACTGGAACCCAGCCACTCTGATATGAGGATGCAGGTACCCAGCAGGCAACTTCAAGCACTGAGCCAAACACCATCTATGGTGGTTTTTTGCACATGAAGTATTGAGGCTAGATCTCTTATTTGTGGTTAGGATGTCTAAATCACAAAATGTGGCATTTGTGATATTTCTGTTTCATTGCAAATGGCCTTAAGGCCATTGATACATGTTTTATAACTGCAAACCACTTCAGGCCAGCTTTGGGGGCTCCCATTCACTCTCCCCTGATTTCACCAGGCCTTCCAGAACATTCTAAGCCTCTCTTTCTTCATTAGAGTCCCTCCCTCTGAACCAATCACTTCTACCTCAAGAGCCGCCCCTTCATTCAAGAGACCAGGATGTCAGCCTGGTTTCTTTCTTCCTCCTCTGATCGCATTTCAGAAGTTTCTTTTCTGTCACCCACACTGTCATTGTCACTTTCTCGCCTGTGTGCTGCACCCCTCCTGCTGCCCCAGCCCAAGGGTGAACAACTGGGTCTCCACAAAGAGTTTAGGTGAGAGAGATGCGTCCGTAGCATGCCGATCTAATCTCTGCAGCATAGCTTTAATGAACAATACAGAGTAACCATGCTGAAAGTGAGGGGTTACCAGATAGCACTGTGTCAGTTGAACAGCAAAGACAGTCCTGAGAAGTCAGGCCTGGGGTTAGGACGGATTCAGTCTGTCCTTGATCGCCCTCTGCTGGTAGAGCTGGGATGACGGCTCCTTTACACATTTGGGTTAAAAACTGTAGGATTCTTAAATAATGGAGGAAGACACAGCATCTCTGCTCTCTTGTTGGCCCTTAGTGCACCTGTGCGTGCGTGCGTGCGTGCGTGTGTGTGTGTGTGTTTATGTAAGAGAGAGAGAGAGAGAAGGCACCGTGCAGGTCACTACTCATGCAGAAGAGCAAAGATTAAAAACTCAGAGATTAAAAACTCAGTGCTGGGCCACACAGCTTGGAAGCACGGAGCCAGGATTCCAGCTCAGAGCCCTCCAGACCACAGCCCAGCACTGGGGTTTCCCCATCTGCTTCCAGGTGGCTCCTCTCCCAGCACACAGAGATGCTGGGATGGTAAGGAAGGAAACATGAGTGAGCCCTTAGCTTGGGGGCTACTTGAGGGGCGAAAGGATTCTGGGTAAGGAGCAGAGGCTGCCACCTTCTGTTCCACCACAAATGAAACCTCATACCTGCTCAGAGCTTCCTTTTAGTGTGGCCGAGTGGTGAGCTGTTCTCTACTAATTTGGGTGAGGGATTTAGGCATCAGTTGGGTCAACTGACTGGCAGACCGTCTTATTGGCATGGCTGTGTGTGGTATCCTGCATCTTCGTGGAGGAAACTGACATTGTGAAGTCGAATGTCTTGCCACCGTTCTAGGTGCACCTTGCGTCTGCTCTCCAGGGGTTTTACCATCAAGGATGGGTTGCCAGTGGTCACGCTTTCCAGGTGCGGGGGAATGGGGGCAGGGAAGAAAGAAAGAGATGAACTCAAGAAATGGAGAACCTAAGCCTCCACAAGGGTGAGGCTGAGATAAGCACAGAGAGGGGTGGGCATTGTGGAGCAGCAGGTGAAGCTGCCACCAGGGACGCCCACATTCTATCCCATAGTTCCTGTCCCTGCTGCTCCGCTTCTGAGCCAGCTCCCTGCTAACATGCCTGGGAAGCAGTGGGAGATGGCCCAAGTGCCTGAGTCCCTGCCACCCACATGGGAGACCCGGCTGGAGTTCCTGGCTCCTGGTTTCAGCCTGGCCAGGCACCTGCTGCTGTAGTGGTCATTTGGGAGTGAACTTGCAGATGAAAGATCTCTCCCCCTCTCCCTCTCTTTCTCTGTAGCACCCCTTTCTGTCACTCTGCATTTTGAGTGAATAAATAAATAAACCTTTCAAAAATAAGCTGAGAGAGGTGGAACACATGAACCAAGGGGATGATTTAAGGGAGTGAACAGGGCTGAACATGGCAGCAGACCCCATGGGGGTCGGTGGACAGAGATGATGGACATGAGGCCAGTGGGGAAGACAAAGGCAGACCATAGAAGTGGGGAACCAGATGAGGGGCACACGGCTCATCCTCCTTTCTCATTCTTTCTGGGGGTCTCAAACACTTCTCGAGGGCTTTGCCAGCCTTGTGGATATTAACTTGTGTGTTGAGAAAGAAGTGAAATAGGCCCTGGCTGTAGCGATCTCTCCCATCATGGATGGCTGCCCCAAGCCAGGCGGTGCTAAGCCTCCCCAGGTGTGCGCTCATCCTGCTCCCCAGGCACCCTGTGATGCGGACACTGTCATGACCTTCGGTTTACAGACGAGCAATTCTGGTGTCCTCAGACACACACGTGTGCACGGACCATACTTTAAATGCTGGCATTCAGCGTCCCAGCGTGCTCATACATTTCCCAGCTGTCTTGAGAAGCCTCGCCTCCCTTGTGGGATGACTCTTTCCTTTTCAGGATGAGGCCTGCTCCTAGGAAAGAGCGAAGCACAACTGAGTGTTCTTAGGAGCCTTGAGTGGACACAACAGGGTTTTTCTAAAGGTGAATGCGTGGCTGAAAAAGTGTGATCCTTTATAGAACTCCTGCTGCCATTCTGCAGAGGCCCACACGGTGGCACCAGCTCACCAGTGATCCGCACCCCGTTCTGTCGCTGCTTTCTGAAGAAATCAAAGTTTGGGAAACCTAACCGGCACCGATGTTCTCATCTGCGATTTTATCAGGACCCGTGATTTTCCAATACTGGATTAAGAAAAACAAAGGAGAATACATAAAGAACTCAAACAAATTACGCCGCCGTTTCCCACGACATTCAGCTTCTTGTTCAGAACTGCTGGGAAGCAATTGTTGCACACCTGTCAGGTTTGAGGGTGAATTTCCATTTTTTTTTTTTTTTAACAGAGCACATGGAACAAAACCAGGGTGTCGGAAGGTGGCAACAATACCAAACAAACAGCCCATAAGTTACGGAGGGGAGGAAGCTGGCGCAGCCGGAGGGTGCTGTAAGTTGTATTTTTAAGAAATGGGGGTGACAACTTTTCTTGACAAAGGGAAAGCTTTCTCTTCACAGGCACAGTGCAGACGTCACTAGGAGACTTTTCCCTTCGGTGTTAGCCTCATCACCCCTCTCCCAGGCCTGTGAAGTGGTTGTTGTAATGTCTGTTGTTAGTTAAAGACCCTGCTTCTGGTCCCTGTGCACTGGCTGAACGGTTAAATATTTGATGTTTTCGTCTCACTCCTGACTGAGGACCCAGGTCTCTCCTTTGTTTTATTAGCAGCACTAAATCCAGCTCGCCCGTGACCCTGGAGAGGGCGAAATGCCGTGTTTATTTATCCACTTGGAAGTGGCATTAAAGCATCATTTTCCTCCCCAAACAATGTGCTCTAAACATTCTCTCTGATTACACCGAAATTTTTGCCCGCCCGGCTAAGCCATCTATTTTAAGAGGCGTTTTCAAACAAGCGTGTGCAAGGACCCAAGTGTTCGGGATGCAAACCAGCCGCCCGCACAGCGTCTCGGGGCGCGGGTGCCTCCTAATAAAACACACACGCTGTGTGACGGCAGGCGTGGGAGGTCCGTTCGCATCTCTGGGAGTTTGCAGCATAAATTCCAAGGGAATTCGGAGAACAGACACTTAAAATAACACCAATAAAGTCACACCAACGGCACCACACTCAACGCAGACTTTTAATACGGTGTGAGTTTTATTAGGTAACACGTTGCACGTTAAGCCAGAAAACAAAAACAACTAAATGGGCAAAACTTGAGATAATCCCTCTCTAAACGGGTAATGAGAAAGCAAGCTGAGAAAGCCACTCACTGAGTCGGATAACAAAGAGATTTTGTGTGGGGTGTCGCTGCCCAGCCAGACTCTGAGGTCAGAGACCTGCCATCAGGGTCCCTGTGTGCAGAGCGGCGCAGCCCGGCTGGGCTGGTCTGCTCCTAGGCTGGCCACCGTGAGCCATCTTGGAATCATCGCCTATATCAGGGACAAAGAGATGCCCAGCCCGGCTGCTTTATCCAGGGAAGTTGATCTTTGCGAAATGCATCCAAACTCTTCCTCCCTGTCCCACTCTATCTCTTTCAGGAAAGGTGATTCGTTTTACTTAGCTAGCGGATCTGTGAATCTTTCCCACTGTTAACGACTAGTGTCAAACCGACTGACGTCCATGTTCTGTCTGGGAGAAGCCCTTGCTGGCTTTACTTCTCAGGGAGAATGTAGGCTTGGGACATTGAGATTTGAACAATTCATATTGATGGCTACCTTTGTTTATGTAAGGAGCTCTCCACATGTGGTGAAGGAGCCTCTGATGAATACTTATTTATAGAAACTTTAATAGAGGTCAAAGACAGTATTTTGTGTTTTTAGATTTCCTTTGGGGGAAGAGCATCTTAGTGGAGTTGATGCACATTCTTTCCAAGTGGAAAACAGTAATTTGTAATGACTCCATCTTGAACGGTATGTGTGGTGGGTGCTTTTATCTTACCTCTACAGGATGGAGATTGTGATCCTAATCACAATAGCCTAGTATAATTGCTCAATAAGACTTCTCTAAAAACACAATAACGAACCAACGACTCATTGTCAAAGGCGCACATGGTCCCAATGCAGAAAGGAGTGAAATCTCAATCTGTCTTTCAAACAAGTTGACGTCAGATCTTGTAACTGCAGCTACGTCTTTCTCTTAGCTTTCACTTCATAACTAGGGGTGGTCACCAGACAATACATTCTCTTTGATATCCCTTCCAGTCCCCTACTGGATACAGTGCAGCTTGCTCCTGGAGACATTTAAAACGTTTTTGTTTGTTGTGGCTTACGTTATCTCCAGCTTTTCCCCCCTACCCTACCCTACCCCCAGCCCTGCCCAACCCCACCCTCCCTCCCTGCTCTGGGTAGCTGTAGCTGATAATAGTCAGAAAAAAAAAACAGGACAGCTCCAGAGAATATAGCAACTGAGAATGTATTTTCACCACCCTAATTCCCTTTCGAAATAATGTTTCTGTTAGTGATTAAATAAGGAGCTTAGGAGGGGATGTCATGCAGTCTATAAATAAACTTGAGCATAAACTTGAGAACAGGCGTTTCCAGAGCCATGTTTTTACAATCTCGTCTCCACTAAACAAAACAATATTTCCTGGCACCTGTACACTCAAGGCTTCGTGTAGTTCTTATTATGGAGTTTCCTTTCTCTTTTTGAGATGAAAGATAATTACTGAATGTGATAGAAACTTTATAGCCATTAAAAATAGAACAGAAAAAAATGTTACCAGACTGCACCTTGTTCAAAATAAATAGGAAACAGGGCTGCAGGGGTACCCCGCACACACGGTGCTTGGCCTGCTTCTAAGCCGGCCTATAGGTTTCTTTCTTCTTGATTCTTTCAAATGATGCTTTAAGAACTCAGGAACATGGGATCAAGTCATTGCTTACATTTGAACTGAGTGGAAAGTCTGGCAAAAAATAGCTGGCTGTGGAAATTTTCAAATGGCTTACCCCAGCGTTGCCCTTTTCCAATTAGCTTTGGCATTGCTCTGTTTAGATTTGAGTAGACTTAAGAAGAGGGATAACACCCAAAAATATAGTGGTAGAAGCAGTGGTCCATGGGCCTCTTAAAATTTTTCCATTCATCAAGACCTTACTGGCATCTTCATTACTGGGTGAGAGGAATGAGGCTAGAAATGAAGTCAGCACACAGGCTGTCGGTGGGTGCCTGTTCCATCGAAGTCTGCTATAGCTTTACAGCTTTCACGAAAGTCCTGATCCTTTTCCCTTAGTTACCAAAAATCTTAAAAAAAAAAAAAAAGTAATGGCATATGGTAAACCTGTAGAGGTCTTTTGTAATTTTAATCTGAACGAAATCAGCTTTGCTGTCCTGAAAATGCATCCTTTTGTAGTTGAGAAATCAGGTCTTTGAAGATGATTTTATGATTTTATTTTTCCAACTTAAACGTGAGATGTGTAAATGGCTCCGTGGGAGGATGGTAGTTATTCCAGAACTGGTGGTGGTGGTGGTGGGGGTGCTCACAGTCCACGGGCTCCAGTCTATGGAGTTTGAGAATTCACTGAAAACAGGGACCAGCCCCCCTTCCTCACACACCACGATGCTTTCATTAGCCAGGGGTTTTTGAACATTTAGCTTCTGTCAAAAGCAACCTAATTTTTTTTTTTTTTTGTCACAAGTAACTTAGCTTCTGAGCAACCTACAGGCAATGTGGCATGGAATCCTCAAAAATGTTGGAAGTTGCCCCGTTTTGCAGGTCAGGAAGCTGAGACGGAGAGCCTGAGTGACAGGATTCAGTATCACACACAGCTAATCAGGAGCCAGGGTTTGAATTCAGCCACTGGTAACAGGGGTGCCACATGCTGTTCCGAGTAGTGTACATGCATTGATCTCATTCCCCTCTCAGACACGAGGATCTTCAAGGTCCTATTTCATTCCCTTTTCAGATAAGGAAATAGAGGCGTAGAAGGATGCGGCACTGCCTTTCTGTGGGTGCAAGGCATGATGGTCCAAAGAGCATTCTGCAGTAAAGAGAATTCCATGCTCAAATAAGTCTGGAAATGCGCTTATCCCAGCCTTCCGTGGCAGCCCCGTGTTGAGTATTGGCCGAGCTTGCTATTCGTTCTGAGAAGTCCTGGGCTAGCAGTTCACTTTCATTTTGTTTCACCCAAATTTACAATCACAAGAACCCTGTCATGATAACTGCTCTAAGTAGTCCTCAAAAAGCACAGTAGGAACTACTCATCGGGCTGGACAAGGTCGAGGTGGTGGGCAGCCAGGACCCCCGATGGTATTCAGCACAAAGACTGCTGGTGACCAAGTCTCATTGGCCCAGTGTATGTGATCTGCTGGCGGGAAGTAGGAACAGCTGTGCCCGTCCAAGCAGGGAGGGTATCTGCCATGGGATGTAGCTGGTGGCCCAGTGCTGGGTGCAGGAGACAGGAGTGGCCTGCTCCAGTTGGGCAAGGGGCCCACCCAGCCAGCAGGGAGGTCTCCCTTTCACCCCCTGCTGCCCATGGCTGCAGCCTCTCCTGGAAACATGGCACTTGGGGTGAACTAGGATGTTGAAGGGCAGGAGAGTCTTTGGGGTCTACACCACGGCCTCTGAGTTCAAGTCTGTCATTCCTACCTCCGGTCATCCGGCATCTCGGCTTGGGAACAGTCTGTGCAAGTCAGTACTGACCAGCACGGGCGCGTGAGAACACTGACCTTGATCTTGACTGCGATAAAGCTCCCCGATCCCCAGGGATGCCGCTGGCGCTGCCCACGAGGGTGGGAAACAGAACACGGCCCCAGCAGTCTTGTCTTGCTGAAGAAGGATTGGAGGAGTAGATCCTTGGCACACAAAGAGAGACCTGAGGGTGGAGGGGTGAGATGGCAGGTCGCCCTTTGAATAATTACAGCGGCTTTCAAGAAAATGTTAGCATTTATCTTAGGGTGACATTTGCCTCACTGAAGTTGAGCTGTTTTTTCCCTCTTTTCAGTGAGATAGTGGAGAAGCTCTGAACTTGGTGATGAATGGGAACTTGGTAATGAAAACCCTTGCACACTGAGTCCCAGAGGCAGGGCCTGTGCAGGAATGAAGCTCAATGCACCACTGCTCAGAATTCCAGGAGGCTAATGGGCAAACCCGCCCAGGAACGGGGGAACCAGCTGTAGCCTGCTCTTGGCTGGCTCTCCTTGCAATTGAAGGCATCTGGGCACCATCTTCATGCACACACATCCCACTTTTCAACTTCTGCGGAGTTTGGGGCTGAAGGACCCATTTGTTGTGTATTATTAATGGCATCCTCCTTTTCGACAGGCTCCAGACAGTTCAGGTGGATGAAGCGGGCGGGGAGGTGGGGGTCCTGGCCTGGCCCCTCCCTGTGGAACTGCTGCTCCAGCTGAGACTTGGTGGTCATGTCGCCCCTCAGCCCTGCTTCCTGCAGCCAGCCCCTCCCTGTGTAGGAACGGAATGTGTTGGGAATAACGAGTGCTTAGACACACACTAGGAACCCAGAGAAGACCCCAAGGGGATTAAACCAATGCCAGAATCACCTGGGAGTTCTAGTCATTAAAGTTTTTAAAAGAGATATATTTTTAAATTTTATTTTTGAAAGGCAGGGCAAGAGTGAAAGTGGCCGAGAGAGATCTTCCCTCTGCGGGTTTATTCCCCAAATGGTTGACACAGCCAGATCTGGGCCAGGTTGAGACCAGGAGCCAGGACCTCATCCCCGTCTCCCACATGGGTGACAGGGCGCCCAGTGATTGGGAAATTCCCCACTGCTTGCTCAGGCACGTTAGCAGGGAGCTGAATCGGACTTGGAGCAGCTGGGACCGATGTGGGACACAGATGTTACAAGTGACAGCTTAACCCACTGTGCCACAACACCAACCCCCATTTAGATGGATGTGTTTTTATGTCTCTCTTTCTTTGAGAGACAGAGAGAAAGAGAACTCCTGTCTGCCACGTCACTCCCCAAATGTCCACAACAGCAGGACTGGGCCAGGCCAACATTGGGAGTGGGAACTGAATGTGGGTCTCCTATATGGGTGGCAGGGTTCAGCTATGTTAGCAAAGAGGCCAGAGCCAGAGCCAGGATTCAACTCAAGGCACCCCAGTGTTTGATATGGATGTCTCAACCCGAGTCTTAACTGCTAGGTAAAACGTCCACCCAGCCTGAGAATCTTAAAAATTCAGATTCTGGGCTTACTCCCCGAGATTACGATGTCATAGGTTTGGGGTGCAGCGTGAGCAGTGGGAACATGAGGGGTTCCCAGAGGATTCTAATGTGGAGCAGCAGCAGGAGCTGCGTTTGAGAACCCTCGGCTCACCCCACAGTGCGTCCCGCAGTCCCAGGGGGTGGGAATAAGCACCCCCTTTTCCCTGATCTCCCCCTGACAGCCTGACGCCTTCCACTGTCCCTCACCAACCCCTACTCCTAAAATAAAAGCAAGAGGGTTCTGTAGTCCAATGAGGTTCAACATATTGTATTTTGTTTCCTGGAGGTTTCTTAGAGCCTTAAACACGATGTACACTTTTAACCTCCAGGATGGTGGTGGAGGTTCACTTCCTGTGTTCCTTGGACCCTGAATTTCAGGATGGGCAAAGGACACCAGGGACATTCTCCACCTGGTCCAGGGCCCCGATGGGCACCGGTCGGTTCACCTGCCCAGTGTGTACCTGGCACGTTCGACACCCAGAGTGGATCCCTTTTCTTATCTCCCTCCTCTATGTAGCAAAATTGTTTCAGGAATAAACATGTAATAGTGATCACTATCATTTTGTTGATTCTTCTTTAGTTTGAAAGCAATTAAAAATTTAACAGGATAAATTTCAGTTTTAAAATATTACTCAGATCCAGTTAAATATTTCATGAAGGAACAGAATTTGTACTCGGAAAAGAAAAACTTTGTACCTCATACTTCTACTGTTTCCTTCTTGTGCATTTTAAATACAAACTCCAAGCGGTCACAACAGTGACAGATCTGAGGTAGCACAGGTGCTGTGTTCTGTCTTTAGTATCTCTTGCTATCCTTGTTTATTCTGAATTTGCTGTTTGAAAGGCATCAGTTCCAAGGAGCAAGAGACATAAGCCAAGCTTAAGGTGAGATTGAGTGATTCCAAGCTAAATCTAGAATTGCAAACTGATTCTAGAAAGAAATGCATGTGGTGTGTCATTGAGTTCTTGCGGCCTTCTCCCCACCCCTCCATGGAATTAGGACTTTAAAAAATTTACTTTCATGGGCCAGTGCTGTGACATACTGGGTAAAGCCACTGCCTGCTGCCATCCCATATGGGTGCCGGTTCCAGTCCTGGCTGCTCCACTTCCGATCCAGCTCTCTGCTATGGCCTGAGAAAGCAATAGAGGATGGCCCAAGTCCTTGGGCCCCTGAACCCACACGGGAGACCCGGAAGAAGCTCCTGGCTCCTGGCTTTGGATTGGCCCAGCTCTGGCCGTTGTGGTCATCTGGGGAGTGGATGAAAGACTTCTCTCTCTCTCTCTCTCTCCTGCCTCTGCCTCTCTGTAACTCTGCATTTCAAATAAATAAAATAAATCTTTTAAAAAATTACTTCCTCTTAGAATATAGCATTTACTTAAAGATAAGGCATAAAAATGTGCTAAGTTGAAACATATATATGATTCTTTTCACTTATTTATTAAAATCAATTGCATAGAACTTAGAGCAACAGACTGGAGGGGAGGAACATTTTATCACTGACTGCTGAACACAGACGGAGTTTGGAGTAAAAAGCAGGCTGATTTCAGTCCTTTTAATGATTGTGTGACCTCTACAGAAATCCACCCCTTCACTGTTTATCCCAGTGCCAGGCCACGCCCACTGCGCCATCCTTGTGCTCTGCAGATCCAAGGTCACAACATCTACCCATGGAAGCTGGAACTAGCACTCAGGCCCCTTGATTCCCAAATCAGCCCCTCTCTGTGTGCAACAAGCTGTGACTATGAAACATTTGTTTCTGAAAAGGAATTCCGGCGTCTTCAGTGGAACTTCCACACCACTCTGCAATGAACAGTGCAAGCTGACACGACTGGTCCTTTGTGTATTGGGTTTCAGGTCATTTCCGTCCAGAGGCCTGGGTGACATGTGCCTCTTCAGAGAACAGAAATTGCTTTAACTCTAATAAGGAGAAAATGGTTATTTCATTTTATTAACAAGAAGCGTGTATCATGTTGAAGAATCCTTTGTCTGCATTCAGCTTGAATATTGTATTCATTACGGTTCCTAATCTGTGTGATTACTACCTGTATAATTTGATGTCTGCATCTGCTATAGGAATTCTTTCAGCCCATTTTATTTCCTGTCTTTTTTTTTTTTTTTTTTTTTTTTTTTTGCAATGGAGGAGGAGATTGGGACATGGAAAATTGCCACAGACTGCCTGAGGCAAACTGCAACCAGCCGGCAGCCCGATGCAGCAGGGAAAGATGCGAAGTTATGTGGGGACTTGGAGAGAGGCAGCCTCCAGGTTTGCGGGCTGCTGGAACTACCCTGGGTAGGAAATGGAGTTGGCCAGTTTTCCAGTGTGAGGATTGGCTGTTCCCAAATTATCCCTGGTAACTCAGGTTGGCAGTGCCCTCACCATTGCATTATTAGCATGCGGTATGTGGGGTGTAGCTGGGCAGGGCCCTGCAAGCAGATTGTTACTTCTCCGGGTCCCAAGGGTGAGAAGTGGATATGGCACAATACTAACAGACTTGCAGCAAATTCTTCTCAGATACATATTGAGTTCACAGCACAGCAACCACAGGGCAATGCTGGCCTTTCTCCCTCCATTCTCGCTACAAGTGTTCATGACTGACACACAGCAACGTGTTCATAGTCCTCCTGTGTCACGCGGCACAACTCCTTCAACCTCACAGCACCTCTACTCAGAGCTCAGTTTTTCAGGTGAGGGCGCTGAAGCACAGAGGGGCCAAGTGACTTGTTAAAGATACATAGCTGCCAATTGGTGGAGCCAGCGTTGGGCCCACATGACCTGGCTTCAGGGCCTGTACTCTGAAACCATAGGACAGATTGCCTTCCTGTCCCTCCTGAAGACAGGGCTTTGGGGAGCAGAATACCATAACCAAATGTATTATTAATCTAATAAGGATGTAATATCTGGGCATGAGTTAGGGCCTGCTGCCTCAAAGGTGCACTTGGTATCATCCCTTGGATGCTTGCAGATGATGTATGTTTTGTCTTAAATATGTGCTGGGGATTATCTAGCACCTGCAGCCTAGGAAAGCTGAGCAGCAGAACTATCTATAATGATGGAGATGTTCTATATCTGCACAGGCCAATCCAGTAACCGTCCGCTCCAGGTGGCTACTGGACACTTGAAATGTGGCTCGTGCAACTCAGAAACTAAATTTTAAGTTATATTTGGTTTTAATGAATGTGAACTTACGAGGCCAAGGTGGCTGGTAACAACCCCACCGTGCAGCTCAGCTCTTCACTGACCGTGTGAAGCACGCTGTCATCCTGTCTTGCAGTGACTAGTTTAGTTGGGTGACCGCTGCTTCATCCACCCTGGCGTTACCCCAACAAACCGGCTTCATCATACATTATTTTCTGCTTTGCTTCGATGTTTTCAAAGCCCTCGTTGTTCCTTCTAGATGAGTGTACTCTGATGTTACTTTCCCTGTTACCTTTGCTCTCTCCCCACCCTGTCTTCTCCCCTTCGTCCTCCTCCCTCTCCTGAGGTCTTCTTGGGTCTCTGGTTGTCAGCTGTCATTGATCCTACTTTTTCTGTGCATATCCCCACCTCTTAGCGGAATGCCCACCTAGTCCCATGGTTAATTTCGTAATATCTATGTGACAGGTGTTTCTTTTGTGGCATTCTTTGCAACGCTGACTTTTTTCCAAGTGTCTTTCTTAGATGAACAACCATAAAGAACTAGAAATTTGAACAGTTCTTATCTGACTTTTCAGAGGAGCTGCAGCAAAGACCATGTATTAGATTTTTATCAGGATGTGGCAAATTACTCAAAAAATGCAGCAGGCTAAAATGACAGAACTTTATGGTCTTGTAGTTTCTGGGTCAGGAAGTGCGGAGCAGTGTGGCCGGGCTGTTGTGGGCCACAGTCTCCCATGAGGTTGCAGTCAACTTGTCAAGTGGGACTGCAGGCATCTGAAGGTCTGCCTGGGGAAGGGCTCCCTTCCAAGTTCATCCACGTGGTTGTTGGGAGGCCTTTGCCTCTCACCAGCTGTCAGCTGGAGTCAGTTCATTACCCAGGGGCCTCTCGATAGGCTCCTTGGCTGTCCTCACAACATGCAAGCTGGGTTTACTTAGGGTGTTGAGAGAGAGGGAGGGAGAAGGGAGAGCAAGAGAGAGAACCCAGGACGCAGTTAACAGAGTCTATGTTGCTGCCATTCCTTGTGCCGTCTGCCAGCCCTGGTAGAGTGAAAGGGGCTGCCTTGGTACAGATGCCAGAAGTCAGGGATCTTGGCTACTGTCCACCTTAATGGCACTAGTGCAATACAGTTCTCACTTACTGTCTCTGGACCCCAGTAATGATGCTGGAATCCATCAGGGTGTCAGGCTCTCAGCAACCAGCTCTCCCACAGAACCTTCTCGAGTGTGGACACAGAGGAGGAAACTCTTGGGCAGAGGCAGAACTGGGCTCCTCTCTTCCCTCTTGTCCTGAGGCCTCCATCTTTGCCACCAGATGACCCCCTTGGATTCCTGCTTGGCTCTCTCTCATTGTCCAAAGTCAACAGTCTAGCTTCCTGGTCCATACAATGGTTATGCAAACCCTTCCCAATGATAGCAGCTCTGATAGACACAGATCCAAGGAGAGACTTAGGAGAAGCAGTTTGTAACCCGCCCAGTGCTGGACGTGAGCCTGGAGACACTTTGGTGGGCTGAGTACCCTCATTCTCAGGGGCCCCTCTCCTTCTTCTCCCGCATCGCACCTGCCTTCCCACCAGCCTGGGCCCTCTGCAGGGTCACACGTGGCTCCTACTTTAACAAGCATGGCCAGCTGTTTTCCTTTGGTGTCCTTTTATTGCAGTGCACATTCCAAGGGCTGCAGGGGGAGAGCTGCTGGAGACACCACAGGCCCTGGGCCTCACTTCAAAGCAGCTTTCATCGTGCTTCACACGCCGTTCTCAGGAACCTCGTCTCTCCTCTCCCGGGAAGCAAATTCTCGCGGAGATTTTCCTCAGTGATACCACTATTTACAGAGCTCCGGCCCTGGCCCTCGTGTTCATATCTGATTTGTACATGTCCACATGGCCCATAAACTTTATAAAGGGGGTGAGAGAGCTTTTCCTTGTTCATAAATCTTTCCCTGCAGCCTCCCCTCTAGGAGCGGGGAAAGAAGGAGGCAGACACGAAAGAGGAAGGTGCATGGGAGGGGAGGAGAGTGATGGTTCACAGGTGAGGCCCCCTGCTCTGAACTTCTCCCCGTCACCTCCCTCCCCGGGGCCAGACGGTGGAGCAGAGGGGGTACAAGGGAGGGCCTGAAAGCTGACGTCTGTGGGCAGGTGAGGTAAGCGTCCTGAATCTCCCTTGTACCACGTGCAGTGGGGAAGAGAGTAGTGCCTAAATCACGAGGTTCTTCTGAGCATTAAACCGGATAAACAGCATAAAGCACTCAGTATGGCGCATAGAGTTAGCCAACAATGCAATACATATTCACTAACAAAGCTAAAGGGACCACAGTCTTGGGGGCCACCCCTTCCCCGTGCTGCCTTCGTCTCCCAGCCACTGTTGCTGACCCTTGAGTTCTTACCCTGCACTCCTGGAGGCTTAGTACCTCTCCCCAAAATGATACCCCAAGTCCCTAATAAGCATTGGCGTGAAAATAATGAGGAACTGGCATCATTTTGGCATTTACTAAGCTGAGAGCAGTTCCATTTCAAAATAAGTATATTATTGGCTACCTCTACACAGATGGCTATGTGAGTGTTTCTGAATTTTTGGAGGAATTGTTTTAGAATCTGAAGTGACTGTTTCACACACATTTCCCCCCTGCCCCAGCCCACGTGGAGGAGGAAATGTTTGCAGGCCAGTGGAGGTGCTGGGAGAATAACAGATCAATAGCAATTCGCCACCGGTCACACGAATCCCCTTGGCAGTTTCAACCCACTGGGGTTCAGGAAAGTCATTATAGCCGTGTCCACCCAGGCAGAGCAAAGGAGGAAAGATTGTGAATCACGTACTGAATTGCCTCCAACTATCGCCATAGGTAACCTGATGTCAAAAGGAAATTTGGTTCCTGAATTATCTACAATCGTCTGGAAGGCGTTCTCATCCCCGAAACACAGCCTTTCACCCCTGCCCCTGTAAATTGCCATCGTTCTCCAGCTTGCAGCCAGCCTGCTTTTTATTTTTTATTTTTTTGAAGGCAGAGTGGACAGTGAGAGAGAGAGACAGAGAGAAAGGTCTTCCTTTACCATTGGTTCACCCTCCAATGGCCGCCGTGGCCGGCGCGCTGCGGCCCGCACACTGCGCTGATCTGAAGCCAGGAGCCAGGTGCTTCTCCTGGTCTCCCATGCGGGTGCAGGGCTCAAGCACTTGGGCCACCCTCCACTGCCCTCCCGGGCCACAGCAGAGAGCTGGCCTGGAAGAGGGGCAACAGGGACAGAATCCGGCGCCCCGACGGGGACTAGAACCTGGTGTGCCGGTGCCGCAGGCGGAGGATTAGCCTATTGAGCCGCAGCGCCGGCCAGCCTGCTCTTTTAAAATCACAAATCTGAGCATCCAGCCTTGTGTATAAACCCTCAGTGACCTCTCGCTGCTCTCGATCAAACAAAACCTCTGACCAGGGTCTTCTCGCCCTGGCAGAACTAAACCTTGCCCCTCTCTCTAAGCTTCACCTGCCATTCTCCTTGTCTTCCACCTTCTCCTCTCTCCCAGGCACCACATCCTGCTTGCCCCCTCCCCCAGCCCACCAGGACTAGCTGTGGTCCCCAAGTTCCATGTTGTGTTCAGCTTGGAGCCCTCTCCACAGCCATCAACACATGATCCATCGTGTGTTCATTTTATAACCTGGGTCCTCCTGCCTCAAAGGCTTCTCTTTAAGAACTCTCAAGGGCTTTGTCTATCTGGTTTTTGGTTTGTTTTGTTTTTGACCTTAGCACCAGAGTTGATTATGGACTCCGTACATGTTTGCTCCACAAATGCCTGAGTCCCAGTGTCAGTAGATGTCTACCCATTTCTCCTTGAGGAACAGAAAGTTCCCGGCTTTTCTGGAATCAGGGAATCCTAATGTTTTAGCGATTGAAAGGATATTGAATTTTATAGATGAGGCAATGAATGCACAACACGGATAATGAGACTTCCATTTAACTACAGAGCTGGAGCTAGGATACAGCGTTCCAATTCTCCAATGTATACACTTCCCATTAAGCCAGTAGGTGCTCTAAGTGCCAGAGAGGTGCCTAGTGCAGACGTAACTACAGCAGTGGACTGCCTATGCTGCCCTCCAACCCAGTGCCCCTATCCCCTCCCGCCCCCAATCCCTGCCCCAGGAAGAAGACGCACTCTCCCGGCATCTGACGCCACTCCAGGCCCTTCCTTTGAACTCTGTGTCGCCACGGCAACCGCTCTTGGCGCACATCAGCATCACTGCCCACAATCACCTATGCCGAGGTGGATGACTGCCAAGCAAATCACAGGCAATCTTTCTGAGTCAAGAAGGCCGAAAGCCTCAGATCAAGTTCAAATTATTTGGAGGATGTGTGTGTCAGGGATACTTAGCATCAGTTTTGATGGGAAGGCAGATAAAAGCTTGATTTAGGGCTGGGGAAGGGGAGGCACGGGGCAGCTCAGCCTCAGAGCTTGGAGAGTTTTCCCAGAAGCTCTTTGATGTGATGGAGTCGTTGGAAGTTGCGTGATTCTTGCTGGAGGTCCAGACACAAAGGTTGCAGCGGCCAAATGCACCCAGAGTGCCTGTTGTGTCATTCCTTTCTCCTCGCTCCCTACACCCTCTCTTCTTGCCTGGCAAGCCAGGGGGCCCACCATGCAGGTTTTGTCCCAGGGAGAGGATGTTAGTGTCACAGGCGCAAATTTACAAGGCAACTGGGCCTGGGAGGTAACCAGAGCTGTGAGGGGGTCTGTGTATGAAGACAGTGGTCAACTCAGTTAAGACCAGTCGTGGGCTAGCGCAGAGCGAGATCGCCTGGGACTGAGATTTCTCAACTCACACAGGAGAAACCGATGCCTTACAAATTGGTCACATCCCATTGAGCTCCTATTCATTTACATCACCTACCCTCCAGGGCTCACAGGCAGTATTTTTCTTCCTTTTGTTTCTTCTCCCCATCCCCCAAGTGACTTCCGCTGCTTCTCTTTTCTCTTTCATCCACTAGTGTCGGCCTGTTTCTACTTTGCTCAAATTTCGTTTTCCTCTTTAACTGTTGTGCTTGGCAACCCCCAGATCTCTCGCGTTGTAAAACCCATGCTCCACGTGCCCCCTCGAAGCCTGCTTTCCATCAGCTTTGCCTAAATCAAGCTGCAGGACCAGTCCCCTGTGTTAGCAGGATAATAACTTTCCTTAGCAGGGCACAACGGTGCCGAGAGCGCGCGCCTTTTCTGCTTCAAAGCTCTCAGAGGCTCCTTTAACCACAAAAATGAGACTAGAACGTAATGGATATACAAGAGTCCCACAATGGCAATCTCCCTGCTGGAAGTGTTCATGAATTACCTGTAATTTACCTCAAAATGTACCATCTGTTGGGCTGCAGGATGCACTTTGCCTTTTTTAACCTAAATGGACTGCTGTTCAGAACTCTGTTTTGTTTTTTCTCTGCCTTGACATGGGACTCGATGTTGGAAATAGGATGAGGGGAAATGCCGCCTAGAAGCTTTGTGAATTAAAGTAGGCATGTGTTATCATCTCAAGGCTCTGTGTGTGGGAAAGAGATGGAATTAGGAGCAGATCTCTGCTTAATGTGGCACCAGTCCCACAGGGCTGGGAGGAGAAGAGCAAAGATCCTTGGGAAGGGGAAAGGCGGCGAACCACTAAGTCGCTGGTTCCCTCCTGCCTTCCATGCAATGGGACAGTAATGTCAGATGCCTTCATGGCTCCACTCAGGTGGATCTGAAGAGTGGCTTGGCCAAGATGGGATGGAGGATCCCACTTTCTAAGCACTTTGGACATCCCTTTGCTTTCTTAAGCGTCCTGGGCAGATTTTCCACGTGCCCTCTCTTCCGTGATCACAGCCATGGCCTTGACCATGTCTTTTTTAAGAGTGTCAGAACGTTCACTTCTTCAAACGAAATCTTTTGAACACTATCATAAAAGCTCAGTCCCGGGCGCTCTGCACGAACAATGGCAAACCTTGTCACTGGCCATGCCACATCTGTGTTTTTGAAGGGAAATGTCATAATATCGCTAATCAATAGGAAGAGTGACAGGCCCATTTGTCAAGAATAAGCCAGCACTGCAGCTGGTGTCCTCCCCTGCATCTTTCCCTTGGGCTTTGCCAAGGGAAGGCCAGGGAGGAACCTGCTCGGAGGCCCTGGCAGCCCGCGGCTGTGCTGGGTGAACACTCTCTGTCTTGCCCATCCTCTGTGTAAGTGGGGCTGAACACAATGGCAGAGGCTAGAGAGAAAACACTGAGCTTCTGACAGAGAAGTGCAAATGCAGAGGCAACCGGACACCCGTGCACCGGCCCGGATCTCCCATTTCTGGAAGTCTGCTGACCTTTGACCCAGGAGTGTGGTTGTTGATGTGTTTCTTTTGAACTGCAGATGTTTGTTTCTGCTCCGTTGGCCAGAAGACCAGCAGGTCATCTCCAAGAGGGAGTGAAGTGGCAGGCTGGGGTTGGGGCTCAGACTCACTGACGATTTACCTCTGCTCTGGAGGGTCATGTGCTGGGGGGGTCGCCTGCACTCCCGACCTGCCACTCCCACGCCGCCCTGAACTGCTCACGACTCCCATCCGACCGCTGGCGCATGGCGCCTGGCTGTGTGCGGAGGTGACAGGAGTGGAATGCCCTTTCCTACCCCTCCGAACAGATGTTTAAATTAGCAAATTAATCTTAATCAACCCTTGGATCTTCAGCTTTCAGTGGCCCGGATTATCGTTATGATGCTTCTTGTTTCAGGGTAGGACTCTCCAAGACAATTTGGTTTGATGGGTACAAGGGAATCCAAGCTGGTATTAATGAGGGAGACCTTAAAGATACCTTGGCGGCTTTTCTTGTTGATTTGCACTGCCCCCTGCTTCTTGCCTTTAAGGGGAGGTAATATTTAACAAATGGCTCCGTTGCTGAAGGCACCCCCAGTTTTTGGCATTAGAAAGCAGCTAATATCTAATTTACAGACAAAGATAGTATTGAGACTCTATGGTGAGTTATGTATCTTTGAGACAAATGTGAAATCAGGAAAGAATCCTTTGCCAATCAATGGTCCAACCCTGAGGTCAGTGAATGAGCACCCAGACCCAGAGACCAAGCGGAAAAAACTGCTCAGTTGAAGGAAGACAATGAGTTCAACATACGGTAACACACTGTCCTCCGAAATAGAACGCCCTGATGGTAATAGCCCAGGAATTTCCCCCAAAGGCACAAGTGTAGCGAAGTAAGGCTGATATTCAGAAACATAAAAATAGCCATGTGGGGCTAGCACTGTGGCACAGTGGCTTAAGCCACTGCTTGCAATGCTGGCATCCCTATCGGAGGCCGGTTTGAGTCTGCTGCTCTGCTTCCTGTGCAGCTCCCCGCTAATGCGCCTGGGAAATCAGCAGATGATGGTGCCAGTACTTGGGTTCCAGATGGAATTCCTGGCTCCTGCCTTTGGCCTTGCCCAGCCCTGACCAGTGTGGCCATTGTGAGAGTAGATCATCGGATGGAAAATCTCTTTCTCTGTCTCTCCCTCCTCTCTGTCTATTGCTCTGCCTTGCAAGTGAATAAAAGAAGTCTTTCCAACATAAAATATCCATGCAAATGAATGCAGGTCTTTCCCAGGTAATTTACTTAGAAGACTGATGTAATCCTAGTGATTCTGCCTCTGCTGGAAACACTGTGGAATTCATTGCAGCTTTTCCTTGCCTCGAGCACCTTCATTAGTGACAGGTGCTTGTTTTTAAGATGTGCTTTTTACTTCATTCCAAGCAAGTTTGAGAATTAAGTCGGTAACCCAAAATAGGGTGCTGTGGTTTGGGTCCAAGACAGGGTGTGGGTGCAGTCATCAGGCTTAGGAAGCTGTCTCAGAAGACAGTTCTGCAAGTGTAGCCTTGGCTGTGGCTGACCAGGGGCATTACAGAGCAGGACACCCGCCTTCCACAGGCCTGGTACCAAAGGTGCTTTTTGAATTGATGTCATTTTATTTGCTCCTTATGACATCTTTGGAGGCAGATGTTCTCATCAACGCAAAGACAGCCCTTATTTTGTCGAATATTCTGGTGCATTTGAACAAGCAAAGTAGAATCACTATTGATACTGATAATAATGAAATAGCACGGTTTCTGGAGTGAATGTGACTACCAGAGCTGCCACTCCTGGTCTGTGTGATGTTGGATCAACTGTATAGGCTTTCTGGGTGCCTTAGTCTCCCCATCTGTACAATGGGTTGTAGTGGTGCTGTGGCTTAGATATACTCAGTGCTTTATGTTTTGAAATGTTATCCCCATTGTGAGGTGTTAAGAGGGTGGGATTGACACTGGCTGTGGTATTTGGAGGTAAGCCTTTGGGAAGTGATCAGGATTAGATAAAGTCATCAGAGTGGCTGAAATTGGCTTTGTAAGCAGACAGGAGTGCTCCGCACCTCCTCAGGACTCTGCCAGAAAGAAAGCTATTACCCGCGATCCCTCAGCCTTCACCTCTGGAACTATGAGCTGTGGGGAGCCGGCCCCCACAACCTCTGTCTTCTGCCTGCCTGTAGACTGAGGTGAAGTAATACAACCAAACGTTCCCACCGTTCCAATGTGCGCAAACAGAGAGGCTATCAAAAGGACAGTACATACCCTCTAGGACACTCTAAAACAGGGGGCTGCAGTATGTGGTATGCCGTGGAAGCCTCGGTCTCTCTCTTCCTAACTGCCTCATTGACCGCTTGCTCCTACACTGTTCTTAGGGTGGACCGGTAGTCAACGACGGGTAAGCACTCGCAGGCTTCTCTAGCAACCTAAGACAGAGGGCAGGACATGCTTCCTATATCCTTGATGACGGGTAAGCAGAGTAAGCGCTGCGGGGCACCTAAGACAGGCACGAGTCCATGCCACTCAGCGTTTAACGCGAGGGACTTGTGGGGGATGGATCCTCCCCCGCGGCCCTCTGGACAGTGTAGACACCGGTTACCATAAACACCAGGCCATTCTTGTACAAACAAGAAGGGGGAGATGTCGGGGCCAGTGGCCCTGGCCCGACATGAGATGCAGCAGGCTGAGGCTGTCCCTTATCTAATCCTGTTTCCAAGACTTTTCGTCCCATATTCCTGCAGGCAGGATGTGACTTCTGATGAAGGTTTATGATGGTCTTTGCTCTATCTGCAGAGCTTGTACCCTGATCATTGCTACTTTGTAAACTTGTTTCGTTCCTGTGCTATTCATGATTGCACACAATGAATGTTATCTGTATGGGGCCTGGGGTATATATCCTTGTGTTTCTTGGTGCTCGGGGCTGGAGACTGAAGGGTTTCCTTAGGGAGACTGCCTCCAGTCCCTCATCGCCAGGCCCCCTACTTTGGCTTGGAACGCGATGAGGCAATAAACGTGGTGATGAATTGACTGAGTGCTGCGTGTCTCCATGTGGTTTGTCAGGTGGCCTCCGACAATGAGCCTAAACAAGCCTCTGTTAACTTTCAAGTATCCTGCCTCAGGCATTTCATGATAGTAATGAAAAACAGACTGGCGCAGATGGAATAAATACTAAGTTAAATTGGATGAGACAATACCTATAAGACACCTGGACATTGCTGGAGGCTAGCAGACCTTGGGGATGAAAGCGGATGTCCAGAGGCAGGGATAAAACCGTAAACTTCAGAATTTCAGCTTGGCAGTGACCCGGGGGAGGAGAGTGGTAGAAGGTGCTGGACATTTACCACAACTGTGACATTTCACAGGGAAGGGGCCTGTGGTTTGTGAAAAATGACTCTGCATGATTTTCCTTTCCTCGTGTGGGAGCTCTGGTTCCTGTCTCTAATCTTCCCTCCCCTCACCTAATCACTGTCTCTCTCCTTCTCCAGGTCCTGTTAGGAGAGCCTCAAAGAAGCTTTGCTCTGGCTCTCAAGAATAGTTTTCGTGTCAAGGATGTCTTTTCCACTACATCAGATCTGACCATGTTCATCCTCAAAGGAATATGTCCAAGATTATGGGGTAAAGAGTGGTAGGCAGTAAAGACTGGTGGTCCAGGCAGAACGGATACTCAGGGACATTCAGTTTTTTCTCTTGGCACTCATTTGCTTCTTTAGGCTTTTTCTTTCACACTAGGAAAATTTGTTAAAACTTTTCTTCCCATGATAGAAAATAATAAATTGTTCTAATGCAGTGGAAGGCCTCTTGTGGGTTGCCCTTGTGTGTGTCTAGGCTGCCCCGGCATCTGGGGCATCCCGTGAGTGACTGTTGAGGACACAGTGGCATTCTTGTCTCTGATGACGCCGTCTCCAGGGCTCTGTGTGATAGGGAGGATCCACCGACAGGACCTGAAGGAATGTCCCCAATGCATCTTCTCACCTAATGGCGTTCTTAACCACATGCAAACTCTACTGAGGTGTCAATACGCTACCGAGACAATATTTCATCATTTGGTATGATGTGAAACCTTTGGGGAATGAACTCAAGCTGCCAACTGTTTCCATTCACAGAACCTTCACAAACAACTGACGAATGTCAGATTGTCATGTTCCAGGCCATTCAATGTAAAGATTTGGCTGAGGGAAAGGAAAGTGGGTGGTCTGACACCACACGTGCCCTCTAATTTAATGAGAAAAAAAACCTTGGAGGTTAAAATTGTTCTCAAAAATGGTGGTATGACACAGAATACAAGGGCATAGGCATAGCTGTGCAGTCGGATAAACCTGGATGTGATCTCTGCACTACCGTAAAACGTGCAATCAGTCTCAGCCTCAGTTTCCCTGTCTGTAAAACTAGGAAAACAGTGCCTACCTACAGTGAGAACCCAGCATAGCTCTGTTGGCAAGCTAGATGGTCTGAATGTCCCTGTGGTAATAATTGTCTGTTTTCTCTTAGCATGGCCTATAAAATGTGAGAAATGGGTGAGGCTGTATCCAAACTGTGCGTGCCAGTTCACAGAGCCTGAAAGCCAACTTATCACACTTACAAAGTCTACTGTTGCAAAATTTTTGAGAAAATGAAGTGAAAAGGAGGTGAATTTAGACCTGCATGTTTTAAGTAATAAAGTTCTACAATTTTATAAGAAGTTTCTGTTAACCAGAAACATCTAGTTTGCCTGAGAAATCTTTCAAAACAAATGGAATCTATACTTGTTGTATTCTTAAGTGGAAAAATTCCCTGAATTAGTTATACTGGAGGACTTGTTTATTTATTTGAAAGGCAGAATGAGAGAGAGACAGAGACAGAGACAGAGAAAGACAGAGAGAGAGAGAGATCTTTGATTTGCTGGATCACTCCCCAAATGGTTCCATTGACCTGGGCTGGGCCAGGCCAGGCTGAAGCCAGGGGCCAAGAACTTCTTCCAGGTCTCCCACATGGTACAGGGGCCCAAACACTTGGGTCATCTTCCACTGCTTTCTCAGGCACATTAGCAGGGAGCTGAACTGAAAGTGGAGCAACCAAGACTCAAACTGGTGCCCATATATGATGCTGGCATCACAGGCAGAGGCTTAACCTGCTATACCACAACTCTGGCCCCAACTGCAGGACTTTTAAGAAATTAAGTTGAACTTAAAAAAAAAAAAAGGTCTAGGAAATCAGAGAAACATGGATTTGGCCTCGGCTTTTGCTTGTTCCTCCGACAGGGAAGCCAGGGCTTGGTGTAATTGCATTGATTGTTGGGGCTTCCTTTTTATTGAATCCACAGTTGATGGACCCTAAGGTGGATGCAAAGTGACCCTGAGGTTCACCTGGAGGGCTAGACTCCTTATTTAGAGAATATCTATTTCCTTTTGGCCCCGATTTCTTCTTGTGTTGAATGATCTCCCACCTGCAGGGTCCCACAGCTGTTCAGATGGTCCTGCCCACTGCCAAGGACAGATGCCAGGACCCAAACTTTGGACAGCACAGCTGGGAGTCGAGGAATGAGAAATAAGTCCTCAGATCTGATTCACCTAAACATTACCACCCATTGTTATCCCCTGGGGATCTTTGCCAGTCTTAACGCTGAAGCCCAGTGCCAGGTCACACCTTGTACCAATTAAGCCAGACATCTAAGTGCAAGAGTCAAGCAGTGGCACGTTTTAAAGAGCCCCAGGTGATTCCAGTGTGTACAAAATTTGGGCTTCATTGAACTGGATTTAATACTCCCCAAGGGATTTATGGTGAATGTACTTCAACCATCTGATCCTGTATTGGTGTTTAATAAGTAACATCTCCCTTTTCTGCTAGTTAGGCTGTTTGACGATAAGGGTAATAGTGACAATGGCAGTACCCATCAGTAAGCTCTTTCACACCGAGGCACTTGACAGTCTACTCTTTTGTCCTTCATTTCCTTTGATTTTCACCATTCTCCCATAAGAGGGATATAAGTGCTTGAGTACCATCTCTTTCATCTCATGGGGGTTGGGGGGGTGAAGGCTTAGAGCCTGGGCCTTCTGACTCCAAATCCAGTGCTCGTCACAATACTCAATACTGCCTCTGTGTTACAAGAGCTTCTATCAGGTGGGGGAAGACAGACCCATTCATAAATGCATATTGAATTTGCACAGTGGGCCAGTGCTGTGGTGTAACAGATTAAGCCTACACCTGCAACACCAGCATCCCATGTGGGTGCTGGTTCATGTCCCAGCTGTTCCTCTTCCAATACAGCTTCCTGCAAGTAATTCTAGTGCTTGGAAAGCACTAGAAGATGGCCCAAGTGCTTGAGCCCTTGCACCCACGTGGGAGACCTGGAAGAAGCTCTTGTCTCCTGGCTTTGAATTGGCCCAACTCTGGCCGTTGCGGCCATTTGGGGAGTGAACTAACAGATGGAAGGCCTCTCTGTATCTCTCGCTCTCTCTGTCTGTAACTCAGCCTCTCAAATAAATAAATAGAAAATGCACAGTAGATGAAACATTTCAAGTTAATAATCAAGACCACATTCAGAAAACCAAATGGGTGTCCACACCCACTATAAACTTCATAATGATGGAGCTGCATTAGAGAAAGCAGCAGGTCTCCTCTTCCCTAAACATAGCCCTCAGACCTGACATCTTTGACCTTCCCAGGCAGTCACAGCATGAGAAACAGAGTAACCAGAGAATAGTGCTGCCCTACCAGGGCCTGAACCTGATCTATCCATTTGCTGTACATAAAGGGAAGTACCAGGAGAGTCCACCATGCCTGGATGTTGGGTGTAGGCTGGTTCAAAGAGTGATTCCTCTGCATTTCTCCAGATTCAATGCATAGTGGTTGACAGTCAACACTCCCCTCTTCTCCCAGTCACATAAGTCTGTCTTCCTCCTGAGGATTGAGGGAGGGGCTAGAAGTATTGGTTTTCATATCATTTGTTTACAAGCACACACAGTGATGGGGAGATAGGCTTCTCCTGCAGCAGGCAGAAGTGAGTGTGTGCTGTAGCAGTGGTATTGGAGGTAGGAGCTGTGGTGCTGGAGCTGTGAAGAGAGCTATGATCAGGGAGCTGTTTCATGAAGGGTTAAGAGTAGACTTGGATCTCAAAGAGGAAGCAGGAGCTGAACAAATGAGGTCTTCCACAGAATATCTTCTGAATCTTTGTTCCAGAGAGTGCCTGGTGGTTTTATAGTCTTAGGGTTTAGTTTTAATAAATCTGATGGAGCTCACAGGTTAGGTGATGAGGATGTCTGGCCAAACACATCTCTTTGGAGATGGTAATGATAGCATGGGATACCATACACACATGGCGAGTGTATGGTCTTACTGTGCCATGCTGGTTAAACACACCCTTTGGAGAGATGCTCACTTTCATTTGCTTTTGAAAGGATGGCTAGAATCAATTGTGCAACTCCAAGAAAAGAATCCATCTTATGATCCAGTACTAGGGCATCACAACATTAGCAAGAATGACAGCAAACCATGGGTTTCGATCCTAGCCCTGATACTTATTTGTGCTCTGATCAGACATGTTTCTCTTCCTCTCTACACACAGTTTTCTCCAGGAACATGAGGATAGTAGTATCACTAATTTCAAAGGACTTATGATGTTTAAATAAGATAAAACAGGTACATGAAGAGTCTAGTTCATAGTATGCAATGCATGTTTAATAAATGTAGTTGTAGTGATTCAGGGTTATTACCATGGTCCTGAGAAGATTCATCTGCTGTGGACATTCCTCCCAATAGTTTACCAGAACTGCAGCTGACTACTGATCAGAAAACTTATCTTGCTTTGCTTTTTGTCATTTTTGGATCTCAGATTTTTTTCTTTGACTTCTAGGAGATTTGTCACCTTGGATGAGAGGCTGAAGCAATTCGTTCCCTCTTTATTAAGTCTCCATCCATCTTCAAGTTCCATTTCAAATTCCATTTGGGGAAATTAGGAAGCATTTTATGGAGGGGCCTCATATTCATCTCTTGTTCTCGGTTCCCACAGGTCTTTATAATTTCATTATGGCATTTATCATATTCCATCCTGCACTGTAGTTATGCACCATCTGTCTCTTTCACCACACGGTAACTTTCCTGAGGGGAGGAAGAATAGTCCATTCATCTTGGACTGCTCCACAGCACACAACATCAGACCTGGCACACAGTAGATGCTCAGTAAACATCTGTTGAATTGGAATGATCCAATTTTTTTTTTTAATATTTGTTTATTTGAAAGTCAGAGTTACACAGAGAGAGAAGGAGAGACTGGTTCCATCTGTTGGTTCACTCCCCAGATGGCCACAATGGCCAGATTTGCACCAATCCAAAGCCAGGAGCCAGGAGCTTCTTCTGGGTCTCCCACGTGGGTGCAGGGGCCCAAATAGCAGAGAGCTGGATCAGAAGAGGAGCAGCCGGATTCAACTGGCACCCATATGGGATGCTGGCACTGAAGGTGGTGGTGTTACCCACTATGCCACAGCACCAGCCCCAATTCCTTTTTTTTTTTTTAAAAAAGACTGTCTTATAATGATATACCTTCCTATTTGTCCACTTATCTTTCCAATGGGTGAGGTTCATCATGAGGATTGCCATGTAGCAAGCCAACTTCATGAACCAAAAGTAGAGTGATTATCATTCTTGGATCTGTGATAGCATACCTCATAAAACTGGAGACAAACTAGACAGCAACAAAATCCTGGAGAAACTACAGTTGACTGGTATTTAGGGGCTCGGACCCTGCTTTTGTACTTCCTGTGACCTTGAATCAGCTCTGAGTCTCTCTGGGCTTCAGATTCCCCATCAATGAAATTAAAGTGAAGACCTCCATCTTTCTCTCTCTCTCTCTTTCTCTCTCTCTTTTTTTGCTTACAAATCTCTTGATTGTTGGCTTCTTTATTTAGCTATAAAGTTTATTTTGCCATTGTTATTTATACCCATCTCAACAAAATAAATAGGTCAGAGATGTTTTCCTTGCTACTCCATCCCTAGGACCAGGAACAGTGGGCTCATAGTAGCTGTCCAATAAACACTTGTTCACTTATAAAAATAAATAGATAAGTACACTTAGAGTGAATGTAGAAAAGTTGTGATATAGTGCTTAATAATGATCCTAACCCTAACATGCCAAAATTCCCCTTTCCTGGGGTACACATTCTAGAAGCAGACTAAGCAGATAAGGAAAATAAAATTTTGGCTCTGCTTTACCTGTTTTTACCTTGTGCCTTGTGCCTTGTGCCACATACAAAGGGCTTCATCCAATTCAAGTCCATCTATGCCAGTGCAGTTAGTATTTTATGTGACAATTCTGTTGTATGGAAGTGCCCCCATATGATGTAAGACATTTAGCATGCCTGCCCAGTCATTTGTGTCAACCCAAAACTGTCCCCCTCAACACAGACATTTCTGAATGGCCTCAGGAGGCAGGATACCTTGCAAGAACCACTGATCTGCTCCTATGGCTGATTTAGCCTATGGATGGAGATCACTACGTGTCCTCTCTTCAACACTACAAAAATTTATGGGAGATAGGAAATGCCTTAGTGTCAACTTTAGCCCTTCCTTGTACAATTACAAGGAAGTGACCTGACAGAAAACTCTGCCCTTTCATCAATGTGAGGATAGACACTCCATTGGGAACTTCTTCTTACTCTCATTTCCAAAGTGATCACCCCATGGAAAAGCAGCAAGGGAGTTGATGTAGAATTGCCATCAACATATATTTTATATTAGCTTTCAAATCTGAACAAGCTGTGTCCTAAAGTTGGCAATTGATGCAGGATTATTGGCCAATTTTAAATTCATTTTCCTGAGGTTGAAGGCCCTTTGTTCACCTTATTTGAGGTTTTATTTCCAAGACAGATGGACCTCACATCACATCTTTTGATATCTCAGTGAGACCTGAGATGATAGGATTTAATGCCCCTTTCCTAGTCCCAATTTTTCTTCCATGTGAAGGGGCTTTGCTGGTGTAGTACTGCTGGTCAGCTCCATAGAAGAATCTGTAGGGGACCAGTTGTCCCTAGGAATACTTTATAATTGTGTTAAATTCTGGGTAATTTAGTGTTAGGAAGTCTATGTATTTTCCAACACCTTCTTTATTGGTGATTGTTATGATATTTCACTTTCTATTTAGCTCAGAATTTGGGGGGACAAACTCCACCAGCAAATATGAAGCTTGGGTCTTTGGAGATAGCATCCATAGACATTCCAGGGTTTACAAATGCCTTGGGATAATTCGTGTTTAAGAACTGTGCATATCTTTGGCATTGTGTTGGTTTAGGATCCAGGTTCAGCTCCATCCTGAACAAATGCACAAGATGCACGTTCAAGATGCACCATCTTGAATGCACAAGATGGTATGGTAGCAACCCCAGTGATGTCTGCAGGGATCCTGGCTCTTCTGTTGTTTTGTTCCATCATCCTCATATTCGTGTTTACAAAGGGCTTAACAATAGGTTCAAGATTTTAGCAGGTATGAAGGAGGAAGGAGCAGGGAGAGGGATGGACTTGCCCCCTTTCTTTAAGAGAATAGCATGGAAGTTGGCCACACCATCTCCACTCATATCTAATTGGACAGAAACTAGTTACATGGCCATATAAGCTGCACGAGAGTCTGGCAAGGTAGCTGTTATTCTGGGAGATCACATGCTCAGGATAAAATTAATTGACTCGGAAAAAAGGAGAATGGATCTTGAGATATATTTGGCTGTATCTGACATGGTGTCATTTTCTTAAATGTCTGGATCAAGCCTTGACTGCCTTATCAACCTCACTCCCCAGTAGCCATGTCCTTGCTGGTCTCCCAGAGGTACTTGGCAGACTTTTACTGGAGGGTTCTTTGCCCATCCTGAAGAGATTGGGGTTCCCAGAGCTTTTAAACTACCTTCTCCTGTTAGTAGCCTTTGCCTGGATGGCCTCATCTACCTTCATGATTTTAACCTCTCTCTGTAATCTCATGGCTCACATTTGATACTTCATTTTGGATGAATCTATCTCATTAGGTTTCTGGTCATTTAAATCAAGGTTTCTCAGTAGGGTGGGAATTAGAATAAAGTAAGAGAAGGGCCTCAGGAGCAAAGTTAAGGAGGCCCGCATGTTGAGGGTCATGCAGTTGGATGTCTCCATGACATGAGCTCTCACCTCAGGCTGCAAACATGGTTGCCTGCCCGAGTCTTCTTTCCAGGCTTTGCCTGGCACTGTGGGGATTCTTGAGGGCAAAAAGAGGACTAGAGGTCTAGAAAACCCATTCAGTGATGTAACAGCTGAAAAATCTCCAATCTGGAGAAAAATATGGAGGCCCAGAGAACCCCAACTACCTGTGACTAGAAAAGATTACAGTCAAACTCTCAAAAGTACCACACAAAGAGAAAATTCCGAAACTTGCAAGATAAAAGCACCAGGTCAATTTGAAAGGAACCCTCATTAGATTAACAGCAGATTTTTCAATAGAAACCTTATAGGTCAGGAGGGAATGGAATGGTATATTCCAAGTTCTGAAAGAAAGCAAATGCCAACCAAGAACATTTTTTCCCACAAAACATAAATGGAGAAGAAATAGTTTCCAAGGCAAAAAAAAAAAAAAAAAACCTGAGGGAATTTATCACCACTAGATTAACCTTACCAATGATATTTAAGGGAGTCCTACATGTAGAAACAAAAGTATAACAACCATCATGAAAACAAGGGACAGTATAAAACCCATTAGAAAAAAAAGGATATTCATATCAAACAGAAGACTTTATTTTAAATGATAGGACTAAGTCACTACTTACCAATATTAATCTTAATAATTAGAAAAAATAATAACCTTGGATTGAATGGACCAAATTTCCCAATTGAGATACACACTGACTAAATAACTCAGCAATATCATTACTGTAAAAAAAAAATTGCCGTTCATCAGTGAATACACACATAGATGGAGCGTGAAAGATACAGAAAGATATTCCTTGCAAACAGAAAACAGACCAAGGAAGTCTGGAGTCCTGGCACAGGAGATTAAGCTGCCACTTGTGATACTGGCATCCCTATCCAGGTGCCAGTTTGAGTCCTAGCTGCTCCACTTGCAATCCAGCTCCTTGCTAATGTGCCTGGGGAAGCAGTAGAAGGGGCCCAAGTGCTTGGACCCCTGTAGGAGAGACCAAGATGGAGTTCCTGGCTCCTGGCTTCAGCCTAGCCCAGTACTGACTATTGCAGCCCTTTGAGGAGTGAACCAGGAGATGGAAGATCTCTCTTTTCATCTCTCTGTCTATCCGCCTTTCAAATAAATAAATAAATATTAAAAAAAAAAAAAAAAAAAAAAGCCAAGGGCGGGAGGTGGCGCTGTGGCTCAGCGGGTTAAAGCCCTGGCCTGAAGCGCTAGCATCCCATATGGGCGCCTTTTCTAGTTCCAGCTGCTCCTCTTCCCATCCAGCTCTCTGCTATGACCTGGGATAGCAGTGGAAGATGGCCCAAGTCCTTGGGCCCCTGCATCCACGTGTGAGACCCGGAGGAAACTCCTGGCTCCTGGCTTCAGATCAGCACAGCTCCAGCCAATGTGGCCATCTGGGGAGTGAACTAGTGGATGGAAGACCTCTCTCTCTGTCTCTACCTCTCTCTGTAACTCTGTCTTTCAAATAAATAAAATAAATCTTAAAAAAAAAAACAAGGGGGATTAGTTATATGGGATAAAAAAGACTTTAAGACAACAATTGTAAAAGGAGATAAAGAAGGTCACTACATAATGATAAAGAGACCAGTCTATAAGACATGATGATCGTAACCACATATGCATCTAATACTGGGGTGTCTGATTTTATTTATTTATTTGAAAGACAGATTGACAGAGAGGGAGTAAAGCCCAAAGACTCCTTCAAAGGACTATTACAATTGATAGAACTGAATCCAAAGCAATAACAGAATACAAAATCAATACACAAAAGTCAGTAGCATCTATACCCTGGTAATGAACCCACAGAGAAAGAATTTATAAGAACAATCCCATTCAGAAGAGCTACTAAAAAACTAAACTACTTCAGAGTAAATTTAAGTAAAGATGTGAAAGACTTCCACAATGAAAATTACAAAACCCTAAAGAAAGAAATTGAAGAAGATAAAAGGTGGAAAGACTTTCCATGTTCATGGATTAGAAGAACTAATATCAGTGAAATACTCATGTTATCCAAAGCAGTTTACAGATTCAATGTAATCCCCATCAAAATCCTAATGACGTTCTTCACCAAACTGGAATAAATAATCCTGAAACTCATTGGGAAGTGCATAGGCAAAGCAATCCTGAGCAAAAAGAACAAAACTGGAGGCATCACAATACCAGGTTTTCAGATACCACAATACCACAGCACTATTGAAACCAAAACAGCCTAAGACTGATATAAAAATGGGCACAAGGACATCAGAATAGCTTAGAAATCCCAGAAATTAATCTGCACATTGATAGCCAGCTAACGTTTGACAAAGATGCCAAACACATGCACTGGAGAAAGGGGGAAGCTGGATATCCACATGTAGAAGATTGAAATGAAAACTCCACTCCATCCTTTCTTCCCTCTATACAGATCAGCTCAGAATCATCGAAGATCTAAATGTAATACCTGAAACTGTGAAACTCCTGTGAGAAAACAGAGGAAACACTTCTACTAGGTGGATGGAGTGCTGTTTCTCAAAGTTCACTCATGTCCAGAGGGTGGCAGGCCTGAGATAGAGATGAGCTGTTGGTTCCTAGAGAACCTTGATTTGAATTCAGCTCCAAGGACTTCCCTGCTGCCTGGCTGCGGTGCCTTGCTCTCCTTGATGCTGACTGTCTTGCTAGTAATCACACAGATGCTAAAATCTCTGAGACTCAGCAGTTCTTAACAACGTACGCAAACTATTCCGCGTGGCCCACACTACAGGAGAAAAATAAATTTTTGAACCCACCTTCCACTACAATGCAAAAGCCAGAGAGTCCTGGTGAAGGTTTTAAAACATGAGTTGTTGACCAGCTTGCTCAGCATTGAAGAAGCGGATGTTCCGAGGTACCAGGAGGGATGATTCATGGCATGACTTCAGTAACACCACAGCGCCTGGAACTTTCACTTGACCACACGCACATGTGGTTAAGACACGGCGACCATTAATCTGTCTTCACACCTCTTTCTCACCCAGAATGAAAATTTTTTTGCCTTGCAAAAGAAGTGGGCTCAGCCAAGGGCAGACACACTGGATTATATTTCCTGAAGGATCTATGTTGTTGGAGTGAAAAGACAGCAATAACTTGCCAAGGATTCCAGGGGAGGTCCTAAGACCCCTGTAGCTCCACCACTATGAGCCCCTTTGTCATAGATGTAGTGTGACAAAGTGTAATGGGTGGAGAGGTGTGGGTCACTGTGTGTGGTAACAGTAGGTTATTTTTCTCTGTGACTTGGGAAATCTGCAGAACAAATGGCACTGTGACTGTTATACTGTTTATGTAGCTGATGTCATGCAATTTTCACATTTGATTCTCATGACACAGTTGAAAAGTCCCCTGTACTCTGAGATTAATGAGGTGGGGTAGAATCTACCCACTCATAGTCATCAGTGCTGCTTTTACATTCCCAAAGAGCAATGTCCTCTACTCACCCATTTCACAGATGGAGAAGCTGACTGCCGACAGTCTGAGGACTTGTCTGAGGTCACATAGTCAGCATGTAGGAGAGCAGGAACCAGAGCCAAGTCCCACAAGGCCTGGTCACAAGCACTTTTATTTCTCTGGTTATGATTTGGCATGAAAAGTAATATGATGCCCAATTTTCCTTTTTTTTTTTCCAAAAGGACCTGAAAATCTCCCATTCTTCTGGATCCTTCCAATGCACACCTCCCATCTTCAATTGTGGTCAGCCAGACAGCAGGAGGGGAGAGGAGAGGCAATCTTTGTATGTAGACTGATGATAGCTCCTTGGGTCTAGTTCTCCAAGGCTCTGTCCCCTGGATTTTATTTTTTGAGGGTGGGGGTGGGGGGCTGAGCCTCCTGCTAGGAAAGGGCAAGAGGTTTTAATAAAATGGTCTGAAAAATAAAATGTTTTTTTAAAAATTCAAATTGTCTCAAATTCTGATGAGGAATAACAGGAAGGTGCCCTCTAAACCCACACCTCATCAATGGCAAGGAGCCGGTTCCTCTCACTTTATAACCTGTTCCCCCTCAGAGCATAAAAGCTCAAGGTTGCTGCTGTGGTTCAGGTTTGTCCTCAGAATTCATGCCTTGGAAGTGCAATCCTTAAAGTCCTGTGCCAGTGCTGTCTGCACGTGGAGCCTTTGGAAGCTGGGTGGGCCGTCCTGGCTCTGCTCTCACGAGCGGATTAATCCAGTCATGGAACTGCAGATTAACGGGTGATGGAGGGAGTGTGTTGGTTACCCAGGTGAGCAGCCTGGCACGCTTGTTCTTCCTTCCTTCCATGGGGTGTCCTGCAGAGTCACTCAGCCTGACATGTCCCAGCTTCCAGAACTGTAAGAAATAGATTTCTTTTCTTGAGAAATTACCTGGCCTCCATATTTTTGTTGTAGAAACAGCAAATGGGCTAAGACCTGGCTGTGGTTTCAATATTGAATGTCCCCCCGAGGCCTGTGTGTTGAAGGTTTAGTCCCCAGAATCTTACGTTAATAGTGCTGAGTAGTGGCCGGCGCCGCGGCTCAATAGGCTAATCCTCCGCCTAGCGGCGCCGGCACACCGGGTTCTAGTCCCGGTCAGGGCACCGATCCTGTCCCGGTTGCCCCTCTTCCAGGCCAGCTCTCTGCTGTGGCCAGGGAGTGCAGTGGAGGATGGCCCAAGTGCTTGGGCCCTGCACCCCATGGGAGACCAGGATAAACACCTGGCTCCTGCCATCGGATCAGCGCGGTGCGCCGGCCGCAGCGCGCTACCGCAGCGGCCATTGGAGGGTGAACCAACGGCAAAAGGAAGACCTTTCTCTCTGTCTCTGTCTCTCACTGTCCACTCTGCCTGTCAAAAATAAAAAAAAAAAAAAAAAATAGTGCTGAGTAGTGATTAATCCAGTCACGGAGTTTCTAGGTGAGGCCTCTGGGGTGTGATTGGATCGGGCTATTAGGATGGAGCGCCCGTGACTTAGTCCCTGTGGCTTTATTGGAGACCTCGTAGGCTCCCTCTATGCTCCCTCTGCCAGCAAGAACACCGTTGGCAGAGGTTGAGCCTGTGGGACCCTCTGGATCTTGACCTCTGAACCCAGTGGAGCATACGATGAAATAAACCTCCTTTCTTTATAAAAGTAACTGCCTCAGGTATTTTACTGTAGTAATGAGAAACTGACTAATATGAGGTCTAAGTTCCTTAGAGGCAGACCTGAGATGCAGATTGTTGAGAAACAGATTTATTGAGGGACTGGCTTTTAGATGAAACCAGTAAGGGACTGTGGAATGCAGCACAGGGCAGGACACAAGCAGAAGGAGGTGCAGGCTCGGCTTGAGTGCCCCAGCCTGATCCCATGGGAAGCCTGCTGTGGGAATGTTCATTAGTGTTGAGGAAAGGCGGTTGTGTTTTCTTCTCTTGTGTGAGTCCAGCTTTGGCTGTAGGCTGTCCCAGGAGGAGGTGGAACAGGCCTCCTAGGCACGTTTAAGCGCAGCCACCCAGTTGGCTCTGGGTGGTCCCCTGGAGCAGGGCAGGGTGCAGCTGTGGCCAGGGGGATGGGCACCAGGAAAGGGCTCTGAGCATGACCCATGGGCATGTACTCAGCACTATTGCATGTCAGTGTCCCAGAAGAGAAAACAAAAACTGTACATAACACAAAAGAAGAAATAGATTTGTTCATAATAAAGCATGATTCACATTTTTGTTTATCTTGTGATGACATAAAAGACATAAGCAAGACAATACAAACAAAGAAACGCCATAACACCCCTGATGGAGGGATCAGCTAGATCCATGTCCCATTGAGGAAATATTTAAGTGTCTCCTAGTACTAGGAAAAATCTGGATAAAAATGGAAAACCCACCATGGAGCATCCTCAATTCTAGGATTCTCCTGGCTCCTTGCTCTCTGGGATTCCACAATGATCACAATGCCCCTGTGTTTGACTTGAAATCCTTAGTAAAGGGCAACGTATTACTTGGGCCTTAGAAAAGGAGATAATTATTTTGGTGCTACTGATTAAGTGGGAAAACCTATTCAAAGCTGTCCTGCCTCCATAATATTAAATCCAAAGTGGCTTTGGCTCCCTGTCAAGACAGGAAGTCAAAGACATGCTTCTTCCACTCTCCATCCCCCAAAGATGAAAAGAATCTAGGTTTGAGCAGCTCTTCTATATCCTGAGCCAATCCAAAGCCAGGAGCCAGGAGCTTCTTCTGGGTCTCCCTGGTGGGTGCAGGGGCCCAAGCACTTGGGCCATCTTCTGCTGCTTTCCCAGGCCATAGCAGAGAGCTGGATTGGAAGTGGAGCAGCTGGGTCTCGCACCAGCACCCATATGGGATGCTGGGCTGCAGGCAGCTGCTTTACCTGCTACACCACAGCACTGGCCTCCTCACTTACATTTTTGTCTATGCAGTTCCTAAGGGAGTGGGAAGGCAAAGAGAGGGCCTCATGATTGAGTGAGTGTGGCTTTTCTTTGACCCAGTTCTCTTACATGTTGGATGGATTTCTTTGGCAAATTGAATAATTTTCACAAGTCAATTACACACATTCCCTCAGCCTGTTTGAGTGTAATGAAATAGCTTAATAGAATAAAACAATAACCCCCAAGATGATGATGTTGGCCACATTATTAAGCATAACAATAGGAATTAATTATGACAGCAGAAGGAATAATCGATGACTTGGAAAATGGATTTTAAAACTCTCTCTATTGTGAGTTCAGAGACGTGCTAAGAGTTATGTGGTCTTCTGAATGATCCTGAGCAGGATTATTAATAATCTTTTTTTTCCCTTGATTCCTTACATTTGGTTAGTCTTTTACAAAACACTGTCATGCAAAGAATCTTGTTTTGAATTTAACCAGTCCTTTGAACCTCATGGCACCAGGCTCCATTCGGGGCACTTCACACATATTGGCTCATCCGTCTCCCCACCCTGACCCTCTGTTGTGGGATGCAGGCCTCCCTGTTACAAATGAGGAAACTGAGACTGGGAGAAGCCAGGAACTCAGACTTGGTCCCCTAGCTGGGAACCAGCAGAGCAGGGGTTTGGGTCTGTTTTGCTTGTAACACCATGCTGCTCTGCCTAACTCCCGTCAGTCCTACAAGCACCCTGAGGAGTGGGGATGTTCAGCTCCATTTTCCTGAAGATAAAACCCTCCTCCAAACAGCAAGCAAATCATTTGCCAAAATTACAGAGCTAGTTAACAAGCACCAGAGCTGGAACTCAAGCCTTTGTCTCCTACCTTCCCATCAGTACTGTTGCTCCGAGAGCTTGGGAGAGTGAAAATGCAGACGTGTAGTCTGGAAATAGCAATTTGCAGACTGGGAAACTGAGGCAGAGGCCCAACAGGCTGGCCCAAAGTTATGTGCTGGCTGTAACCAGAACATAGAATCATTGATATTTAAGGTTCTTGAGGTTAATAAAGTGCTTTATCCTAGGTGCTGACATTAAACTTAAACACTTCTTTATTTAAAATTTATGGGGCTGGCATCATGGAGCAGTGAGTTAAACCACTTTTTGCAGCACTCATCCTGTGTCAGAGCGAAGGATCAAGACCCAGTTGCTCCACCTCCAATTAGCTCCCTGTGAATGTGTCTGGGAAAACAGGGGAAGGTGGCTTAAGTTCTTGGGCCCCTGTCACCCACTTCAGAGACCCTGATGGAGTTCCAGACTTCTGGCTTTGACCTGGCCTAGCCCCAACAGTTGTGTCCATATCTGGGGAGTGAACCAGCAGATGGAAGATCTCCCTCTGTCTCTGTGTCTCCCTCTATCTGTCACTCTACCTTTCAAATAAATTAAATTTAAAGCAATTTTTTCTCCTTAAAAATAGTAACCTTTTCTTGTTCATCTTGTAAGGCTTTGGATGACCAAAGTCAAGTCTGACTCAGATGCAACAGTTTTTAGAACGTTTTATGTAGAATTTCTGTTGCATAGCTTTTAGAAATAATTTAGGTGTAGTAGAACCAGGTCCCTGTATATGCTGAACACTTGTCTGGGATTTGGAAAACTGATTTCCTGTCCACCAGTATGTCCTCATTACTCACACACATAGAAATACACACAGACACACCACATACACACATTCTCATTCATTTAGTTTCTTTCTTTTGTTTCCCCTTTCCTCTAAAAATGGCTTAAAAGGTTAACAAAATATGCCCTGGTGCTTTTGGATCAATTTTCCATTTAAAGTAGCTCAGCAAACAGCTGATTTCCCCTGGTGGGTACTCAGAAGGCTTTCTTCCATGAAACTCCAGATACCAGATACAAAGAAAGGAGCACCGGCCTACGTGAATTTTAAATCTGAAGCCAAATTGAGAATCTTATATGAAAGTAGAAGAGCCAAGACACACGGTAGTCAAAAGGTGTTAATAAGACTAAAGATAACACGGGAGGGATAGGAATTAGACAAAAATGTCACAGGAAGTGTCATTTGTCTGTGCTGAACTGGCCTCCTATAGCAGCAGCTCTTCCTATTAGCAGTGAAATACAATCTATATTTTTAAAGAGCTCTTGATATTCCTTATCTTCCTCGACAGTTTAATTAAAATTGAAGACTATACAGACCCATGTGTGAGGTCAGCTGGAGCTTTCTCCTCTCTCCCCTGCTCCGTTCTTGGTCAGCCCAGGCCATGATTGGGATATTTCATTTGATTTTTCTTTCTTCCAGGCAATGCATTTTGTGCCTATCAAATGATGTTTGGTAATCAATTCTTGATCTCTTCTAGAGGTCAGACAATGACACCATCTAAATTGTCATCTCGTTTCTGTCAAGCGAATCCATCTATTTCCTTTGAACACATAGGGATTTCAGATGCAGGTACGGTACTAAACCATTCATGAACATGATGACATTTTTTCTCATCAAGAATGTCAGACGTAGCTTCTAGGTGAAGATGGAATTAGTTATTAAAGGGATCGCTGTCATTTAAAGTGCCAGTTAACATACTGTTAACTAAGTTCCTCTCAACTTTTCCTTGCTAGGTCTCTTTATCTTTCGCCTACTTTTATTTGGGGGATGGAGGGCATGAGTGGAGGAGGAACAGTGTTGTGGATTCAGATATGGAGAAACAGACCCAAGCTGGAATTCTGAATTTCAAGTCAGGGGGAGTTGTGAATTGCTTACAGGAGGGGCCTCCTACAGACTCATAGAAAAGCACTTTCCATGAACATTTTGAGTCCCCTCTGTGTTTACTGCTGCATAGGATAGAATGCAAATAACCCCGGATAGGTTAATAGAATCAAAGAAGTATCTCTGGAGGGAGAGGGAGACCAGAGTAGGTAAGGGTAGATAGACTTTTTTTTTTTTTTTTGGACAGGTAGAGTGGACAGTGAGAGAGAGAGAGAGAGAGAGAGAGAGACAGAGAGAAAGGTCTTCCTTTGCCGTTGGTTCACCCCCCAATGGCTGCTGTGGCCAGCGAGCTGCGGCCAGCGCAACTGTGCCGATCTGAAGGCAGGAGCCAGGTGCTTCTCCTGGTCTCCCATGTGGGTGCAGGGCCCAAGCACCTGGGCCATCCTCCACTGCACTCCCAGACCACAGCAGAGAGCTGGACTGGAAGAGGAGCAACCGGGACAGAATCTGGTGCCCCGACCGGGACTAGAACCTGGTGTGCCGGCGCCACAGGTGGAGGATTAGCCTAGTGAGCCAAGGCGCCTGCCAAAAGTAGAAAGACTTTTAAATCTTGCCTCAGTGACTGAGGAGATCATTTACAAGTAAGTAAAAGGCTTGAATTGTTCTCCTGTTCCCTTGACATCACAGAAGACTGGTTCCAAGATCCCCACTGATGGTTTCATCATCAGTGGATGCTCAGGTCTCTTAAAAGCAGTGTACATGAGGTGTGTGTAACCTATGTACACGCACCAGTAAATCATCTCTAGATTAGTCATAATATCATAATGCAATGTAAACACTATATAAATAGTTGTCATACTGTATTGTTTAAGGAATAAAAGTTTCTAATGTCATTCTTATTTTAATTTTTTTTTTTAAGATTTATTTTATTTATTTGAAAGACAGAGTTACGGAGAGAGGTAGAGCCAGAGAGAAAGAGGTCTTCCATCTGTTGGTTCACTCCCCAAATGACTGCAATGACCAGAGCTGAGCTGATCCGAAGCCAGGAGCCTCCTCCGAGTCTCCCACATGGGTGCAGGGGCCCCAAGGACGTGGGTCATCTTCTACTGCTTTCCCAGGCCATAGTAGAGAGCTGGATTGGAAGTGGACCAACCAGAACTCGAACCGGCATCCATATGGGATGCTGGCACTGCAGGCCGGGGCTTTAACCCACTGCACCACAACTCCAGCCTCTCCAAGTGTTTTTGATCTGCAGTTGCTTAAATTCACTGATGCAAACCCATGAAATGAAGAGCTGACTATATTAACACGAAATACTAACGTACCTTTTGTTTCATGTTCCAAGTATCTCTTTCAGGCACATAAACCCATTTGCAGAGCACAAGTGAAGTTTTATTTCTCCCATAGAACCTGAAATCTTCCAGAGAGAAGCCCAAGTGTTATTTGCAGAAGGTTCAGCCAAAGCCCCAGCAGATGCCCTGTGTTTCTGGGTGCTTGTGCTTCGCATCAGCTGGGGGCTGTTTGCAGCTTTTCAGATTAATAATTTGAAAAGGATGCTCTGCCTATCCATAATGACTTCATCTTGTCTGCAGAAATGATTCAAAACAGCAGTTGCTACACGCAAGTCAGTCTCATTAAGTGAGATTTTGATGCAGGAGCACAGGTACCGGTGTCAGCCACCGCTGCCGGGGCCTCCTCCTCCATGCAGATGATGGCAGAGCAGAAGGTGTGAGTGAGCATTAACAGCATCTGCTGGGTGTTTAGCATTTCAACTCCATTTCCCTTTTGTTTTCCATTTGGAACAATGTACCGCACTTAAGCCGAATTCCTCAGGGCTTGCAAGAAATGTAATTGCATTTTTTTTTTAAATAAGGAATTTGTTTTAAAGAACATTCTAAGGTTTTAAGAAAATCTCTGCAAAGACCAGTTCTTTACTCTGTTGTCAATTCCATCTCTTTGTTAAAATATCACAGGCTCACAGAATAAACACAATCCTGCAAGTTATCTGGGAAGCAATACTTTGCTTTGGCAGACCTTTTTAAAAACTTTATTGAAATGTAGAACAATGTCTATGAACCAAGTCACTGTGTTAAAGATCCAACTGAGCCTTAGAGGGTCTGAGAAAATACCTAAGGCAAGGCAGTGCCACAGGGGTAAGATCTGAAGAAGGTCTGAAGGTCTGGCTGAGACTTCCCTCAGACGCTGGAGGAATTCCCAGTTCTCCAGGGCCATTTCGAAACAGCTAGATGTTCCAGAGTTCCAGGGCCCCCTGGACTGTGAAACCCCCAGGCAAAATTCTCATCTTATTTAGGAAGAGGACCCAACAGGGGAGCCACTCCGCATGGTCATCCCACAGAGCACAGGTCCTGCCACTCTGTATCTTTGAACAGTGGAAATACAAAGGCAACAATAGATCCTGAATGGGGCAGAAAAGTCAGTCCCTCCATAAAAAGTCTCAAGAAACATTTCCATAATCACCAGGACTGTTTCATGAAATGTTGGCCAGGAGCCAGCGTTGTGGCCAAAGGGTTGAGCCATTGCTTGCAACACTGGCATCCGAAATCAGAGTGCCAGTTTGAGTCCCCGCCACTCTGCTTCTAGGCCAGCTCCCGGCTAATATGCCTGGGAAGGGAGTAGATGATGGCCCAAGTACTTGGGTCCCTGCTACCCATGTGGGAGACCTGGATGAGGTTCCTAACTCCTAACTTCAGCCTGGCCCAGCCCTGGTTATTGTGAGCAGGCATCTGGAGGATGAACTAGCAGATAGAAGATTCTCTCTCTCTCTCTCTCTCTCTCTCTCCCCTTCTCCTCTCCTCCTCTTCTTCTTCCTCTCTCTGTCTCTCCCTCTCTTTCTGTGACTCTGCCTTTCAAATAAATGAATACATTTTTAAAATGTGTTGATCAATGCTGTTAGAAGACTTGATTCTTTTTTTTTTTCTTTAAAATGGTGTAATACTATATACATAACATTTGCCACTAAGTGTACAATTCAGTGATACTCCATAGATTCCTATTGTGGTGCAACCATCACCACCACCCATTTCCAGAGTGTTTCATCATTCCCCCACCCCCAAACCTCTGTACCCATCAACAGTGCCTTTCCATTTCCCGGCATCCCCTACCCTTGGCAGCCACCATTCTGCCTCTGTCTGTCCAATTCTTGACTCAGCCTGACAGTGCTGCCAACTCTGAGGGTTCCTTAACTTCAGGAACTTTTTGTTGTTTGTTTGTAAAACCCATCCGAGAAAACTCGAGGGGAGGCGAAGACCACCAGGGATGCATTCAAAAGAATGATTATGCCAATAATAAAGCTTGCGAAAGGAGCTGCCATTCCCGAATGAGGCAGGCTCTGCCCAGGCTGTGCCAAACTCAAAGCAACATTTCTGCTTGGAAATGGCTGGTGATAGAGAGCACATGTATGCTGCAAATGGGAGATGAATTCAATCACCAGGGCCGCCCGTCGTCCCCAAAGCCAGCGTGGAAATGGATGTCTCTGGGATCTGGCGTGTGGTTATTATTGGGAAAGGAAGTGTTTGTTCTGAGCCATTCTGATTAAAGCACCACAGGGCCGATCGGCTCATTTGTCTTCGTTTATCTAATTACCAGACCAAGGCGAAGCTTTGGAATGGTTTAAACACAGAAAGGCGGTGTATCTCGGGCTTGAACTGGATGAGGTCCCAGTTGCGTGAGTGAAATTCAGTTGCTTTCTCCATTCCTCCCCAGCGCCCCCACCTCCTTGAGAAAAACAAAGTCCATTTAAGTTGAAAAATCATCTACAGAGGCAAACAGAGTGGGAAATTAACAGCAAATCTGAAAAATTTCTAACCCTAAGATAATGCTGTTCCTTTCGTGGGAGAAATAGAACTATTTTGCCCACATTATCTCCATAACTACTTCAACTCTCCATTTCTCCTTGCCTGGGTGAACATGACCTAAAGTTAAATTGTACCTCTCACCCCAGGCATATCTTCCTGGAAAGTTTTACTTCTAATATGCTTTATAATTTTTAAAACAAATATATGGTTTCCATATGAAGCAATAGTAACCATGCAGGGACGGCAATTTCCCACAAAGGAAAAAAAAATCCAATGTTAACTCCAGTTGGTCTAGGGGTTCCACTTAAGCATGTGGTAAAGAATTTGTAGGAACTCTTCAGTGGAACGTGTCACAGGCTCAGAGCGCAGGGCTCCCACGGGTATGTCAGCTCAAGGCAGGACATCAATGCCTGTCCTCATGAGCAGTGCTGGAAGCCTTCAATGAGGGCTCTAGGGAGACCTCTTCTAGGATGTAGGAACAGCTGAAACTCTGACGTCTTTTACGTCTGGATCTCGTGGTACACTCAGGCCATCATTGCAAAAGTGAAAGGTTTCAGTGGAATAAGTCTCTTCATTAGATTAGTTGGGAATGGTCAGGGAGTAGACTCGTTTGAGGTGGGGAGGGAGTCACTGACAGGGTCACAGGCCTGCAGCTGAGGAGGGTGTATGTTTTGGAGGTTCTGTAGCTAGAGGCAGTGTGAAAAGTGAGCAGGGGGATAGGGAAGGTGGTGAAGGCTCAAAGAGAGGCTTTGTCTTTCCATGAGGCTTTGTCTTTGCATGACTTTTGGCAAAATCTCTATTTGACAGTCACTGGACTGCTCCCCCAGGGACAGGTGATCAGCTGTGAGCAGAGCTGGTGAGTGGGCTGCTCCTCTGAGCCCTGGTTGCCTGGGGCTGAGGTTTCTCTGACTTGGATGCGGTGTCGCCAGGCAGGGGGAAGTGGCTAAGCACCCTCAGGAGAGACCTGGCAGCGGAGCGCCTGGCTTTGCCGCTCTGTCTCGCTGCTACCTGGAGACAGGAGTCCTGCTTACTGAGCCATGGTTTCTTAGACAGGTCTGACCCAGCCAATCAGAATGACTGCTTCTTTTGATAAAGAACATAGCCCTAGCCATGGGTGGTGGGTGGCCTCCTGGCCTGCTTCACGGTATTCAGTGCAAGAGGCCGTGGCTCAGCAACCTCAAGTTCGGCCCTCTTAACAACCTGTGCTGTATGTGACAGCAGTGGGGGGCTGTGTCCCCCACAAATGTGTGCTTGGCAGCTGGGAGGATTATTGGGCCCACTCAGGCCGTCCTCACATGACGAAAGCTGGGTTGCTGTTTAGTGTGTGTGTGAGGAGGCGCAGGTGCCATGTGTGGGTTAACAGTGCAGACTTGAGTATCAGCGGGACCCAGGTTGAATCCTTGCTTCTGCCACTCATTCAGTGGGCAACCTTGGGGAACTTGGTAAATGTCTCTTCCTCTGTTTCCTCACCTGTAAAATGGAGATGATCAGTGTAATCCCCTCATGATATTATTATAGGAATTAAATGAAATGCCATATTTAAAACTCTTGCTGCCATACCTGGCCTAGCAGACAGTAGGGTAAGTATTCTTACCACGTTCCTACACTTAAGAAGGAAACTGAGGCTTGGAGACCAAGCCAGCTTTGTCTAAGGAGCTACCATGTAGGTGTTATTATTCCCTATTTACTTGCTATGGAAAGTTAAGGTTACTTGCTCAAGATGATAACATCTGGCCTTCGAAACCAAGGGTGCCAGTGGTGCAGCAGGTTAAGCTGCCACTTGCAATGCCTGTATCCCATATGGAGTGCCAGTTTGAGTCCCAGCTCTTCTGCTTCCAATCTAGCTTCCTGCTAATGCATCCTGGAAGGAGTGGGTGATGACCGAAGTGCTTGGGCCCCTGCCACCCATGTGGGAGACAGGGATGGAGTCCTGGGCTCTTGGCTTGGTCTTGACCTAGTCCTGACTGTTGCAGAAAGTTGAGAAATAACTCCCACCCTCCACCCCTGCCATACACACACACACATAAGAGCAGGAAGTGGCCCACTGAGTCACTGATGGAGGTTGACGGAGACTCCTCCTTTCCATAGAAAGCCCCTGTGGAAAATGAGCCCAGGCCTCTGTGCCTGTAGGAGTGGGACACTGAAGAAAACAGAACACAGAGGATTCTTGGAGATCAGCCTGATACTCGAGAATCACACAGAGCCTATTAGAGCCTGCATGTTATATTTGGGCTTATTTAACAAGAAATATCCATTTTGGTAAATAAATGATTAGACAGGCATCAAATACATTCAATAACAGATCATTCCTCACCCCTGTTTGAAACTTCAATTAACTTTTTTTTTTTCTACTTAAACAAGACAAATGATTTTGTAATCTTGGCCTTAATGAATTGACCCATTGTTTAGCTGAATCAACCCATTGTTTCAATATCTTGGGTAAAAGCCGAGTTGGAAGTTCCACAGGGCCCTGGTATTGACCATCACAACCATGGATGTCAAACCAGTGAACCAACAGCTCAAGTAGAACCCTCCTGAATTAGCACATTTCCCCCTGCTGATTGACAGCAGCTTTCTAGAAGCCAACTCTATTAGCCACTGCCTTTGCAGACAATCATGTTTTTTTCCACACTCTTTGAAGCCATGGACAATCAGGATCTCAACAGCTTATGCATTCTATCAGCAAAATAGGGGAAAAATTCCTTTCTTCACTTTTCTACTTCAAAATAATGTTGGAAAAATTAATGGCATAGGTAATGCAATTTTAGAATGATAGCTCCACTTCCCTAAATAGTCTTCCAATATTACTTTATAATAGACAGTTATTTGTTTATGGTTCAACAGAGGTACCCAATGCTTATTTGTCCTACTGATTTTCTTCTGCCACAGATGCACTGAACTGTAGCGTGTTATATACACTGGAAACTCATTTTTGTGTTTTGTGGGAGAGAGAGTCACAGATAGAGCTGTTTAATCTTGGGTATGGAAAAGATCTGAAGGGTGATATTCCTGGTGTGTGAGTGTTTATGTTCATTCAACTTTCTGGGCAGGAGACCAGACAAATGCAAAGCATTTGATTTCTAGTACATTCTGATATAACAAAGATTCCCCTATACTTAGCACAATGTCTAGTGAAATGTACATTTGTTGATTATAAATATTGCACTGAAGAATCTGTGCTAGCCAGCTATAAAACATTAAAATAAGGCAAGATTTTCAAAATGGTTTTGGTGCACTGAATACTGTCATTTATTCCATCACAGTTCTATGTGTACATTCTATATTTCAGAAACAAAATCAGAGAAAACATTTTTTTTTTTCTGAGCTGCAGCCACTGGTAGTATTCTCCCAATGTAGACCTCAATTTGCCAAGAAGTTATCAGAACACATTGTGATTCACCTCTCATCTCCAGCATTCTCACCCACTAGTCTCACCCACAAGTTTCAGCACCACTGTGCAAACTGCTCGGACCATGTGGACTCACATTTCTCCAACCACTATCAATGTCCAGGCTGCAAAATGAGCATCAAAATGTGATCCGACCCATACTTGGCTTTGGTTTCATGCAGCCCATTGCACAGAGCTGGGCACACAGTAGGCACTGGGTGAGTCTTCATTGATTGCTCTGTGACAAAGATTCGTTCCTCCTTCGTGAGGCAAAAGTGTTTCTCAGTAAAACACCATGAGATGGAGCAGCTTTAGTAGAAAGAAAACAGCAAGGAATGGATATATAGTTTGTGGCTTCTTCTTTTCCCACACACGAAAGGCTTTGGGAAGTGTGATTTCAAATACGAATCTAACGTGTAATATTCACGGAGCTGAAGTCTTCGCTCCCTGCCTGGCCCTGCCTGTCTCTTGTCTCAAGAGGGTCATTTTTCTTGTCCCTGCTCCATCTTCAAGCTGCCACCTTCCTGAATCTGTGTTTATTCTTGTTTTGCAACAAGCCACGGCCTTAGTGGCAGGATTCCTGGGAGACCATGGAAATCCTGACATTTTACAGAAAAATTAAGATCTTTCCAAATACAAGGGTAGTTCAAAAAGTTTATAGAGAAATGGGATGAAGATGCATTTATTTTTGTGCAAAAATATGTTTGAAATCCATGAACCTTTTGAAGACCCCTTCATATAATATTAATATTGATATAATATTAATACATTTCTATTGTAGAAAATTTTGAAAACAGGAAAAGAAAGAAAACCAAGCTCACTTATAATCCAGTTACCCAGCGGTAACTGCTGCCAACATTTGATGCATATCATTCTACTTTCAGGTCTAGTTTTATTTTTTTATAATTTTATTTTTAATTGCCACATTCTAACTCTGCACATTATGGATGTTTTAATAGACACATACACTGTGCAGTGTTCAAATCAGGGTAATTAACATAGCCATCACCTCAAACATTTATTAGTTCTTTGTTGTGAGAACATTCAAAACCTCTCCTGGCTATTTTGAAATATAGAATACAGTCAGCCGCTGTGTCCGTGGGTTCTTCATCCACATGCCCAATCAACAGTGGATTGAAAGTAGTTGAAAAGACATTGTGTTTGGACTCTCATTGTTCCCCAGACAATACAGCGTAGCCGTGATTCACACAGCATCTCCATACTTATTTTGTGTGTGGTATTATGGATATTGGGTGGTAGAAGTATATTCTGAGCATTTTTATGTACTTTTCTGTTTTATAAAATTGGAATGACAATACACATAATACATAAAAACATTTTCTCATATTATTAAGCATTTAGCTACCACAATAACTCCATCACTTTATTATGCTAGATCTTTGGTTTCCTATTTTTTATTCTTCTGCCTAGAGACCCTAAGCCAAGATGACAGATCTTCAAAAACTGAACAATATGTGTATGATGAAAACACCTGCATGAATTTCAATAAACTTTGTGCCCCAAATAACTTACCTTTCATTCTATTTTCCATGGACTTTTTGAAGTGCCCTTGTGAATCTTGGATGGGGTCCTTGAGTTTGCATTTCTCATAGGTCTCTCTCCCTGATGGTGATCCTATTCTTTCTCAAATCATATCTTAAGAAAAGTGTTTCCACAATATAGGTTTTTATGACTAGTGTTCTATGATACATAGGTATGCATATTTTATAATTTATACAGTTTTTTTAAATTTCCATTTTGGAGACTATATGGACAAGTAGAATGAATTTCATGATATGAGGGAAAGGACTTAAGATCCTAAAAAAATATGAAATTGATTTTACAGGTTGGTTTAATCTCTTCATGTTGTCATTTTTATCCCAAGTATCTCCTGGACAAATCCCAAAAATGAATAGGTTCTCCCAGAGTATATGGTAATATCATGGTGAATTCGGTTTGAAATATTACTTTTGCAAAATTTTACAGAAATTAAAATTATTGTTACAAAAATCAAATGTAGTCCAAATAGATTTACACCAAAAAATCCCAAGAAAATTCCTTTGTTCCAAGCCTTCCTGCCTCTCCTAGCCCCACATTTGTAACCAACTTTTTATATCTTGTTCTCCATGCCTCTTTGGATTTCATCTTATGCCTATGACATCCCTAACGTCTTTCCAGAACGTTCTTATCCTTGATGTCTCACCGTCTTATAAAGTCACCTACCATTGTTGTGCACCACCAACTGAGTATCTCTGGGTGGATATCATCTGTACAACTGACAGCATAATAAATGGGTGCTTTAGCTAATGCCTGGGTGAGGTAAAGGGATGAGATGACACTGGGGGGATCTGGATTCTGGCTGTCGTGGGGGCTGACATGTTGTTACCATCGGAGGCCACCTGCATTTAAAGTCAGCAACTGGGGAGCTCTTGAGAACATTGCCGGCTGTGGGAACCTCGCTGACTACTTAACCCCTGTCCTGAGTGGAGTTCATTCGTCTGTTGTCACAAGCCTCACTGGCAGACATCTTAGGCCTGAAGAGGAGAGCAGAGAGGCAGGAAGGGGAATGGAACAAGAGGTGTATGGGAGCTCTGTTTACAAATGATCACATTGCTGGGTGAAATCGTAGACCGTGGCGTTAAATCACACTGTGTATGTGCTCTTCGTGTGCAAAAGGTTTGCACTGTGTCCACATACGCTGGCCCAAGAGAAGAGTGGTGACACAGGTGAATGCAGAGAGGAGGATGACGGTTCTGGAAAGTTCCAGAGGTGTGAGCCGTGGAGGCAGACCATCTGCCCCAAGGCAGGGACCGAGATAATCTTCTCAGAACATTCATTCCATAAGTGGTGCGTAAAGAGTCTCCTGTTCCAAAATATCTTACAATTCCCGATGGCGAGTGCTCTTGCTTGCAAGCACGACTCCATGGTGTCCAGCCCCCGTGTGTGAGTACAGTGAGCCATCTGCTGCTACGCTGGGCCAGGTGGCAAGGAGAAAGTGAGTTGTGCCAGGTGCTTTGCATGAGACAGCATCGTCCTGGGAGGGGGTTATGCATCTTTGTGGCTTAGGAACCTGTCCAACCACATACAGGTAATGAATGAGGCATAACTAGGATGTGAGCCCAAATCTAGTCCTACCCCAAAATCTCTCTCATCTTTCCATTTCGTCCTTCTGATTCTGCAGTGTCTGGACAAAGTGGAAGATGGTGTTTTGTAACTGCCCATTACATATGTCAGCTTCGTTTTTGTCCCAATACCCTGGGTCACTTTTAGGGAATTAATTGTCCCCACTGAACACAAGAGATGGGTCTTTTAATTCAGGCGATAACTTGACTTTTCCTAAGGGAACTGCAATCTTCCTCCCTGAAATTTAAATCACTCTATGGGCAAAGTCATAACAAGAATGAGGAATGCTCGATCTCTATTTGTTCCAGCTATTACTCTCTGAATCATCTGGATTTTAGGGGTTCTTGCTTTTCCTGAGGCAGGTACTATATCCTTCTTAAAAAAAAAGAAAAGAAAAGAAAAGAAAAGAAAGGCAGAGTGCCAGCGTGGACAAGAATGCTGGTTCACTCTCCACACGCCCAAATGCCAGAGCTGGGCCAGGCTGAAGCCAGGGTCCAAGAGCTCTGCCTTGGTTCCTGCATGGGTGGCAGGGTTGGCCCAAGCCCTTGGGCTGCCTTCTGTTGTCTTCCCAGGTGCATTAGCAGGGAACTGGATTGGAAGCAGAGCAGCTGGGACTTGAAACAGAGCTCCGATGCGGGATGCCAGAGTTTCACCAACTGCACCACAGTGCAGGCCCCAGTGCAGACTTGGCGACAATCCTCTGAATTCCTGGACATCCTTTCAACTCCTATCTCTTTGCTTTTGTCAACCTCAGTCAATTTCTGTTGCTTGCAAACCAGGAATTTGAACTGACTCCTTCCTTGTTGCTGTGAGTCTGTCAGAGTGTTGAGTGCTTTGAAAACTCACCTGACCTACAGATTCATCTAGAAGAGTTAAGTAAAAGGCAGATTCCTCGGTTCACTAAATAAGAATTTCTAGGAGTGGGGTCCAAGGAGATGACTTCTTACTAAGCACCTCAAGTGAATATTTTTTTCTAGAAAAATAAATTGAATTTTGCACACTTTTCTCTCTGATTCCTAACTTTAATCCATCCCCTGTGTGAGTCTCCCTCACCTGTTATTGTGAATTTACAAGTGAGAGAGTTCTGGACCTTTCTACTTCTTGTTTCTCTTTTTAAGTTCTGTTTATATTGAGTTGCCCCCATAGAATTTTATTATTTGCATATGTTCCATTTTATTCATTCATTCCTCATCGATGGGCATTTAGCTTTTCCATCTTTTCCTAATACAAACAATGTTACAACAGAATCCTTCTTGGGGTCCTTGTGAGAATATTTCTGTTATATAAACCAAGATTGAAGATGCTGGATTGTGGTTGTATACCAAATTATCTAAAGTGCTTGGCAGCAAATTACACAATTCACTATTAGGGCATGAGGTGTGCTGTTTTATCCACAAGCCTGATAATGCATGATATTAGCCAACACTAGTTTGTATTTTGCTAATCTTGAGATCTTCTTGAGAACTCATCACTCTCATTTGCCTCTCTCGGCTGCTGAGAATTTCTTTATGTGTTTATTGATCGTGCAGGCCTGCCTGAGGTGTGTCTTCATATTCAGTGCACATTTCGGGGAAGTTTCCTTTTATAGTTGACTGTATCTCCTAGAAATGCCCGTGGAAATATTTTCCATTCCTGATGCTTCCAGAACTTTGTCATTTCCTATCAAGATGGGGAGTCGACCTCCTCTGCCTTGATTCTGGGCGGAACTTTGCCACTTGGCGAGACTAGAACATGGTAGAGATGATGGCCTGACTTTTCAGGCTGGTCATAAAAAGTGACACAGTGTCTCCCTGTCCACCCCCCCCCCCCCTCGGATGCCACCCTTGAAGCCCAACCACCTTGTTGTAAGAAACCCCAGACCACACAGAGAAGCAGTTCTGGGTGTTCCTGCCAGCATCTCCAGCCAAGAACCTATCTGCTCTCCAGTGTTGATTGTGACGCTGTGAGGGGGTGAACCTCTGGACAGGTTAGCAAACATTTCCTTAAAGGGCCAGATAGCAGGTGTTTGATCTGTTCTGAGCTCATGAGTCATATAAAAACAGATAGGATTTGATCTAGGAGACTGTAATTTGACCTGTCCTTAACACTGAGGTCATTCCAGCTATAGGTTATTGAAAGCATAGATATGCTGTCCCCCTAAGCCATGCTCATTCTTAAATATTTGGTAGAATTTACTAGGAAAGCCATCAGGTCATGAGTTTTTGTTGTTGATGATGGTAGTAATATATTTTGGATGACAGATTCAATTTCTATATTCACTATTCTCTATTCAGAATTTGTATTTATTTATCATTCAGTACTTATAGATTGTTTATGTCTAGAAGCATCCATTTATTTTAGGTTATACAGTTTATTTCTGTGTATATTGCTAAATAATGCTTTTGTTTATTTTACACTCTCCCTTGTTATTTTTTTGCATGTCAAAGTAACTTTAATTCTTTCTTAAAAAAGATTTATTTATTTATTTGAAAGAGTTACACAGAGAGATGAGAGGCAGAGAGAGAGAGAGGTCTTCCATCCGATGGTTCACTCCCCAGATGGCTGCAATGGCCTGAGCTGTGCTGATCCAAAGCCAGGAGCCAGGAGCTTCTTCCCAGTCTCCCATGTGGGTGCAGGAGCCCAAGGAGTTGGGCCATCTTCTACTGCTTTTCTGGGCCATAGCAGAGAGATGGACAGGAAGTGGAGCAGCCGGGTCTTGAACCGGCGCCCATATGGGATACCGGCACTTCAGGCCAGGGCATTAACCCACTGCGCCACAGCACCAGCCCCATAACTTTTATTCTTGACAATTAAAAACTTCTTTTGCCAAGAATATCATTCTACAAAATAAACCACTACAGTATCACATTGTTCAGTCTGTTGTTTCTCTATGTCTAATAATTCCTTGAATAAAAATATGTAGAACTTTTCCATAAAAATTATATTTAACTTTAAAGTCAACATTATATTTCCATAATAATGTGTATTGTAATGCTCTCATTATAAAAAAAGTGGTTGTTTTTTTCCAAAACATTTTATTTTTTATTTTTAAGACTTTATTTATTTATTTGAGAGGTAGAGTTACAGACAGAAAGAGGGAGAGAAAGGTCTTCTATCCAATGGTTCACTCCCCAAATGGCTGCAATGGCCAGAGCTGAGCCGATCTAGAGCCAGGAGCCAGGAGCTTCTTCTGGGTCTCCCATGTGGGTGCAGGAACCCAAGCCCTTGGGCCATCTTCTATTCCTATCCCAGGCCATAGCAGAGAGCTGGATCAGAAGAGGAGCAGCTGGGACTAGAACTGGTACCTACAAGTAAGGGATGCCAATATTCCAGGCATAGGCTTAACCTACTATGCCACGGTGCTAGCCCCCCAAAATATTTTAAGCTTAACATTTCAAGCTTAACATTTCTTATTGATATAGTTAGCACTTTCATGTGTATATGCATATGTACATATTTTATATATTTATACATTTTAAAATACAGACTTTATTTTGGAGAGCAGTTTTAGGTTCACAGAACAATTGAGTTGAAGCTACAGAGATTTCTCGTAGATTTCCTTAGTCACATAGATACACAGCCTCTCCCACTATGAGCAACCTGCACCAGGGTGGTGCGTTTGTCACAGCTGATGAACCTGCATTTCACCCATCATTGTCATCCAAAGTCCACAGTTGACTCTTTGTGGTCTGTATTCCCTGGGTATTGTTAACAGACCATGACATTAATCCATGAGGGTAGTGTCCTACAGAATAGTTTCAACGCCCAAAGGATTCTCTAAACTCAACCTATTCATCCTTTTCTCCCATAGCTCCGGCAACCACTGATCTTTTCATTGTCTCCATGGTTTTTGTCTTTTTCAGATGGCACAGTGTTGGAACCACTTAGTATGTAGCTTTTTCAGATTAGCACTCTTTACTCCTTCGTGTGTATTTAAGCTTCCCCCCATGTATTTTTATGGGTTTTGGCACTGATTAATATTCATTGTTGAGATGGACTATAGCCTATTTATCCACTCACCTATTAAGATAATTTTTAATTGCTTCCAAGTTTTGGCAATCATGAATAAAGTTGGTATAAATATATGCGTGCAGGTTTTTGTATGGATGTTAAGTTCTCAGCTCGCTTGAGTAAATATCAAGGAGTGTGACTGCTGGGCTCTGTGGAAAGAAAGTGTTCAAATTTGTAAGAAACTGGCAAGTGGCTGGGCCAAAGGTAATGAATCAGAATTCCTGTTGCTCCACATCTTTGCCAGCATCTGATGTTGTCACTGTTCTGGATTTTGGCCATTCTAGGAACGATATAGTAGGATCTCAACATTGTCTTAATTTGCATTTCCCTGGTGACATATGATGTTTTCTTTGGTGAGGTAGCTGCTCAGATGTTTTACCTATTTTTCAAGCGGGTTGTTCATCTTACCATTGAGTTTTAAGAGTTCTTATGCATTTTGGATAACAGTCCCTATCATTTATATCTTTACAAATATTTTCTTGAAGTTTTTGGCTAGCCTTACCATTTTCTTGAAAGTGTCTTTCACAGAGCAGAGTTTTAATGTCTATGAAGTCCAGTTTCTCAATTATTTCTTTCATGGATTGTGCCTGCATCTTTTTTTGAAAACATTTATTTAATAAATATAAATTTCAAAAGTACAACTTTTGGATTATAGTGGTTTTTCTCCCTATAACCTCCCTCCCACCCACAAACCATCCCATCTCCTACTCCCTCTCCCGTTCCATTCTGCATTAAGATTCATTTTTAATTATCTTTATATACAGAAGATCAACTTAGTATATACTAAGTAAAGATTTCAACAGATTTGTGCCTGCATCTTTTACCTAAAAAGCCATTGCAATACCCAAGATTATCTAGGTAGTCTCTTTTTACCTACAAAGAGTTGTATGATTTTGCATCTTACAAACACATCCTTGGTCCATTTTTAGTTCACTTTTGTGAAGAGTATAAGGTCTGTTTCTAGATTAACTTTTCTTTGTATGTGGTTATTCAGTTTTTTCATGCCTTATAACTTGCTGGAGTTATCTATTTTTCTATCTATCTATCTATCTATCTATCTATCTATCTATCTATCTAAAACTTTCATGCCAAATAACTTGCTGGGATGTTAAATGTTGAATGGGATTGCATTGACTTTATTGAGTTGGGAGAACCAACATCTTGACAATATTTTCATTTCCATTGGATGGTTTTTGATGTAATAGCATCATGTTTCTAATATCTTGTTCTGAAGTAATATACTTTTGCATATTAACCAAGTATCCTGTAACCTATTGTTATAATCGATTCATTCATTCATTTCCGACTTCCTGCATGGACGTTTATGTCGTCAGTGAGCAGAGTTTTACTTCCTTCTCAATCTCTGCTCCTTTTATTTCCTTTTCTTGTCTTCTTGTATTAACTAGGAAACCCAGTATAATGTTGAATGGACACTGTAAGAGGGGACACCCTTACTTTGTTTTTGGTCTTAGTAGGAAGACTTCTGTGTTTTCAGGTATGATATCAGCCATAGGTTTTTATAGATGTTCCGTATCAGGTTGAGGATGATCCACTGTGTTCTCAGTTTGTTGAGGTTTTTGTTCTCATGAAACTCTTTTTATATGTTGTTGGAATCTCTTTGCTAATGTTTTACATCTGTGTTCATGAAAGATGTTGGTCTGTAGTTTTATTTTCTTGTATTGTGATTATCTGATTTTAGTGCTAGGGTAATACTGGCCTCACAGAATGAGTTTGATAGGAAACATTCCTTCTGCTTCAATCTTCTAGATTGGTAGATGGTAAAGAATTAGTATTATGTCTTCATTAAATGTTTGGTAGAATTACTCTGTGAACCCATCTGTGCTGGTGTTTTCTATCTTGGAAGATGGTTAATTATTGTTTCAATTTCTTTAATAAATATAGGACTATTCATATTATTTATTATGCCCTAAGTGAGTTTTAGAAGATTGTCTTTTTTTGTTTGTTTTTTGACAGGCAGAGTGGACAGTGAGAGAGAGAGAGACAGAGAGAAAGGTCTTCCTTTGCCGTTGGTTCACCCTCCAATGGCCGCCGTGGCCAGCACACCACGCTGATCCGAAGCCAGGAGCCAGGTGCTTCTCCTGGTCTCCCATGGGGTGCAGGACCCAAGCTCTTGGGCCATCCTCCACTGCACTCCCAGGCCACAGCAGAGAGCTGACCTGGAAGAGGGGCAACCGGGACAGAATCCGGTGCCCCGACCGGGACTAGAACCCCGTGTGCCGGTGCCGCAGGCGGAGGATTAGCCTATTGAGCCGTGGCACCGGCCAAAAGATTGTCTTTTAAGAACTTGATCATTTCATGTAGGTTATAAAACATGTGCACATGGAGTTGTTCATAATATTTTTATCTTATTCTTTCAATGTTTGTGGGATCTATAGTAAGATATCCCCAATCTTTTCTGAAATTTTATAAATTTCATTTATAAATAAAAATATGCATGTTGATAATATACACACGTATTTAAATATGTTGCTGCTATCATTATTTTGAATAAACTGTCATCTATTATATCAACCAGGGATAAGAAAAATTAAAAAAATTTGTTTTATCTTGACTATTTGCAGCCTCTATTTTTTCTTGATTACCTGAATAGGAGCTTAGAATTGTCATTGCTTTTTTCTAAGAACCAGGGTTTGTTTTCATTTATTTTCTCTACTGAGCTCCTATTTTCAATTTCATTAATTTCTGTTCTAATTTCTACTTCCTTTCTTTTGCTCACCTTGAATTTAATTTGCTCTTCTTTGTCTAGTTTCCCATGGTGAGGGCTTAGATAATTTGCTTAAATTCTTTCCCAATAGGCACATTTGGTCCCATGAATGTCCCTCTTGGAACTGTTTTTGCTGCATCCCACAAATGTTGATATGTATTTTCATTTTCATTTAATGAAAAATATTTAAAAATTTATCTTGACTCTTCTTCTGTGCCATGCATATTATTTAGAAATTTTTTGTTTAGTATTTAAATATTTTGGTGTTTTCCAGTTGTCTTTCTGTTACTGATTTCTACTTTAATTTTACTGTGATCTGAGAACAGATATTGCACTGTTTCTATTCTTTTAAATTTGTGAGGGTAAATTTTATGGCCCAGAATGTGGTCTACCTTGGTGAATATTCCACATGAGCCTTAGAAGAAAACTACATTCTACTGATGTTGGGTGAAGCAGTCTCTAGATGTCAATTGTGTTTAGCTGATTGATGGTACTGTTGGGTTCAACTAAGTCCATCCATACTTATTTCTATCTGCTAGATCTTTCCATTTCTGATAGAAGGAAGTTTAAATACCCAACAATAATGGGGGTTAACCTATTTCTGCTTTCACTTTCATGAGTTTTTGCCTCACGTATTTCAACTCTTCTGTTGGATACAAACACAACACTCTGTTGTTAAGGTGCGTTAGTCTGCAATGTCTTTTTGGAAAATCGGTCCTTTGACCATTGTGTAATGTTCCTCTTTATCCTAATAACTTTTCTTGCACTGTGGTTTGCTTTGCCTGAAATTGACATAGCTACTCTCCCTTCTTTTTGAGTAGTGTTAGTTTTGTATGCCTCTTTCCCATTCCTTCACTTTTTGTCTACATGTGTCTGTATATTTAAACTGTTTTATTTCTATATACAATAGGTCTTGTTTTTTGATCCACTTTGACAGTATCTTTTAAACCATTGGCATTGAAAGTGATTAATATTTTAGTTTGAATAATATATACCGTGTTTATTACTTTGCTCTTTTTCTTTGTTGCTATATTTGCCTTCACTCTTTTTATGTTTTTTTTTTTGTGGTCTTAATTGAGCATTTTAAATAATTCTATTTTCTTTCCTTTCTCAGCATAGCAATTATACTTCTTTCTTGTTTTGAATGAGTTTTCTTTTTTCTTTTTCTTTTTTTGACAGATAGAGTTAGTGAGAGAGAGACAGAGAGAAAAGTCTTCCTTCTGTTGGTTCACTCCCCAAATGGCCACTACAGCTGGTGCTGCATCAATCTGAAGCCAGGAGCCAGGTGCTTCCTCCTGGTCTCCCATGCAGGTTCAGGGGCCATCCTCCACTACTCTCCCAGGCCATAGCAGAGAGCTGGACTGGAAGAGGAGTAACCGGGACTAGAACCTGGAGCCCATATGGGATGCCGGCATGGCAGGCGGAGGATTAACCTAGTGAGCCACAGTGCTAGCCCCATTGCATGAGTTTTCTTTTTAGTGGTTGCCCTAGAGTTTTCAATATGCTCTTTATAACTAACACAAGGCCACTTTTTTTTTAAACACCTTATTTATTTATTTATTATCTTTTATTTAATGAATATAAATTTCCAAAGTACAGCTTATGGATTACAATGGCTTCCCCCCCCCCAATAACTTCCCTCCCACCCGCAACCCTCCCCTTTCCCGCTCTCTCTCCCCTTCCATTCACATCAAGATTCATTTTCAATTCTCTTTATATACAGAAAATTGGTTTAGTATATATAAAGTAAAGATTTCAACAGTTTGCCCTCACATAGCAACACAAAGTGAAAAGTACTGTTGGAGTACCAATTATAGCATTAAATCACAGTGTACAGCACATTAAGGACAGAGATCCTACATGATATTTTTTTTAAATTGATTAATTTTCTATGTAATTTCCAATTTAACACCAAGTTTTTTTTTTCCATTTTCAATTATCTTTATATACACGAGATCGATTCAGTATATACTAAGTAAAGATTTCATCAGTTTGCACCCACACAGAAACACAAAGTGTAAAAATACTGTTTCAGTACTAGCTATAGCATTACTTCACATTGGACAACCCATTAAGGACAGATCCCACATGGGACGTAAGTACACAGTGACTCTTGATGTTGATTTAACAATTTATTTTTTAAAGACCTATTTATTTATTTGAAAGTCAGAGGTACACAGAGAGAGAAGGAGAGGCAGAGAGAGAGAGAAAGAGGTGTCTTCCATCCGCTGGTTCACTCCCCAATTGGCCGCAACAGCCAGAGCTGAGCCAATCCAAAGCCAGGAGCCAGGAGCTTCCTCCAGGTCTCCCACGTGGGTGCAGGGGCCCAAGGACTTGGGCCATCCTCCACTGCCCTCCCAGGCTATAGCAGAGAGCTGGATTGGAAATGGAGCAGCTGGGACATGAACTGGCACCCATATGGGATGCTGGCTAGTGCAGGCAGCAGCTCTACCCACTATGCCACAGCACCGTAGGCCACTTTCAAGTAACATTATTCTGCTTCACCACCTCCTTCCAGCCCCTTGAATCACTGGTGCAATAAATTTCATTTATAAATAAAAATGTGTGTTGATAATATACTTGCATATTTAAATATGTTGCTATCATTATTTTGAATAAACTGTCATCTATTATATCAACCAGGAATAAGAAAAAATAAAAATTTTATTTTATCTTGACTTGTTCTCCAGTAGTCTTCCTTGCTTGATGTAGCTCTGAGTTTCTGACCTGTGTCATTTTCATTCAGCTGAAGAACTTCTTGTAACACTTCTTACAAGATCTGAGTCTATTGGTCACAGGTTCCCTCAATTTTTGTACGTCTGAGAAAGTCTTTATTTATCCATCACTTGTAAGGATAACTCCTGGTGTACAGAATTCTAGGTTGCTGGGCTTTTTTCTCTCAATGCTACATATTTCACTCCACTCTCTCCTTGCTTTCATAGTTTCTGAGGAGAAGTCAAATGTAATTCCTATCTTTGTTCTTCTGTAGAAAAGATGTTTGTTCCTTCTGGCTTCTTTCAAGATGCTTTTTAATGTTTTATTTTATTTGAATATTATATACCTAAGTGTTTTTTTTTTTTTTACATTATCATGCTTAATGTTCTCTGAGCTTCCTGACTCTGGTTTTGTGGATGGCATTAATTTAGAGGAATTCTTCACCAATCATTGCTTCAAATATTCCTTCCTTTCCTTTTATCTCCCTGTGTTCCCATTATAAGTATGTTATACTATTTTTAATTGTTCCAGAGTTCTTGGATATTTTGTTATGTTTTTCTTGGACTGTTTGTTTGTTTTGCTTTTCAATTTTGCATGTTTCTATGGAGATATATTCAAGGTCAGAGATTTTTTTACTCAGCCATATCCAATCCAATAATAAACTCATCAAAATGGTCCTTGTTTCTGTTAGAGTGTTTTTGCCTTTATCTCTGAGTATTGTTTGTTCTTTCTTGAATTTCTTTCTTTCTATTTACACTGCCTATTTCTTCTTTCATTAGAACTCTTACTATATTATTTAGATGTTTTTAAAAACTTTCTGTGCCAGTAATTCCAATATTCCTGCCATATCTGAATCTGGTTTGGATGCTTTCTATGCTTTTTAAATTGTATTTTTGCTTCTAGTATGCCTTATAACTCTTTGTGAAGATAAGATGTACTAAGTAAAAGAAACTGTAATAAACAGTCCTTTAGTATCATGTGTTTGTGTTGGGGGGGTGGGCGGTGTTCAGTATTTCCATAATTAGCTCTTAGTCTTTTAGTGAGCCTGTGCCTATGTACTGTGAACTTGAACAGTAATCTTATCCTTCTCCTGTTAGGTGAGACCGGATGGCTACAGGGATTGGAGATGTATATTTCCCTCTCCCCACATTCATTCTGAAGGTGGCATGAGTTTAATTCTCTGTGTGTAAATGTCCCACAGATGGTCATCCTCTCCCCCTGTTGGTAGATGTCTAGGTTTGTGTCTACGTTTTGCTGCTGTTAGTAGTGCTGCTGTGGACATTCCTCTATAAGTCTCTTGCTGTGTATGTGAAAGAATTTCCCCTGAGTCAAATACCAACTAAGGCCAGAGATTTGGAGCTGTGTTTCCCGGTTAGAGCCAGGAAATTGGCCTGTGGACATTCTTCTGGAAGCTTCCCTGCTGTTCTCTGCTGCGGCCTCTCCAGCCAGGGCTGCGGCACAGGAAGGGCTTTTGTCTAATCAGCCTGCTGAGAGCCTGCCATGACAGTCCAGGGACCTTTCATCAGCTGAGTCCAGGGAAGTCTCATCCCTTCTCCCGGGCCCCTCAGGAAGCCTCCACCAATGTCTCTGGGATTGTTTCTCTGTTCATTACACAGGATGAAGACCGCTTCTAAAGCATTCCTACCACACACGGAGCCTCCACACTCAGCCTTACCCTGCCTGAGTTCTTCTGGCTCTTTCAGATGCAGAGTGTCAGAGGTCGGCCAGGGACTCTGGAATCAGAAATTTGGCATTTGATTTTTTTTTAAAAGGTTTTATTTATTTATTTGAGAGGTAGAGTTACAGACAGTGAAAAGAAAAGACAGAGAGATCTTCCATCTGCTGGTTCACTCTCCAAATGGCCACAACAGCCGGAGCTGCGCCAATCCAAAGCCAGGAGCCAGGAGCTTCTCCTGGGTCTCCCAGGTGCGTGCAGGGGCCCAAGGACTTGGGCCATCTTCTACTGCTTTCCCAGGCCATAGCAGAGAGCTGGATGGGAAGAGGAGCAGCCGGGACTAGAACTGGCACCCTTATGGGATACCGGCACCCCAGGCAGAGGATTAGCCTACTGCGCCACAGTGCCAACCCCAGGTATTTGATTTTAAGGCTGGCACTCTGGGCTGAAATCTGGCACACAGGCAATAGACTAACCTTATGTGGGGTCACTATTTCTAAATGTTAGAGAACAAAGAATAACAACAATAATTTAATTTTGGCTTTCATCTTCCCTTTCCTATCTTTCTTGTTTACTTAAGCACATAGCCTGCTGACAGCTGGCATGCTCACAAACAGAAAATGAAGATAGACTAGCTTTGATTACCCTACAATTACCTCCTTAATGAAGTCCTAGAAGCAATTCCTAGCTGTCCCTGGCTGGCCTTTGCTGGAAAGCAGTCATAAAGGCTTCATTTTAGTTAATACCCAACACTGACTTTGTTCTTCCTCATCAAATCTCACTTCCCCCCTTCCTACCCACAAGCCCCTTGGTGATGACAAGACTGAGTTTCTCTACTTATCAGCAGTGTGACCTTCTGCAATCTTTTAAGCTTTTCCCCATCTGTAAACTGGTGTGCTAATTATTCCTATCTCAAAGCAATTATTTTGAAAAATTGTATGAGACCACTCCTGTGAACATTAGTAGTAGAGTGGTGGAATATTTTAAGCACTCAGGAAAGGTTGGCTCAGAGATGCTCATTTGGAATCAGTTCTGCTCCCAGGGACCCCTTGGGAATGTGCATGATGTTTGGTCGTCACACCCTGGGCATTAGTGGCAGGGGGCTGCTACTTAGCTCTAGGGCATAGACTCTAGGTATGCTACTACACATCCTACAATGCACAGGACAGTCCCCAACCCCCTCTTCCACACACACCAAAGAAGAATTATCCATTCAAAATATCAGTTGTGCTAAGCTTGAAAAATCCTGAGTTAGCTGTCAGTGTGTTATCATTTCTGTGGGGATGTTGCCTGTGTCATGTGGTTAGCTTCATTGAAACAGAGAATACGAGAAATGGAAGAGATGAGAGATTGTTGAGTCCATAATCTTATTTGTAACTGATCAGTGTTTTACTGCTGTGGTTTGGATGCACTCTGAGTGTTACTATTTAATCCTTATTCCCAGGGGTTAAGAGGGTAGAAACCTTATCTGACTATTGTGTTTGGAGGTGATGAGGATTAGACAAGACCTTAGGAGCGAAGGGTGCTTGACTAAATACTGGTGACCGTAAGAGGAGGGAGAAAGGCCAGTATAGATGTGTGTGTGCTCCCTGTGTCTTGCTATGTGATACCCTGAGCCTCCTTAGGACTCTACCAGATGCAGCCCCTCAGCCTTGGACCTCCAGAATTGTGAACCAGAATAAGACTCTTTACACAAGAAAGTTACTGAGCCTCAGGTGTTTGGGATAGTGATAGAAAGCAGACTAACATGGTTACCAAAACAAGTGGATGCTTATCCGTGTAAGATCATCTTGTACACACTGTTGGTCATAATTATTTTGTTATCCTGTAGTATCTTCCGAGCTCTTTAGTCAAGAAAGAAGAGTTGAGGGGCAACAACTGCATATTAGCTCTTTTTAATCCTTTGCTCTTAGAAGATAAACTGCTCAGTCTTAAGAATTCACAATTACAAAATAGCATTTATAACTGTTCCCTTATAAAAACAGCACCACACAAATGTATTATTTAAAGAATGAACTTTGTCATTCTTGACTCTGCTATGGCTCTGGTTTCAATCAGAATTAAAACAGACTCTATAACTAGTTCAGCTTGCTGAAATTTTGTATCGATTGAGTACCAACTATTTGCCCAAACTGTGCTGGGTGAGAGAGAGAGAGAGAGAGAGAGAGATGAATGAGATGGATATGTGGTTCCAGTCTAGTGGAGAAGATGGAGACTACACAACTCATTACTAGCGTGATAAGTGTTGAGAAAGGGGACAGATAACACGGAGATTAAATGAGCTCCTGGATGTGCTAGAATACTTGTTGGAGACAGGGCTTTAAGAATGGCAGTAGGGCAATATATTATTAGGGGCTGTGTTGTTATAACTGTTCTTGACTTAGAGTTTACCATGAGGTTGTATGGTTTGGAGCCCAAAGGAGAAACCTGCTCACTTTAACAAATGCCCAGTTCTTCCAAAATTTAGTGAACATTTCAGATTCCATCAAAAATCCTTGTACTATGAGTCCTTCCTTCCTTCCTTCCTTCCTTCCTTCCTTCCTTCCTTCCTTCCTTCCTTTCTTTCCTTCCTTCAAAAGCAGAATTTTACAGCCTGCACAGTAACTAATTATGTGCTCTTTTTCTGCCTTTCAAAGTCTTCAAATGTTAAATGTCTCACATCTCCCTTCTAATAGGCTCCTTGTTTTGCTTATTTTATTTAGCATAAATCAGAGCTAACACAATCCCATTTTAATAGCTCTCTTTCAAAGTCTGTTGATATGCCAGTTGGTATGAATCATCCTAAATGTCCTCCCTCATGGGCAAGCCCCATCTGTCAAGATCTACAAAATGATCTTTCCTGCTTATGGGAGACGTCGATGTGAAGCCAAGCGCCTGCCAAGGAGAACACTGCTAAAGCTGCATGCTAATATTCCAGTGCCCTGCAATCTCATCCTTCAGAATTTCCAGGGAAAAAGCAGATCTGTAAACTCACAGTAGCAATGACCTGGATGTAAGCATTGCCCTGTGAAAATACAAACTGTTTTTAGTTTAAGTGCACCCCATGTATAAGATATACTTATATGAAAACTATTATTTATCTGAAACTTTTCACTAACAAAGCATTATGCATTAACAAAACTTTTGCTTATTTATTTCTTGCCTTCAGGTCTTTCCTCAAATGTCGCTTGCTCAGTGGTACCTCCCCTGACCACTCTATTTAAAATTGGGTGGTCTTCCTTCATCTGTCTTCCTTGCCTTTGTTCCATTGATAATTTATCATCGATTAATTAATTTGTTTGTTGATTGTCTTACCTTCTAGAATGGAAGTTCCTTGGGGGTGTGAATTTTGGTCTATTTTATTCAATATAGTATCCCCCAGCACTTAGAACATGTCCTGACATACAGCAGGTGCAAAGTAAGTAGCTGTTGAAATCATTCATTCATTTGTAAACTCTTGTGGTTAGAAGCATGGGGAACCAGTGACTGAGTCTGACATCTGGCTCTACAAAATATCTGCTGTGATGTCAGATGAGTTGCATCATTTCTGTGCCTCTGTTTTCCCCTTTATAAAATGAATATATAAATAGTACTTCTTGGATGGACATGATAAGAAAAAGATAATGCCCATAAATTTCCTCTTATGGTTCTTGGAATGCTGTAAGTGTTTGGTGAGTGGAAATAACATTTCACAAGTCCTTGTTGAGCACTTTTTCTATTCCACAGATTGTTGTGATGTTTGAAGAGCTGCTGTGTGCAATGCAGGGTTCTTGCCTTCAAAGAGGATATAACCTAGTAAGGAAAATGACAGTTGTTATTAATTATAATAAATGCTTCAGCAGTGGTAGCAAAATTATTATTGCAGCAATAAGAGGCTACCTGATTGTCAGGAAAATTTTCATGGAAGAATTGATGTCTATCTTAAAATAATAGGTTGTAGACAGCCAGAAGATGAATTGGAGGTGGACAGGGCAGAAAAAGTATTCCAACAAGGTGGAACAGAGCCCAAAGCACAGAGCAAGCCCAAGGCTTCTGTGTTAGGGAAGAGCAAGTAGGTCCAAGTGGCCAGCTGGTGGAGGAAAGCATGAGGAATGGGGAGATGAGAGATGGGCTGAGGGAGATCACCAGGTCGGATTATGAAGGACTATGATACCCTTGTCAAGAATTTTAGATCTAACCTGGGGGAAAGGAGGGCCATTATGGCTAAGATTTATACATGAGGAAGACCTCACCCTATGCAGCACAAAGACTAGATTTGGAGGATTGTGGGTTATACTAAAGGAAATACAACAAGGAGATATGGATAATTATCACATAAAACAGGGCAGGGTTACAGGAATGAAAAAGAGTGGCTTAGCTGATAATTAGAAGATAGGATAGAGGGGATTTGAAGATCCGGTATCTACTTGATTCCCACAATAACATTGTATTTCCTGTGGTTATTTTTTTTCTTATGTCATTGTCTAATTTTGGTATCAGTGTAGTGCTGACCTCATAGAATAAGTTGAGAGATATTCCATCATTTTGAATTTGTGGGGAGAGTTGGTACTAATTGACATTATTTCTCTCCTATGTGTTTGGTAGAATTTTCACCAGCAAAGTCATCTGAAAATGGAAAGCTTTTTGTCAAAATATTTTCAACTACAAAATTAATTTCTTTAATAGACACAGGATTATTCAAGTTATCTATTTTTTCTTGTGTGAGCTTTGATAGTCTATATCTTTCAAATAATTTTCTATTTTAGAAAAATTGGGAAGTATATATGTATGATATTGTTTATTATATTCCTTTGTTATCATTTTAATGTCTGTGGAATCTGTAATACTGACATCTTTCTTTTTCTTGATTGATAATTTGTGTCTTTTCCTTTTGTGTCCATCTCAGTTTGGCTAGTGATTCCTGAGCTTTATTGATGGCTTGACTATCTCTATGGTTTTTCTGTTTTCTAATTAACTGATTTTCACTTCAGTATTACTTTTTTCTTTGTTATGTTTATTTTGGGTTTAATATGCTCTTCTTTTTTCTAATATCTCAAAATAGAAAATAAGGTAACTGACATAAGACCTTTATTGTTTTCTAA